>NC_091636.1:70653125-71007625 GCF_027580195.1 Bos mutus | reverse complement strand
AGGATGCTGCTGGCTGCACACTGCCCCCCAGCTTGGGGGAGGGGATCGCTGCAGCCCCCACGTGGGTCAGGACCCCGCCCCCGGTACCCCCATCCCTCAGGAGGCCTGTCCACTGTCCTCTGAGCCAGCTCATGGGCTGGGAGCCCAGTGGCCCGCCCTCCACGCCCAGGAGACCATCCCTGAGACCAAGGCGGGTGTGGCTGCTGACTCATCAGGGTGACACTCCCATTCCCGAAGCCCCAGTCGTGGGGAGGGGAGCAGCTGTGTGGCTTGAGGAGCCCGCCTTCGAGGGTCTTAGGGGGCCTCCCACCCCTGCCCATCTGTTCTGGTTTGGCAAAAGCTTAGTTAGTCTCCAATCATTTCCAGGAGTTTTGCGTAATTCAAAAAAGTAAATGATCTTTTGCTTTATTTTTAGCTTCATATTATGGGGAAAAAAAACAGTCTATACAGAAAAGTAGAGATAGCCACGATGAAGACCCGCGATTTAGGCTTGACTGTCAGGGGCGTTTGTGGTGTTTGCTATGCGTGTGGCCGTGAGCAGCTGTGTGCACGTCGCGTGACCCTGATCATGGGGTCATCATGGTCCCCCGAGCGAGCGGGAGCGTGGTGAGCAGGCGCTATGCCCCGCTGCCTGCAGGCTGGCCGCCCTCCCGTGCTCCCCCGGCGTCTGCACTCCCCCGGGGTCTGCACCGGACAGGCAGCCGGGCCTGTGAGGCTGAAGGAGCTGGCCCCTAAAGGCAGGTTTGCCCCCGGAGGTGAGGCGGAGGCGGACGCGGACGGGCCTGGGGGCAGGACGGAGCGTAGGTCTCAGCTCACTTGGGTTTGAGGAGGACCGGCTGCTGGCTCCCTGGGCTCAGGGAGGTGGGGCCCCCTGCGGACCAGGGATGTCCTTCTCATCCTCTGGGCCCCTCGCTGGGCCCCGCCCCCAGGCCTGCACGCGCCTTTCTTCCCGTGTCCCTGGGTGAGCGCCCCGTCGGGCCACTGTGCCAGGGTCTGCACACTCGCTTGTAAGTCCGGTCAGCAGGCAGACAGTGTGCACGCTGCGGTCCGCCGCTCTGAGGACGAGGCTGGGGTCTGCAGGCCAGCTGCTGGCTCAGCTCTCCGACCCTGAGAGCCAGGAGGGGTGCCCACCCAGGGGTGCCTCCACTCCCTGCCCGGCTCTGTCCACCCCAGCATGGCGCCCCTACCCTGCCCTCCCAAGCGCCAGGAGGGGTGCCCACCCGGGGGCGCCTCCACTCCCCGCCCGGCTCTGTCCTCCCCAGCACGGCACCCCAACCCTGCCCTCCCGAGCCCTAGGAGGGGCGCCCACCTGGGGGCACCTCCACTCCTTGCCCAGCTCTGTCCCCCCCAGCATGGCGCCCCGACCCTGCCCTCCTGAGCACCAGGAGGGGTGCCCACCCGGGGGCGCCTCCACTCCCTGCCCGGCTCTGTCCACCCCAGCATGGCGCCCCCACCCTGCCCTCCCGAGCACCAGGAGGGGTGCCCACCCAGGGGTGCCTCCACTCCCTGCCCGGCTCTGTCCACCCCAGCATGACGCCCCCACCCTGCCCTCCAGAGCCCTAGGAGGGGCGCCCACCTGGGGGCACCTCCACTCCTTGCCCAGCTCTGTCCCCCCCAGCACGGCGCCCCTCTGACCATCCAGTGAGTGCTCAGGGGCACACGGGCTGGGCGCCGCCCCGGGGACCCCGCTGAGCAGGGCCCTCGGAAGCTTGGGGCCCAGGGGTCATGACTCTAGACCCTGGGCCAGCCTCAGGCCTCCTCCCCGCCCCCAGGCCCTCTGGGCAGCGCCACGGGCTCTGGAATCCCCTGGTGCGGGCGATCCTGGTGCCTGTCACCTGGAGGCCAGCTGAGCCCCCACAGACCTGCAAGGACTGGGTCCCGGCCGCCAGCAGGGAGAACCAGGGGAGGCAGGACCTGCCACCCAGCTTTGCCCCCCGCCTCCCAGGGCCAGCTCCACAGCCTAGCAGCCCGAGTCCTGACCAACGGCAGTGGAGCGGGGGTGCCAGGGAGGCCACGGGCGAGGGCAGGTGGCGGTCCTCCCCTGCGCTTCGGGGAAGTGGAAGAGGGGCCCGCGGCCCTCCAGGGCATCTGGGGAAGCGGGCGGTGTCCCAGGGAGCCCGGCTATGGGAGCGAGAAGGCCCCCTCGGCTCCTGTCCACTGTGGGGCAGGGGGAGGGGCGGGCAGCAGCCTCCGTTTCCACTGGGCTTCCCTCCCATAAGCGGCTGAGGGTCTGTGGTCACAAAAGCCTTGGAGACCCCGAGGCGGAATGGTGCCCCACCTGACCCTGCACCCCGGGGGGCTCTCGAGGCCCTCGCCCCCCTCCCCTCCCCTGCCTCGCTTCCTGAGTTCCTGGAACTTCTGCCCCGGCATCTCTCTGCACACACGTCCTTCCTGGAGCTGATGGTCTCCACTCTCATCTCCCGGGACCTTTGGAACCCGCTGGCCGCCGGGCGCTCTGGCTTTCCTGCCTCCTAAGACCTGCAGCCCGCCCCGCCCCTCTGTTTGACACCCCCATTCCCGCCCCACAGCAGAGGGGTCAGTTCACAAACGGAGGACCCAACCCCAAAAGGGAGCCAAGAGCCGCCCATCCCTGGGGAGGGGAGGGGCCTCCGCTCTGTGCTGCCAGGGCTGGGGGTGCCCACCAGGCGGGCCTCACGTGTGGGGACATGGAGGGCTCGCTGGGCCCAGCCCACCTTTGGGGGCTGCAGTGGACGTGCCCTGGCCCCACCCTCCCTGCCTCTGTAGAAGCTGAGCCTCCGGTCCTGGAGGAGCTTGTGGGGGTGGCTGGGGGGCTGCTGTAGGTGCCAGGATCATGGGGAGCAGGGGAGGCTTCCTGGAGGAGGGGCTGTCTGAGTGGGGTTTTCAAGGATGCATAGGGTTTCCCAATGGTGGTGAAGGGGCAGGGAGTCCCGGGGGAAAAGTGGCATCATGAGAGGAAGGGACAGGATGGGGAGCTTGTTTTCTTCTTGGTGGTTTTGCCCCACAGGTTTTCAAATCCAGCTCCTGAGAACCTCAGAGAGGCAAACCTTACTTCACCTTTCCCTCCACGGACAGAGGGACGGGCGCTGAGCCCGCAGCTGGCCGAGCCCCAGACCCCAGGCTGCTGGCTCCCCTCCATCGAGGGGTCTGGCCTGGGGGGGCCCATTCCTGGTGACTTTCCTTGCGTCCCAGCCCACACCCTCGCCTGCTGACCCTCGGCACACTGCCCCCCGCCCCACACAGCACCGGCCCTGGAAGAAGCTTGTGCCTGGAGCCCCCGGTGGGCGGCCAGTGGCCCTGCAGCTTCCTGGCGTGGGGACTGAGGCCAGTCCACGGGTAGGAGAAAGTGCCGCTGGCCCTGGGGCCCAGAGGCAGACGGAGGAGGAGAAGGAGAAAAGGCCGAGGAATTAGCCCAGGAGCCAAGAGGGGAGCTGGGCGCAGAGACCGGGAGCCCCCTGCCATGTGCTCCAGGTTCCCCTCAACACACACACACGCACACTCAGGCGTAAGAGTACACGTGGACACACTCAAACACACCTACACACACTCACTTTTACCTGTGCACACCCATGCACGCCCATACATACACAAGGACACACGTGCACACTCGTACACACATGTCACGCTTACACCAAGTGTCTGGATACATGTGGAGGCACCCACGTGCTCACATACACGCACTCAGTCACATACACGTGGATACACACACACGTGTGGATAGGCACGTGCACGTACACATGGATTCACACACACGTACACACATGTATACACAGAGCCTCACCAGTGGGGACCTCAGGCTCAGGTCTGACACTCACACTGCCCAGGAGGCCATGGTGGGAAGGCTGCGGCCTGGCTGGCATCTGGGAGAGAAGCGGGTACAAGTGAAGGATCTAAGCCCTTTGAGGGGGAGCAGAGAGCGTGTGTGTCGGGAGGTGGAGGCGAGCAGAGGAGGGCGGGGAGACGGGGCTGCACAAACTGGGGCGAGGGGGTACCTCACTCCTCGGCAGGCTGCACCAGACCCCGGGACAGAGCGGGGGACCTCAGCCCACGGCAGGCCACGCGGGACCCCAGGACAGAGCAGGGACCTTAGGGCGGGCGTCCCAGGCCAGTGCTGGCGGTCCCGGTAACCAGGGAGCCCGACCACGAGGTCCCCCTCAGACTGGACCTGAACACACTCTTAAGCCCTGAAGCAGGTGTTTCCAATCCTTATCGGCCAGTTTCAGCTCCCGAGCTGCCTGCCGACTAGAGCCGGGGACCTTTGGTAACTGCGGCCGTGCTAATATCAGCAGGCCTGCACTCGGCTCAGCACGGGGCCAGGCCAGGTGCATTGGACAGGCTGCCTCCCCCCTGGTTCCCCCAGAGCCCGGGTCAGGGGGAGGAGCCCGGGCAGCTGGTAAAACCACGGACTGGGGCCGAGGATGGAGCAGCAGGAGGGGGCTCACCCCTTCAGGGCTCTGGGATGGTGGGCCCACAAGCACCATGAAGGCAGGTGTTCACGGGGCCCCTGCTTGGGGCCAGGCCAGGCCCTGGGACCCATCAGCGAGGGCGGACACAGACCCCAGGTCCAACTGCTCCCTGGCCCAGAGTGGGGTCCCCAGAGCTCAGATGCAGACCCCTTTCTGCGCGGGGTCTGGGCCGGCTTCTGAGCTCCTGGCCTTTACTCCTTCCCCACCTTCCAGTGCGGATGCTGTGGGCCCACACCCCCAGGGGGCCTACCCTGGCGCGTGCCCCTCCCTGGACTCCTCCCACAGGCGAATGCCAGCCTAGCGCTCCAGGGACTAGGGGGCAGGCAGCATCCTGTGGGGACCGTGGATGAGCCGGCCACCTCGAGGAGAAGGCACAAGCCCCCCTGTAAATGACTCGATGACCGTCAAGGGCGTGGTCAAGGGCGACGTCCTTAGTCACGTGACCGCCCTGACCATGCCTCCCCGGCCCCCGCAGGAGCGTTCATGATTCCATTCCTCATCCTGCTGGTCCTGGAGGGGATCCCGCTACTGCACCTGGAGTTCGCCATCGGGCAGCGGCTGCGCAAGGGCAGCGTGGGCGTCTGGAGCGCCATCCACCCGGCCCTCAAGGGCGTAGGTGCGTCCATGCCCAGGCTCAGCCTGGGGTCCGGGCTGGCAGCACACGCTGCCCTCTCTTCCCTCTACCTTTCGGGGAGGAGACGGCCCGGGCTCCACAGCTTCCACCCTGAGGCTGTTGCCACCCCTTCCTTAGACTCTGTTGTGGGGGGGATGGTATGGGCTGGAGAGGCTGTCCTGGGTCCCCAGGGAACACAAGGTCCAGTGGGGGCAGATACAGGGGGAGAGCAGAGCCCCCCACTTCCTGCCCAGAGCAGGCACTAGGAGGGACACTGACAGTGGGGGCGCCTTCCTGAGGTCAGGGACCCTTTTGTTCACCCACACTCAGTGGGCCAAGAGGGCCCCCCAGAGATTGCCTTCACTCCAGCACTGACCCTTCATTCCACAGTGACCCCCTTCCAGTGACCAGCACCCCCATCCCAGCAGTGATCCCCTCCCCTGCAGCGACTGCCCACCCTAGTTGTTATCCCCACCCCGGCACCCCCATACTCCAGCAGTGCCCCCATCCCAGCCATGACCCCCTCCCCAGAAGTGACCCCCACTCCAGCAGTGACCCCCCATCCTAGAAGTGACCCCCGCCTCCAGAAGTGACCCTCCACTCCAGCATTGCCCTCACCCTAGCAGTGAACCCCACTTCAGCAGTGATCACCCATCCCAGCAGTGACTGCCACCCTAGCCATCGCCCCCACCCCAGCAGTGACCCCCACCCTAGCAGTGACTCCCCCACCCGAGCACTACCTCCACTCCAGCAGGGACCTCCCATCCTAGCAGTGACCCCCCACTTCAGCAGTGACACCCCGCCCCAGCACTGACGTCCCCTCTCCCCCCAGGCATCGCGTCCATGTTCGTGTCCTTCATGGTGGGCCTCTATTACAACACCATCATCGCCTGGGTCATGTGGTACTTCTTCAACTCCTTCCAGGAGCCCCTGCCCTGGAGCCAGTGTCCGCTCAATGCCAACCAGACAGGTGAGCCCTGGGTGGGCTGGTGGGGGCGGAGCTGGTCCGTGAGCAGCGTCTCCCGAATCTCTAACATCCACGTGGTTGTCGCCCAAGTTTAGCAAAAACGCGAGCACAGAAAGGGGCATGGCCTCCCTGCTGCACCCAGGGCCCTGCAGGGGATGTGGGCAGGGGTGAGGTAGGAGGGTCTGCCAGGACTAGACCACTCCTGCCTTGGCAGGGTCTCACTGGGCTCCCTGAGCCCGGGGGGCAACCAGGACCCTGGGCTGCTGGGTCTCGAGCAGAGAGAGTGTGTGAGGCTGAACAAGCCACCCAGTGTGGGCTCTGGCGTGAGACCCCAAAGACTGGTGAGCTCCTGAATGACTGCGTGCCGTGACCAGGGCACTGACGCCCAGCTAAGCCCTGGGTCTGTGCCTGCCGGGGGCAGGGTTGGGGGAGGGGACAGGTAGTCAGAGCCCGGTGCACACGCTCCCTGTGTGCACGAGTGTGTGCACGGGTCTGCACGTGAGCATACATGCAAGTCTGTTTGGTTTGGTATGTGCATGCTTATGTGTGTCTACAAGTATGTTCGTGGGCACACGAGTGCACTAAAGTGTGCACACATGTACACGTATGTTGTGCATGCTGTTGGGTGTGTCTGTGCATGCACACTCGTGTATGTGGTGCGTGCTGTTGAGTGTGGGTGTGTGCACATGTGTAAGTGTGTTCTGTATGCTGTTTGTTGCGCGTGTGTGGGTGTGGGCGTGCACACACACGGGTGAGTACATTTGTGCATGTTTGTGTGGGGTGTGCACACACACGTGCGAGTTCACTGTGATGCTGTCTGTTGGGTATGTCCATGCGGGTGTGCACACGTGTGTGCACGTGTGCAGTGCGTCCTGGCGTCTGTCAGTGTCCTGGGCCCACGCTCTCCGTGGCCCTCACTGGTGTGGTGCGGTGTCAGGTTACGTGGACGAGTGTGCCCGCAGCTCCTCTGTGGACTACTTCTGGTACCGCGAGACCCTCAACGTCTCCACCTCCATCGATGACTCGGGCTCTGTGCAGTGGTGGATCCTGCTGGCCCTGACATGCGCCTGGAGCGTGCTCTACGTGTGCACCATCCGGGGCATCGAGACCACAGGGAAGGTGCGGGGCTGTGGGCCTCTGGGGGACCGGGGGCCCCTTTAGCAGCTCTCAGGGCTCGGCCCCTGCCCACCGCCTGTCTGGGCAGCGCCCCAGATTCAGTGCTGGGCCAGATGGCTCCCAAACACACGCTTCAGAAGCCGCAGGCGGGAGCGACTGTGGTGCCCGTCTGGGTGGTGGGAGCTAAACAGTGACCGTGGTGACGAGAGGACACGGAGACCAGAGGGGGAGGCGGGGCCCAGGGTGCGGGAGGAGGGGGCACGGTCCGGGGCTCAGCCCTCCGCCTCGCGGTGGGCCCCCAGCCCTGCCCCCCAACAGCTGCCGCCTCCCCCAGGCCGTGTACATCACATCCACGCTGCCCTACGTCGTCCTGACCATCTTTCTCATCCGGGGCCTGACGCTGAAGGGAGCCACCAACGGCATCGTCTTCCTTTTCACGCCCAATGTGAGTCTGGGCTTCCCGCCCACCCCGGGCTCCGAGACCCCGTTGGTCCCTGGACACCGGCCGGGCCTGTGAGGGCAGCGCATGCCAGATCGCGTGTGGCTCAGGGCAGAGGGCCACCAGCTGTCGCCTTAGGGTCGTTTCCCTCTGGCCTCTACTTGGTGGCCTCAGGTGTCACCTGGCCTCCCGGCTCCTGTCCCCTCCTTGGACGCCCCTCCTGGGAGCCCCCACATCCCGTGGTGCGCGGCTGAGGGTCTCTGTTTGGCCGCAGGTTACGGAGCTGGCCAACCCGGTCACCTGGCTGGACGCGGGGGCCCAAGTCTTCTACTCTTTCTCCCTGGCCTTCGGGGGCCTCATTTCCTTCTCCAGCTACAACCCTGTCCAGTGAGTATGCTGGATGGGGGTCCCATGGGGGCGAGGGGCTGCTCCTCCAGGCACCTGACGCGCAGAGCCCCAGTCTCCCCCTCCGACCAGCTGTGAGGCTGGAGGTGGGTGGGCACTCGCCAGAGCTGAGGCTCCGAGTCTCCCGGATCAGGGATGGTGGGGCTGGAGGCAGGCAGGCCGGCTCCCAGCTGAAGGCGTTCTCAGGAGCTGTGGGGAGCGGCTGCAGCCGGCCCCCGGCCCCCCGTGCCTTGGTCTGCGTGTCCGTCTCTCTCCCGAGGCCGGGGCGTCCTTGGCCTGCGTGTCCGTCTCTCCCCCGAGGCCGGGGCGTCCTTGGCCTGCATGTCCGTCTCTCCCCCGAGGCCGGGGCGTCCTTGGCCTGCAGGTCCGTCTCTCCCCAGAGGCCGGGGCGTCCTTGGCCTGCGTGTCCGTCTCTCTCCCGAGGTCGGGGCATCCTTGGCCTGCGTGTCCGTCTCTCCCCCGAGGCCGGGGCGTCCTTGGCCTGCGTGTCCGTCTCTCCCCCGAGGCCGGGGCGTCCTTGGCCTGCAGCCGGGCCTCGCTGGGCCACGCCCGCTCTCTGGCTGCTGAGAACGTCTGTGCTCCAGCTCCGTGAGCACCTGTTTTCGTTCCCCGCGCGTGTGCCCCGAGGCGGGGGGCCCTGGGCTTCGCGGTGGCTCCAGGTCTAACCGTCTGAGGAGCCGCTTCCCCTCTGCAGTCCCTGTAGGGCATGTGGGAGCGCTGGGTCCTCCCGCCCTCGTCCGCGCCTGTCACTCTCAGATGCTTGGGTTCCGGCCGCAGGGGAGGGTGTGGCCGCTCACTGAGCTACGTGTTTGTTTTCAGTAGCTGTTTCTTCTTTGCCCGCCGTGAGTCTTCCTTGCTTTGCGGGTTCTCCCCAGTTGCAGCGAAGTGTCCTCTCTTGCGGTCCACGGGCTTGGTTGCTCTGCGACCTGCAGGATCTTCCCAGACCAGGAATCAAACCTGTGTCCCCCTGCGCTGGCAGGCAGGCTCCCACCCACTGCACCACCAGGGAAGGCCCTCACTGGGGTCGGATTTGCGTTTCCCTGGGGTTCTTGACAGAGGCACCTGGAAGGATGGTGCCTCAGCGGATGGGAGGTCAGGGGTCATGCACCGAGCTGAGGGAGGCTTTAGGTGTCGAGGTGGCTGGAGATGGGGTGTCCTCAGCCATGAAGGCCTGGGGTGGGCTGGGGGGCAGCGTCTGTGGGGGCAGAGAGGGGGTAAGGAGAGGGAGGGAGGCGTCCAGGCCTGGGGATGGGGCCACCCGGCCCAGGCTGCCTCTTTGAGGCCTCTGTGGCTGGTGGTTGGAAGGTCCAGGCTGTCGTGTGCGAGTAGGGCTGATGCGCCACCTCCTGAGCCCAGAGCAGACGCTGGCCGAGCAGGGACCTGAACACCAGCGTCTTCAGCCCCAGCTCCAGGGTCCCCAGGGCATGGGGGCACCGAGGAGCCTGCAGGCTGCAGCAGGCATGGGGGCCATCACCTGGTGCCCGGTGAGCCCTCCCCCCTCCCTGCCCAGCGGCGGCTCAGCCTGTCCGGCTGGCCCAAGACGCAGCTCTGCCCACCTGTGCCGACGTGGGCTGGCCGTGTGGACACCGCGCCCCCTGGCCTGTCCTCACCGACGCCGCTTCTGTCCACAGCAACAACTGCGAGATGGACTCGGTCATCGTGTCTGTGATCAACGGCTTCACGTCCGTGTATGCGGCCACCGTGGTCTACTCCATCATTGGCTTCCGCGCCACCGAACGTTACGACGACTGCTTCAGCACGTGAGTGGCCCGCGGGTGCCCCGACAGCTGCGGGGGCCTCCACCTCCGAGGAGCCCACCCGGACTGGTGTCAGCCTCGCTCTCTTTCCAGGAACATCCTGACGCTTATCAACGGGTTCGACCTGCCCGAAGGCAACGTGACGCAGGAGAACTTTGCTGAGATGCAGCGGTGGTGCAACGCCTCCGACCCCGCGGCCTACGCCAGGCTCAAGTTCCAGACCTGCGACATGGATGCCTTCCTCTCACAGGTAGGGCCAGGGCAGCGGGCACCTTGGGTGGACACCGAGCCTCCCCTGGGAGTCCAGTTTGGACAAACCTGCCCCGTGCCACACGGCCGCCCACCCTGGCTATCCTGCCCCGCAGGGTCCGGGCACTGGCTCTAGGGCACCAGCATCTACTGGGCCATGGGCCCCGCATGTGAGACCGTGAGATGCCCTCCGTGGGCCTGACCTCTCCCGTGGCCTTGTACCAAACACACAGAAACACCCCATGGCCCACTTTTACTGGAATTTCTCCTACACAAAGGTCGGAGTCACTGTCACCGTCCTTCTGAAATCACCGGTGGCCATCAGGCTCCCGGGAGTCCCTCCCTGATGCTCACAAGCTCAAGTGCCGGCCCCCAGGACGAGCGACATCTGCTGTGATTGCTCGTAGGCCGGCATCTACTAATCTTAGCTTTGCAATTCTCTTATTGGGAGCCACACAACATTTCGGGGGTGTGTTGAGCATTTTTGAGGGCCTGGCACTGCTTCTCCAGCGACAGCGCCATCTTGCCAGGAGTGGACACAGCAGAGGGTCCTCCCAACTTGGCTGTCCCTGGGGAACGTCACAGGGACCACGAGTCTCAATCCCCCTTCCTTTTAAAAAGTGACCTTCTCAAGGTGCCAGTTCTCGCCTGGAAGCTCAGTTTGTGGGGGGTTAGTAAGTTTACGCAGTCGTTTTATGCCCTCCTGCCCCCCTGGTAGTTTCCCTTCAGCTGGAAGCGCCCGCCCCCCAGCCCTGGGCAGTGCTGACGGGCTTCTGCTTTCCCACGGATACAAGGACGTTAGACCTCCCGGACTGCTCCTCTGCGATGTGGGCTCCATAGTGCTGTGACGACCCCCTGCAACCTCCCCATGGCTCTCTGAGTCCTTGTGCCCCAGGAATGTGTGCAGATGCCGTGACGGTGCCATGGGCCCTGCAGGATCCCGCCAGATCCACTGGCTCCTCATTCAGCCCCTCTGAGCTCAGGGCTCTCTGCGGAGGTTCAACCCCCGGGAACCCTGAGCCTCGAGAAGGGGGCCCAGTGCCCGAGGCCTCACTTACCTGCGTGGGCCACTCCGTGCAGAGTGTCATCCTTACGCACCCACAAGCACGTTTATGGCACTGCCTGCCCCACGGGCCACTCTGAGCGCTGGTGGGCGCACGTCCAGGGGCTCTGTTTCGGCTCTTGCTCAGGCCCGCTGAAGTCGGTTTGCGTGATGGCCTCGGCTATGGGCGGGGTGGGGGCACCCACCGGCGACCAGATGGCAGTCCACGCCCGTCTGCCCAATGTTTCTGTCTGGGCTGCATGGGCCCCCAACCACCGCCAGACAATGTGGTCAACTTCCCAGCAATATAACCAGTTCAGCCTTTTAAAATACACCTAGAGCTAAAAGACAAGAGCTGCAGTCACTCCACAGAATGGCCTGCATCATCCATGACGGTGTGGGTGCCGGCCTGGCGGATGCAGAGCCGTCCAGTGTCAGGGCCAGACCGGCCAGTGGGCACCTCGGAGGGCCCTGGGTGACTCGCCTGCCGCCCTGCAGGGCGTGGAGGGCACCGGGCTGGCCTTCATCGTCTTCACCGAGGCCATCACCAAGATGCCGGTGGCGCCCCTCTGGTCCGTCCTCTTCTTCATCATGCTCTTCTGCCTGGGCCTGTCGTCCATGTTCGGCAACATGGAGGGTGTGGTCGTGCCCCTGCAGGACCTCAAAGTCATCCCCAAGAAGTGGCCCAAGGAGCTGCTTACAGGTGGGCGGGGCCTGTGGAGATTGTGGGTGGGGGCTGTGGGCAATGTGGGTGTGGCCCGTGGGTCTATGGGCGGGGCCTGTGGGTCCGTGGGCGGGGTCTGTGGGTCTATGGGCGGGGCCTGTGGGCGGGGTCGAGGCCATGGCGCAGCCGCCAGAGGGAGACTGCGGCAGGCATGGGGCAGACGCCCGTGACGGCACCCCACCCTCTGCCGCCATAGGCCTCATCTGCTTGGGGATGTACCTCATCGCCTTCATTTTCACACTGAACTCCGGCCAGTACTGGCTGTCTCTCCTGGACAGCTATGCGGGCTCCATCCCCCTGCTCGTCATCGCCTTCTTCGAGATGTTCTCCGTCGTCTATGTGTACGGCGTGGACAGGTAGGGGCCGGGGGCGGGGAACCCCATGGTAGGGGGTGCGCAGGGCCGCGCAGGTGTCTCTTCTGTCTGGTGTGGGGTGGAGATGGCCTGAGCCTGGGAGGGCAACGGAGAGGCCATGGAGCTCACGGGGGTTGCAGACCCCGCCCTCTGCGGCGTCCAGATGCCCCCAGGCCTCGGGAAGGGCGCTGGCAGCCGCAGCAGGAGGCAGCCCAGTCTCGGGGCGAATGGGAGAAGGCAGGATGGTGCACAGGCGTTTGCTGTGGGTCGATGGGGCTTCCCCAGGACCCTGCCTGGAGGAGGGAGGAAGCTGGTGTTTTACTCCAGTTCCCACTGCACTGCCAGGCCTGCCCCCAGGGGTCTGAGCAGGGCTCCTCTGCCAGACAGAGGCTCAGGCAAAGACAAGTGGGCAAGTGTGGCAGGGTCAGCCGTCCCTTGGCCAGTCATTCAGGGCATCACGGATTGGCACCGGACTTGGACTCACCACCACTCCATAAACGATCTGGTGAAATCAATTAAGATTAAATGCACAAGCCCATGCAGGGGACCCTGTCAAGACCCCCAGCGCTGCACCTCTAAGAGTGCTGGTGAGGCTGCCCAGGGTCAGAGCACCTGCCCTGCCAAGGAGACTGAGACAGGGAGCCGGACAGCTCCCCTCCTCGGTCCCAGCAGCTCTGATCCGCCCTTCACATCAGTGTCAGCCTGGGCCCGAGGAGGACGTGGCCTCTGACTAGAGTCCACACGTCTAGCCTGGCACTAGCACTGCGGGATGGTGGGGCTTCCCAGAGAAGGCGTGTCTGCCAAGAAGGATGTGAGAGGTCAGAGTGCAGCATCACAGAGGAGAGACCGTCTCTCCAGGCGTGGAGAGGCTGCCACCCTCTGCCTTCTGGGGACTAACAGCCCCTCGGCCTCTGCTTCCAGGTTCAACAGGGACATCGAGTTCATGATCGGCCACAAGCCCAACATCTTCTGGCAGGTCACGTGGAGAGTGGTGAGCCCCCTGCTTATGCTGGCCATCTTCCTGTTCTTCTTCGTGATCGAGGTCAGGGAGGAGCTGACATACAACATTTGGGACCCAGCCTATGTGAGTCCTGGGCCTCCAGGGTGGGTGGGTGGGGGCAGGCTCCCCCTCCCTCTAGAGGCAGGAGTGAATCACGAAGGGCGGGCTCGTTGCCCTGAGTGAGACCCCGGCTGCCTGGTTTGCTCACCTGAGGCCACTCTCTCTCCAGGAGGAATTTCCCAAATCCAGGGAAATCAAGTACCCAGGCTGGGTGTACGCCGTGGTGGTCCTGGTTGCTGGGGTCCCCTGCCTGGTCATCCCCGGCTTCGCCATCTACAAGCTCATCAGGAACCACTTCCAGAGGCGAGGGGACCAGCGGGCGCTCGTCAGCTCACTGTCCGCGGCCTCAGTGAACGGTGGCCTGTGGTCCTAGGCAGCCCAGCCCGTGGGGTGGGGGTGGTGTCTGAGGAGGGAGTGGGCTGCACGTGTGTGCACGTGTGTGTATTATGTGAGGGTGCATGTGTGGGAGCGTGTATACATGGGCGTGTGTGTGTGTGTTGTTTATGTGAGTGTGCAAGTGTGAGAAGGTATCTACCGTGTGTGGGTATGTCCCTGCGTGTGTATGTGTGCATATGTGAGTGTATATACATGTGCAAGTGTATGTGTACACGTGTGGATGTGTGTAAGCATGGGTGCATAACAAGGGACATGCTCTTGGTGTGGTTACACACACGTGTGTGTGCACATGGATGTGTGTGTGCATGTGAGCACGTGTGGGCAGGTGTATACGTGAGCCAGTATGGGAGTGTATTTGCACGCGTGTGAGTGTGTTTCAGTGTGCATGCATCTACGTGTTGTGCATGTGTGCTCATGCTTGTGTGTGTGTGCACAGCTGTGTGTGTACCTGTGTGTGCGTGCATGCCTGTGGCTTTGCTTGCACACACACGTGTTGCCTTGCAGCAACCCGAGGGCCTGGGAGCTGAGGGCGGCCCCCCTCCACCCACTCGCAGAGAGTGAGCTGCCGTGGGGTGGGGCCGGCTGCGCACGCCCCCCTCACCTCGGCCCCTGGGAGCCTGTCTTGGTGCCTCTGCCCTTTCCTCTCGAGGTCCCCTCCGACCTTGGGATTCTTGCGGTGAGGTCGGGGCTTTCACCCTGTGACCAGGAGCAGCCTTCTCAGGCCCATCCAGAAGAGGCCAGTGAGCTCGACAGAACTTGGCCGGCCCGGTGGGGCCCCACCCATCCGACAGAGTCTTGGCCACACCCGGGTGTGATCTGAAGGCTGATCTGCTTAATCCCTGCATGTGGCTGCCAGCAATAGATGAGCAGTTAAATAAAACTCAGCTCGGGTGACTTAAGGCAGACCCCCCCACACTTGGTACATTCTTGAGAGGACATTAACTGCATGAATATTTAGCCAGATGTTGGAAAAGACGGGTTGTAGGATAACTCGGCCTTGGCCACCGAGGTGGAGGACTGCCCGTGCGTCCCGAGCGACGTCGGGGACCGTGAGGGCAGGGGGACTGTCCAGCTGTTGCTGCTCAGTGAAGCCGGCGTCGGTGCGGGGACGGGATGCCACATCCAGCCTCCTCCAAAGTTACGTGAACTTGGGTGTTTGTTTCCAAGAACCAGTCACCTCCACTTTCCATGCAAGAGTCTGCAAGTTTATGTTGAACTGGACTTTGCAAGGATTCTCCGTGCAGGACCAGGGGGCCGAGTGGTGGGTGGGAGACTCCTGACCAGCATCCTTGGCATCCACCTCCTCTACTCCCAGAGCTGTCCGACCCTGTTGGGAAAACTGCTCAGGACCCCTTAGATACACCCCGCCCCACCCCACCCCCAGGGTATGTGGAGGGGAGACACACTCCCAGACGTGACCTGGGCAGGGACCCCACCCCCAGGGTGCGTGGAGGGGAGACACACTCCCAGACGTGACCTGGGTGGGGCTGGGCCGTCTTTGTCTCTTGGTGACGGGTTCTTTCACAGACTTGATGTTTTGCAAATTGTTAGAAATTTGGGTTTTGTGGGTGTCGTGTGTGCCTGTGTGAATAAATCACTCTTTCATAGTCTTGGCCTAAGTGTTGTCTAAATGAGAGACAGACGAGCCCCAGCCTTGAGGGGCTGGTGCAGGACTGCAGGTCTGCTGCGTGCATGGAGGGCCCCCGCCCCCCACCATTGCCCCAGGCTCCCAGCGAAGTGCCCTCACGTGGGGGCTACTGGTGAGGCCCCTGGGCCGGGGCACAGGGAGAGGCCTGGCCTCGCCACTGTCTTTCCTCTCCCATGCCTTTCCATCTGAGTCGCCCTTCCTCAGCGGGACCTGCTTCCGGGGCCCCGTGTTTGGGACCATGCAGCCCGGCTGAGAGAGGAGTGTCCAAGGAAAGTGAGATTATGGATAAGGGGCCCGGTCCTGTCCTGGTGGAGGCGTCTGCTGGGTGGTGGGGGCAAGGGTCCAGGGGGAAGCCTCAGCTGAACCCACCGTGTTGGCTCGTCACGGCTCCAGCCCCCAGACAGAGGGAACCCGAGCTGAGGGAAGGGCTCACATACCCCCTGAGCCTGGCCAAGCCCTTCCCCATGCCTGGCATCACCCCACCCTGCCACCCTCCCAGGGAACCCCTTGGGGACGCAGGTCGCCACCCCACCACAGCTCATAGTGGGCTCACACTGGCAAGGATTCCTGGGCTAGGGGCTGGCGAAGGCCAGGGGAGGGGAGGTCTTCTGGAACTCATCTGGACATCCTCTGCAGAGGAGCACTGTGAGCCAGCTGGAAGTGGAGCACCGGGAGCCAGACAGAAGGGGAGCACTGGGAGCCAGGTGGAAAGGTCACATTCAGACCATCTGAGAGGTCTGGACATCTTTGGAAAATAACTGGCTTAAAAGTAAACATAGCAGCTGTCCTGGCAGCCCTACTTGGGCATTCACCCATGTCCACGCAAAATCCCGTTGCAGATGTTCATTGCAGCTCTTCCTCACGGCCACCCTGGTCAGTGCATGGGGGACACAGCACCCCACAGGCCATATAACCACCCGCCAGGCGGGTCTCCAGAGACCAAGGCCTGTAGCCCAGCTCACACCGCTTACACAACGTCCCTCTCCGGGGAGGGAGAGCAGAAGCAGGCCGTCGGGGGTGCGGCCACATGAGGGACAGGGCCCCTCCTGGGATGGCCGTGTCCACTGCGTCAGCCGTGATGCTGGTAGATGCCTGCAGGGTGCCTAGTGGGGGCCCATGGGTGCTCGGAACTGCTCCTGACAGCCACACGTGAGCCAGCAGTTATTCCAGAAAGTTTATTAAAAGTGAACAACATCTATGGAACAGGCAAGTGGGCCCCAGCCTCAGAACCCCTGAGCTTCTCGCGTTGGTGATGGCGGCCACAGACGTTGGGCAGGAGTGGGCGGGGGAGGGTCCAGGGTCGGGAGGGGCAGGCAGTTGGAGGGGGCTGTTACCGATTAACCAGCTCCACTGGTTTTCCTTTAAATCACAAAAAAGCACACCCACAGGGCAGAAGACTGGCAACTTCCTACCGCTGTGGAGGCTCCGGGCTGTGGCAGGCATGGCGCGCACCCCAGGGCCCGACCAACCTGTGGATGGCGGCGGGGAGGAGCGGCCAGCGTGGGACAACAAACTCCAGTACCTGCTGAGCTGCGTGGGCTTCGCTGTGGGCCTGGGCAACCTCTGGCGGTTCCCGTACCTGTGCCAGACGTATGGAGGAGGTGAGCCTCCTGGGTATGCCCCCCCCACCGCCGCCTCCGGGGTGTGGAAACTCCCACCCCCAGCGATCTGTCCCCCGGAGCCCAGCTGGCGACAGCTTTGCGGTGCTGCTCAGCAGGCCGCCCGCCCAGGCTCCGTCAGGGTCAGGGCGCCGGGCCCCCCTCGCCAGCACTGTGTCCTCACTGACCAGACCCCAGAGGGCAGCCAGGGGGCCGCAGCCACATGGGGAGCTGAGATGGGCACCCAGGCTCCCGCACGAAGCCCACAGCAGCATCTGGAGCCACTGGGCGGGGGCGCCTCGCTCAGTGGCCCGTAGCTGTTGGTGTCACACCTAGAGTTGGGGACAAGAGGCACAGACCAGGTGGACAGCTGCCCTCAGGGGATGGACGTGGGGTGTGGCTCGCTGTGTCCCCAGGCTCAGGGCAGGGGGCTTCCCGCGCAGAGTCACCCCATCGTGGTGTCTGACCCGAGGCTTCCCCGAGGCCTGTGCTTCCTAGAGCCTGCGGAGCTCCCTGCCGAGGCAGGCGCTGGTTGAGTGTCCCCTGCAGGGCAGCGGCTCTAGCCTCCTGCCTCGGAGACGGGGAGGCCGAGGTGGTGAGGATTCAGCCCATCTCCACCCAAAATGGGGGAGCAGGGGATCAACACAGAAGGCAGAGTCCGCATGAGCACCGCCCACCAAGCTTCCTGGTCATGCAGACACGGCATCTTTGAGGTCTCCTTTTCCTGACGATAAGATCTGGGGCATGTGGGAAAATCTGAACATGCAGACAAATGGCCAGACATTCCTCTGTAACAGCTGCCCTGGCGCCAGAGCCTCCGTGGGTCTGGGGTGGGGGGGCGGCCGCACCTCCGTGAGCGCGGCGTGGAGAGCATGGAGCTCCCTGGAGCGCCAGCGCAGACCTGAAGCAGGGCGCCCAGAGCCCCCAAAGCCTGTCGTGCCAGGCCAGGGCCTCGGCGACCCTCCACGCACGGGGCTCCGCCACCTGCAAGCACAGCACTGCCTACAGCCTGACCCGCTACCCAGAGCGGCCAGAGTGGGGGCCCAGGGCCCCCGCCCCATGGACACTGCCTCTGCCTCCATCCAGACATCGAGGCTGCGGGCGCCACCCGCCATGCCCGGGGCTCCGAGACACGCCTGTAGGGTCCAGGATCCAGCTTTCCCAGGCTGGAAGCTCTCGACCAAGTGCCACGAAACAAGCTTCTCACGCGGCGAGAGGCCCTTCTCCGTCTGCTCTGACCACCTCTGGAGACCCTGAGACAGGGCGGAGGTGACAAGCAGACAGGGCATCGCCTGGTTCGCACCTGCAACCCCCTGACGTCAGGACTGTGCCTCCACGTCATGGAGGGAGGCAGCGTCATCACAGAGCTGAGCGGATGTGGACGCGGGGCCGTCCGGGGCGTCACATACGCTCCACTCTGCAACGAGCAGAGGAGGCGGAAGCACAGTGCCCGGTGCTGACCCCGGCTGCTGACCGCAGGGCTCCAACCCGGGCTGTGGCCGGGGGCTCCCCCAGGGAGCTGCAGAGGCCCCGATTCCTGCTCTGCCCTGGAGGCCTGTGGTTTAGTGTGGAGCCCTGGTGTCCAGCAGAGTGAGCCCTCTCGGCTCTTCCTTTAAACTCTGCCGCCGCCTTCCCGCATAGACTGCAGCCGTGGCGCGCGGGCCAGGGGTCGGGCGGGGGTCGGGCCGGGGTCGGGCCTCGTGTCCGGTGGGGTGTCCGGCCTGGCCCCTGCGGTCTCCACGGGCTTGGGATGCAGGTCTCCCCTCACCCCGTGTGCCCCTCTCCTTCCATCCTCCTGTGGCTCTTTCCTCAAGATCACGGGCGTGTTTCTCAGCAGCCCACAGGCCCTTGCCGCTGTTCCGACCAGAGGCATCTTTTCTTACTGGACTGAACAGCTGTGTGCCATGCCCCGCACCCCCCGGGCTCTGCCCAGACCCGCCCACAGGGGACGGCACACAGCGGCCGGCCATCTGATGACTGTGTATTCCTTGTCACCGGCTCTGCAGTGGCCCTTCAGCTCTCGGGGCCGGAGCACCGAATGTGCGAGGCTTTCCCCACACTGACCAGGCCTCTGGTTCTCAGTGGACGCCGACTGGGTGCCCCAGAACCTAGCCTGCCCGCACAGGCTAAGGGCGGCCCCATAAGACGCCCCCTAACCTCAGATGCCAATCTGGAGTAGCAGGTCCCCAGGTTACCGTGGCTTCTTCCGATTCTTTACAAATTCAAGGGGTCCCACAACCCCTCTTAAGACTCAGTGGTTTGCTGGAATGGCTCGGGGAAACACTCAGGTCTACAGGTTTATCATGAAGGGTGCAACCCAGGAATGCCGTCCAGGAGCGATGCAGAGGCGGGGCCCCCCCAGCACGGCCCCCTCCTGTGCCTCCACCAGGCAGGCCCTTGACGGGACCCTGGGCCGCTGGCTGGTGACTCTCAGTCTGCCGCTGTGGGAGGGCCGGGCTGGGAGTCCCAGGGGTGGGGTCGCCCTGCCCCTCCAGCTCCCGGCCTGTGGGGTCAGCTGGGTGAGGCTGAAGGACATCAACAAGCTGAGCCCCTCGCCTGACCCCCCGACACGCCTAGGGAGCTCGGGGGCCGAGCCAGGACAGGACCAGACACGCTCCTCTCAGTTCACCACAGCGTCCCGGATCCGGGGCCCCAGCACCGGGTCCACGAAAGGGGGACCAGCTCTCCTCCTGCCTTGTAGTCTGGCAGAAACAAGCCTGCCCCGCGCCACCCCCACTGGCTCCCCCTGGAGTCAGCATGAGGGGGCGGGCACCCCCCGGATGTAGAGCCCCCAAGCCTGGCCCCCAGCACCCCAGCCGGGCCTGTGATCTGGGCCCCCGTCCCCACGGTGGTTGCGTTGGGGCTGAAATGAGCCTGACGCACAGGCTGGACACTGCTCAGCACCGGGTCACAGAAATGCCTCCTGTCCCCCTCTCCCCAGAGCCGGGAGACTCAGCCACGGGCCAGGCCCCCCGTCCCTCCCCTCCCTGTCTGTCCCCTCTCCCCAGACCTCTCCTTGGGCCAGACCCTCTCACGCTGCCCTCAACCAGCCCCTGAGGCCTCCACCTGGACCCCGTCCAGCTAGGGCCTCCCCCTCAGACCGGGCAGGGACGGGGGAAGGGGGCCAAGGGCCAGTCAGCCCGGAGGCCTCACCCTTCCCGGATGGTGGCTCAAACACGTGGGGCTCAGGCCCTGGGCGTGCGGCCGTTCCAGGTCTGCCTCCGCCATGCTGCAAGGTGTGCGTCCTGGGGCCTGAGCGTGCCTCAGGAGGGCACCTCCCTCAGTGACCTGGACCCCGGGTCCCTGGTGACCCCCGGCCACAGCCCCCGCTGCAAGCCCTGCCCGCAGGGGCCCTCCTGCCCCTGGGAGGCCATCCCAGGGCCTCTGGGGCTCCACCTGGAACTTAAGTCTCTAATGTACTTTGCCTTTTTGCTGCTGCGTGGGAGACACTGAGACGCACCGTCTGCCCACATGCTGGCCCCGGCGGCCCGTCAGGCCGACACGGCCCAAGAGCTTCATGGCCTGGCTGCCCTCAGGGCTCTGACTCTGCATCCACACTTCGGATGGTGATAGAAAAGCCAGCACGAAGCTGTGCTGGTGGAGAGCATGGGGCCTTGGTTCGAGGGAGTGGCTCTCGGAAGCTGAACCCAAGCTTCCCGTGGACAGTGGGGAGAGCCGTGCCCACAGCAGCCTGTGCTGTTGGTCAGGGCCTGATGGTCTGTGCTGCTCCCTGGGGTCCCCTGGACCCGTGCAGGCAGCAGCTGCAGTCAGCCAGGCAGCGCTGAAGCAGCCACACGCGCCGGCCCAGGGCAGGCAGGTTCCCAGGGTCTGGACAGAGGATGTGCAGCTGAGACTCCCACGGCGCACACAGGGCCGATTCCGCCTCTGGCACTCAGTCCTCCTCCTGACAGTGCAGGAGCGTCCTGTGGGGACCCGTGTCTCCCCAGCAGGCCTGCGGGCTCAGGGGTGCCCGGCCCCCTGCCACCTGCCGGGACCCGCGCCATCCACGTGGTGCAGAAGGGAGCCGCCGTGTCTGCCTGCCTGCCCTCAGGTTCTTGCCGAGAGGCAGCTCTGTCTGAGGGGCCCGGCACCCAGGCCCACCCTGCTGTGTGCACCCCAGCGTCCGAGCAGGGGTGAAGGGTTGGGAAGGGCTTCCCACCTCAACCCAGGGCACAGCTCGGGGGACCTCTGGTGACCACCTCCTGCAAGGCCCTGCCATGAGCAGACCAGCTCCCCGTCCCAGGAGCCCGGGAACCAGGGGTGTCAGGGCCCCAGTGAGAACGCAGCTCGGCCCACGTGTCAGTGGGAACTCCACACAGCCCCAGAGGGTGGGGGACTACAGCTTTAACACAAGCAAACCCCCAACGTCAGGGCTGTCTCCCTTGGTGGCCATGAATGCTTCTCCTTATCCCCCCCACAGCGGCCTGTGTCACCCTCACCAAGGCTGGGCGGGGCAGAGGGCAGAGCCCACTGACAGCCGCGTCTCTGCAGGTGCCTTCCTCATCCCCTACATCATCGCCCTGGCCTTCGAGGGCATCCCGCTGTTCCACATTGAGCTTGCTGTCGGCCAGCGCCTGCGCAGGGGCAGCATCGGGGTGTGGACAGCCATCTCGCCCTATCTGGGGGGCATGGGTACGTGCCCCCCATGACCCTGACCTGCAGCTGCTCCGTGGGAGGGGGGGCAGGGCTGCGTCTACGCGTGCCATGCGTGTTTGCTGGGTGTTTGCTCGTCATACCAGTGCATGCCCGGTGGTTCGGAACGGAAGGTGCAGGGGTCCCGGGCACGCAGGTCCCCAAGGCAGGAATCAGGCGTGACAGCGGAGGCAGGAGTCCACCCCAGAACAGCAGCTTGCTGGCCCACGGTGCCCAGTCCATGTGCACGGGGCCCTGAGTGCATGCGACCTGGGACCTCGTGGCACCTGGGGAGACTGGGCAGAGGGCAGCCCTGGTTCCCCGAGTGCCCGTGAGATGGGCTCTGCCGCAGACGGCTCCAGCATCGCCGGCAGGCCTGTGGCATGCCTGGTGGCTTCGGGCTGCCCGAAGGCCCACCTAGAAGCAGGCCGAGGCTGGCGGACAGGCCGCTGAAGCCCAGCCAGGAGGGTGCCAGCCAGCGGGCGGGCAGCAGGGGCCTCAGGGTTGACGCAGGGAGCGGATACACAGGCTGGGCGCGAAGAGGTCCATCGGGCCGCCCAGGGAGGCGCTGACCGTGCCCGGTGCCCACAGGGCTGGGCTGCTGCACCGTGTCCTTCCTGGTCAGCCTGTACTACAACACCGTCCTGACCTGGGTGCTCTGGTACCTCCTCAACTCCTTCCAGCACCCGCTGCCCTGGAGCGCCTGCCCGCTCGACCTCAACCGCACAGGTACTGCTGTTGGGAGAGATGCCCAGCGTGGCCGGCCCCCCTGGAGCTGGGTCCTGCTACCCCGCGCTTGCCCGTTTGCTGTGGGACCCCGGGCCCCCCTCACCAAGTAGCACCCAGGCCCTCGAAGCTGCTCACACACCTGGCAAGGAAAAGTGTGTGGGTTGGGCTGCTCATCCCCCTGAATTGGGTCTTCAGGGGGACACCCCCCCAGCCCAAGTGCATGCCCTCTGCGGAGACCTCAGGTGTGGGGAGTACTCATGGTTTTCAAGTGTGCTCATCAACCCGCGTGGGCCTCTGTCCCCGCGGGCCCCCTGTGCCAGCTCGTGCTAGGCACCTGCTGGACAGGCTGAGCAGCTGCAGAGGCCCCTGGCGGCCAGCCCCCCGGGCCCGCTCCCAGGGTGGCGGGGTCCTGCCGGGTCCCTGTGGCCCGCGGCCCACCTGTGCGGGCCCTGCCGGCTCCAGGCCTTGTGCAGGAGTGCCGGGACAGCAGCCCCGTGAGCTACTTCTGGTACCGGCGGACCCTGAACGTCTCGGCCGACATCGGTGACAGCGGCCCGGTCCAGTGGCGGCTGCTGGTCTGCCTGGCCGTCTCCTGGGCCGTCGTGTACCTGTGCGTCATCAGGGGCATCGAGACCACTGGGAAGGTGAGCCGCGCAGCCCGCTCCCGGGCCCCTCCTCACTTCATCTCCTCGGCCTCTGGGGTTCAGAGGTTCTGTCCGTGTCCCTGGAGAGCTGGGCTCCTGTCACCGTGAGGTGAACCTCCTCGGCTCGGTGACAGTCTGCACTGAAATCCTCTCTGATGTTAGAACAGCCATTCTGGCTTCTTTGACTGAATTAATTTTTTTCCAGCTCTTTTTCTTTTTGTATGTTTGGGTCTTTGTGTTTAAAGTGTGATTCTGGTAGACAGCGCGCAGCTGGCTCTTGCTTTTACCCCCAGTCTGACTGCCCCCGTCTTCTTCCTCTGGGGTGGTTGCACTGACCGCGCTGTCCATCTGGCTGGGTGAGGCCCATCGCCTTGTATTTACTTTCTGCTCATCCCCTCTGCTCTTTGCTTTCGTGCCGCTCTTTCTCTGAGGTGTTTTGGACGCCTCTCTATGTCCTTTGCTCGGCGGCTGTAACTCGGTGGTTGGATTTGGGGCTGCAGCCCACTCTGTCTCCCAGCAACGCTGCGCCAGGCGACAGAGGAGGCCTCAGCATCGCCCTCTCCCTCCAGTGGCCACGCTGCCATCACACCTCTCACTACAGCGTCATAAGCAGCAAGCGCAGCCTCAGCACTTCGTTTTTTCTTTGCCTCTCAGCCTGTGGGGTCTTAGGTCACCATCAGGGACTGAACCCAGGCCTGGCAGCGAGCGAGGTGAATCTTCACCTAGGGAACGCCCACATTCTCAGCATTTTTGTTTTAAACACTGCATTATCTTTTAAAGAGACTGAGGCAATGAGAAAAAATACTGAAAGTCACCTCGCTTCCACACAGAGAGGACCAGGGGAGCCTGAGTCTGTGCCTCCCACGTTTGCCTTTCAAACTGCACCCAGCTCCAGCTGCCCACCCCTCTTCCTCCCGGGCTTGGATGAGTGCCCACCCCTCTTCCTTCCGGGCTTGGATGAGTCCGGTACTTTTTACGTTTGTCCTGACTTCAACTGTGACTACACTCCACGCGTCTCTGTGGGGCCTCCCGATGGTGGTTGTGGAGGTCTGCGGGTCTGAGTGTGTGTGAGCTCCTGTTCTGTATTTCGGTTAACGTGTGGGGGTGATAATTACTCTCAGGTGAGGGGCTCCAAGCTCGAGGAGACTGGAATTTCAGACCCAACCAACCAGCCAGAAACCCAAATAGTCCTGCACGAACGTCCCTGAAGATGACCTGGGTGGCCGCACCGTGTCTGCATTTGGGGTCTGGGCTCAGGGGGAAGGGTCCCCGTTTGCCGATTTAATTTTTTGCAGACGCTATGTGCGCAGACCCTCCCCAGGCCTGAAAGAACTGGGGACTGGTCCTGCTCGGGGAGAGCGTGTGGGCAGGTGTGCGCCCCACAGACCCCATGAAGAGGCCTTCTGGGGCCTCAGCATAGAAGGAGGAGGGGCCTGTGGACCAGAGGGAGGCCACTGCCCACCGCGGTAGAACCCTCGCGTGAGCCTCGGGGCAGCCCAAGCCCCTGAGCGTGACTGGGGCCCACCGCCCGCTGTCTCCAGTCAGACCCCACGACCCGGCAGTGGCCCGAGGCCGCTCCTGAGCCCCGCTGACTCAGGAGTGGATGCAGAGGAGACTGATGACTCCTGAGCCCCGCTGACTCAGGAGTGGGTGCAGAGGAGACTGACGACTCCTGAGCCCCGCTGACTCAGGAGTGGATGCAGAGGAGACTGATGACTGGCCTTTTCAGGCCATTTATTTCACGGCCCTGTTTCCTTACCTGGTGCTCACGGTCTTCCTGGTCAGAGGGCTCACGCTGCCCGGGGCGATGCAAGGACTGACCTACCTGTTCACCCCTGACGTAAGTGGGCCCCACACCCAAGCTCCCCCACAGGCCCAGGCTCAGGAAACAAACAAGCCGGGCCCCCCCAGCCTGGACCCTCCCACCCTCAGCCAAGGGAGCAGAGACGGCCACAGGGAGGGGCGGTCCGGCATCTCAGGGGTCAGGTTTGGAGGGCGGGGAGCAGAGAACGCGGGCTGGGATGCAGGGGCGTGTGAAATGGGGGTGCAGGGGAGACGCCTGGTGGGGACCTCGGTGTCCCCCGCAGGGTCCCAGACCCCACGTCTCTGAGGGGCTTGTCCAGGAACACGAGCCCGCCAGGAGAGGAGCCACGGGGCCATCCCATGGTCTCTGGAGCCCCAGGGGCTGCACAGCTTAGCACCCTCAGTCTCCCAGGCTGGGCCCCTTGCTGGGCACGTGGGTGGGGTCTGTGGGGTCTGTGGGTTCCCCAGTGGGAACACCAGGCCCTGTGTGCAGGGGGCCCCGCCTGGCCCGCGAGTCCTTGAAACCCCTAGCCTGCAGGGAGCTGAACCGACCCGGCTCTGACTCCCCGAGAGGGCCGTCCTCCTGTGGATGGGCCCAGGGGGCATTCCGCATCAAAGCAGGGAGCCCAGACTGCCCGTGTCATCACACGCGCTCCTCACGAGTGGCCCCAAGCTGTCTCGGGGCCTGGGTGGGCACACGGCTCGTGGGAGCGTCCCGGGGATGCTGGGCAGTCTTGACCAGGAGCACCAGGCTGGGGGCCTGTCTGCGACCACGGGTCCCCATTCCCCTCCAGCTGCGGGTCCTACAGAACCCCCGGGTGTGGCTGGACGCCGCCACCCAGATATTCTTCTCCCTGTCCCTCGCCTTGGGAGGACACATCGCTTTCGCCAGCTACAACCCACCCAGGTAGGCTGGGGCCGGGGCCAGGGGCTGTGCTGCGGAGGGCATGCCGAGCAGCTTGTTGTGACATCCTTCCTGGAACGCGGGGTCAACCGGTGTGAGCCTCTGATAAGCACCTCTCGGGGTTCTGGCAATCACTGAGTCACCCCGAGGGCCGGGAGGCTGCCGCCCTCTGAAGCAGCTTGCAGCAAGTTCTGGAGCAGCTGCCGGAAGGGAACTGGGGTCATCAAAGCCAGGAACAAGGCTATAACCCGGGGCTGCCCGTGTGACACACGTGGCCATAAAAGCAGAAATACAGACTGTGTCAGCCTCCTGGGCACTTAGACGCCTGGGCGCCCGCCTCCTCACGACGCCCAAGCCTGCCCATGGGTCATAAAACATGGCATGAGCGATGACGCGCTGACAGCAGCCTCCGCGCGGGTCCGTGAGGGCAGCGGGCACGCGGGTCCGTGGGGGCAGCAGGCGCGCGGGGGCGCAGGGCCCAGGGGCCTCCAGTGGTCACTCCTGCTGTGCTTCTGCCTCCACCCTTGCACGGCAGCCACTGTGCGTTTCTCACCTGGAGACCAGGCACCCACACCCAGGGCCCCCAGCTCGCTCCTGCCCCGAGGCCGCAGAGGAGACGGGCCCTGAGGGTTGGCACCAGCTGCCGCCTCGAGCTGGGGTCCCGGGCGGGGGTGGTGGGGAGGGCCCTGAGAGGCGGCACCCTGCCCCAGGCCTCCTCCCTGGGGCCCTAAGGCCGCACGTCTGCACAGGAACAACTGCAGGAGGGACGCGGTGAGCATCGCGCTGGTGAACAGCATGACGTCCCTCTACGCGTCCATCGCTGTCTTTTCTGTCTTGGGGTTCAAGGCAGCCAGCGACCACGGGCGGTGCCTGGACCGGTGAGCGGGGCCCTTGGGCGCTGAGGAGTCAGGGATGGGGGCGGTCCGCCTGGAACCATGGGCAGGACCCGAGCTGGAGGTTGGGTCTTGGCCAGGAAGACAGGTTCCGATGAGGGAGTTGTGGACAGGATGGGCCCCCGGCCAACGGCTGGTATCCTGACGGGAGGGGGGGCACACGCAGACATGGAGGAGGAGCGGGGGCTACAGGGAGGCGGCCACGGCGCACACCCGGGGCCCTCCCCTGGGCCGCGGGCGACCCCAGCCCTGCCCACGCCTCGTCTTGGACTCCCTGCTCCAGAGCTAGGAGGTCACACATCCTGTGGCTTCCAGTCGCCCAGGCTGCGGTCATCTCTCACCACAGTCCTGGAGCCGGCCCAGTGAGGACGGCCCCACGGGGGAAGTCACCGCATGGGACGGATGGCCTCCCAATGCAGGTTCCCGGGAGAGCCCCACCAGAGGGGCACAAGCCCGCCCTCCGCCTGCTGCTGGAGGTCCAGGGCAGCTTGTTGATGATGGACTCGTGGGCAGTGTTGGCAGGGCACAGGGGAATGCCTGCCATGACCCCCCTGGCCACGCGGGGGAGGAAGGGCAGCCACCCACACCCCAGGCACAGCAGAGCACGTGCGCGGCTCGGAGACCCCAAGAGGCCGCAGTGGCCGCAGCGTCCACTGCGTCCCAGGGAGCAGCGTCCCACCACGGGCCAGCTCTTCCCACCGCTCCCCCCAGATGCCCAGAGAACAAAACCAGAGTGGCCAACACCGGCTCCCCCACGGCTGCACCTTGGGCAGCGTCACCACCTTCTTGCTGCGCCAGGGTCACTAGGCCACGCCGACACAGCAGAATCACAGACGGAACGGACGGAATGCACACGCACGGGAGAGCCACGGCCCCAGCCAGCCTCTGAGAGGCTCGTCCACGGCCCTAGGGGCAAAGCGTCCCGGGGCCTGGCAGGAATGGGCATGTCAGCCACCCCAGCCACCTCTGCAAAAGGCTTCGGGACTCTGCAGGGCGAGGTGCCAAGCATGTTCTAGCGAACAGTCTGAGCCGTGAGCCCCGAGTCGGACGTGGAGATGTGAGGAGCTTGAGGCCACCCCTGCGGAGGAGGCTGGAGCCCACAGGCCAGGGGGCAGGAGGCTGTGTGGCCTCTTTGTACCCTGGCCCTAGAAGCCGGATAGCCTGTGTCCCCCACATGTGTACAAGACCCCGGGCGCCCCCCAGAGCCCGCCCCTCCGGGGCCACTCACCCAGCGTCCCCGCCCCCGCAGAAACATCCTCCACCTCATCAACGCCTTCGACCTGCCGGAGCAGAGCGTGTCCAGGGACACCTACACTGCGGCCCTGGCGCGTCTGAACGCCTCACAGCCAGCTGAGGTGGCCGGGCTCCCCCTGGAGGCCTGCCGCCTGGAGGACTTCCTGGACAAGGTGCGCAGGGGCCATGGTGCGGCTGCAGGAGGCTGCAGGCGTTGACCTGGGGTCAGGGCTGAGCCCTGGGGCCTAAACGCAGTGCCTCCAACAGGCCCTGCTCTGCAGGTGGGGTCCAGACGGGGCGAGCGGGCCTTGGGGCTACCCAGAGTCCAGGGAGAGGGGCGTGAGCACAGCCTCGAGCCAGGCCATGGCTGGCCGACGTGGGGCAGGGACAGTGACTGGAGGTGGGAAGGCCCCTGCGGGAAGCTGTTGAATGGGCTCCTGAGCCCCAGCCCGGGGGCGCGCATCCCCCGCCGCAGGTGATTTAGGGGACAGGGCACCTCCCCACAGAGGTGCACCCACAGTATGTGGTAACACGGCCCGGACGGGGCAGGGTCACCTCTGCCTGACCCAGGAGGGCACCCTGGCCTTCCAGCAGGGAGCGTGAGGGTGGGTGTGCGTCCTGGCATGGCCCCTGCTGGCACACGCGTGTGTCCTTGGGGGGAATGCTGGCACACGTGTGTGTCCTGGGGGGCATGCTGGCACACACGTGTCCCAGGGGCGTGCTGGCACACGTGTGTGTCCCGAGGGGGGGGGGTGTTCGCCCACGCGTGTGTCCCGGGGGGTGTGCTGGCACACGCGTGTCCCAGGGGTGTGCTGGCACATGTGTGTGTCCCAGGGGGCGTGCTGGCACACGCGTGTGTCCTGGGGGGAATGCTGGCCCACGCGTGTGTCCTGGGGGTGTGCTGGCACACGTGTGTGTCCCAGGGGGTGTGCTGGCACACGTGTGTGTCCCGGGGGCGTGCTGGCACACCTGCGCCATGTTGCAGAGTGCCTCGGGCACGGGCCTGGCCTTCATCGTCTTCACGGAGGCCGTGCTCCACATGCCCGGCGCGCCGGTCTGGGCTGTGCTCTTCTTCGGGATGCTCTTCAGCCTGGGCCTGTCGTCCATGTTCGGGAACATGGAGAGCATCATCACGCCGCTCCTGGACCTGGGGGTCATGCCCAGAAGGGTCCCCAAGGAGGTGCTGACAGGTGAGTGCACAGCCAGGCCTCCTCACCAGATGTCAGATGAGCCTCCCCCACGGGGGCTTGAGGGCTGGTCCCGGCAGCTCAGGCTGACCCGCCGAGGGCCAGGGAGCACGGGCGGGCACTGCGTCCCGCATGGCCCCCGAGGGTGTCCTCCAGGCCACGGTGCCGGGCACACGGCAGGGCACCGGAGACGCCTGACGGGTCGTGTCCAGGCCTGGCCTGCCTGCTGTGCTTCTTCACGGCCACCTGCTTCACGCTGCGGTCGGGGAGCTACTGGCTGGAGATCTTCGACCAGTACGCCGCAGCCCTGAACCTGATCCTCCTGGCCTTCTTCGAGGTGGTTGGGGTCGCTTACGTTTATGGGATGAAGCGGTGAGTCAGCCGCCTGGCCCGCCCCTCTGCTCCCGGCGTCCCGTGGTCCCTGAGTGGGCCTCAGGCAGCGGTGGGTGACACGGGCCATCTGAGGTCCCCCCAGCGAACCTGTCCACAGGCGTAGCCTGGCACCACCGCCTGGCTATGCGGAGGCCCATGACTAACAGTGGTCTCCAGCCACCTGCGGGAGCTCCCAGCGTCCAAGCGCAGGTGGACCCCAGGGCAGGAGGGCCTGCCCAAAGCGCCAAGAGCCAACCTCCCCTGGAGGCCTCCGAGGAGACCCAGCCACATTCTACCACCCTCACCTGGCCCAGGCCCGAGGCACAACCGCACTCACACCTGAACTCACACTTGCACACACACACACACCCCTGCACTCACCTGTCACCCTGCCCAGATAGGGACCCTAGAGGCTGTGACCCCGACCTTTGTTCTAAGAACTCCTGGGAGGCCCTGAATGCGAGACTCCATGCTGCTCTACGGGCAGAGGGACAGCGGGCTCGTCCCCGGGGCACGCCCACAGACCCAGCAGTGGTGTGGGGGACAGTGCACCCCGGACTTGGGGGCCACGCGGCCTCAGAAGGGGACCAGGTGCCCTGCGGAGGAGAGCTGGGAGGGGCGGGGTCCGGAGCAGCTCCAACCCCCTCCCGTGTGTGCCGGGGCCGCTGCACATCCTGGGCCTCTGTTCCTGCCCTGGGACCCCAGTCAGGTGTCGCGTCCCCCCCACAGCTACGCTCACAGAGCTGGAACTCCCCGACCGGGGCCAGACCCACAGGTCCTGGGGCTCCCTGGGCTGGGCTCCGCGACCCCTCGGGCCTTTCCCATCCATTGACCTGGGGGTGGGGCGGGTCCTCACCAGAACCCAGACGGCTGCCTCATCCAGGGGCCACTCGGGAAGACAAGGGACAGAGGTCAGAGTGGAGGTGGGGACAATCCCTTGGGCCACATCCTGGTGGACAAAGGCTGCCGGCCGAGCGGATGGGGACTGAGCCCAGGCTCTGCGGCAGGTTCTGCGACGACATAGCCTGGATGACCGGGAGGCGGCCCGGCTTCTACTGGCGGGCAACCTGGAAGGTCGTGAGCCCCCTGCTGCTGCTGACCATCTTCCTGGCCTATGTTGCCCTCCTGGCCAGCTCGCCACCGCACTACAAGGCCTGGAACCCCCGATACGTAAGTCCTTTGGGTAGGGGGATGACCCCAGGGCCCAAGACCCAGCCTCACTCCCCTCCCCGGTGCCCACCAGGGACATCTGTGCGCCGGGGCCCACGCAGGCTGCTTTTTCCCTGAGACCCCAGGTCCCTGGCCCTTGATGTCCCCTGGGGCATCGGTGCTGACTCCGGCAGCCCCAGCGACCTTGGGGCTGACCTTGGGTGCAGGCCTCCGTCAGCAGCGGGAGGGCAGTGCAGGCTCCACACTCTGGTGACCCCGTGGGCCCCTGCAGCCCCTCCCCCGGGGATGGGGGCCATGGGGCCGGCTCTGCAGACGCCTGGCCAGTCTCAGATGGGACCCGCCACCGAGACGGGCAAAGCACAGGGTGTGGCCTGGACTCTGGAGCCAGCTCTTGGCCCCAGGCTGCGCGCTGAGCCCATGAGCTCCACCAGCCTGCTTTCCATCTGCCAGCTCAGAGCCGCCCCTTCTCCGGGGTGTGGACGCAGCTGGTTCTAAAATCTCCCCAGAAAGCAGCTGCCGCACACGGCCAGACGGGCATAGGAGGAATGGCGCCACCTTCTGGGGGCGCCCGCCCTGTTAGAGTGACCACGGGCCTGAGATCGGGCGGGTGGTGCTCCCCTCACGGAGGGAGCACGGAGTCTGACCAGGCCCAGCGGTCAACCCCAGGACCGAGCAGCCCTTCGGGTGGTCCAGGGTGGCTCTCTCCAGAACGCGGCACCCCAGGTCCCCGGCCTGCCTCTCGGAGCCTAACCCCACAGGTGGCTTGGCAGGCCAAGTCCCCGAAACTTCAGCTGCCCAGGTGCCCACTGCCAGGGAGCAGCCCTGGCCAGGTGCCTTTCCCTCCACCCGCCCTAGGGGCCCCAATAGAGGAGAAGACGGGCTGAGCTGCCCCCCACGCTCATGGCCCCTGGGGCCGAGGGCCAGCCTCCTCTACACAGGGAGTGCGTGTGGGGCGACGTGTCTGCTTCCCGGATGCCCCTCTCAGGCCTCGTGTCCTGCAGGAGCGGTTCCCCTTGCGGCAGGAGAAGCCCTACCCGGGCTGGGTGCTGGCCGCCTGTGTGCTCCTGTCCTTCCTGCCCACCCTGTGGGTCCCGGTGGTGGCGCTGGGCCAGCTGCTCGCCCGGTGCAGACAGAAGACGCGGGACCCGCCGCAGGACAGATGCCCAAAGCCCCGGGGCGGCAGGGCCTGCTGAGCACGGGGCCAGGGTGGCGGGGAGGCCTGCCTGTGCCACAGCCAGGGCAGCACCAATACACGCACGCTTGGCCCCGAGGGCCCGTGGTCATTGTTCCCGACACTGTCGTGCCCTCCGGACCCGCTCACGGCACCGCCCGACTCGCATGTCAGTCCACGCTCCTCTCCAAATGGCCCAAGCCCATTATCCGCCTCCTGGGCCCTGTGGCCGGCGGTTCTGCATGGGGCCCTCGGGGAGGCCGTGCACTGAGTCCACGGGCAAAACGCTGGTGGTAGGGGGAAGGGGGTCTGGGAAGGCCCACCCGCACCCCACAGCAGATGGACAGCGTGAGGCAGGGCCATCTGCAAGGAACGCCGCAGGGCTGGGATGGAGGCCCAGCCCCACATAAGGACCTTTCTCTACCTGAGCCCTGGTCCCAGGGAGGGTCTATCCTGGGTGTGCGTGATGGGGACCTCAGGGCACCTGGTGCACAGACAATCATCCCAGAAGCATGGGCCGCTCCCTCCTCCCCAAAGGCCAGGGAGCTGGGGCACTGAGATGCTAACTGAGATGCTGGCTCTTCGCAGGCTTAGCTTAGACACACTGCCCTTTACTCTTCCGAGACTTTCAAGTCAAGGAGGAAAGGGAAGGCCGATGGTCACGCAGGTCTCCATTCTCTCCAGGGGAGGAGGGCCAGCCTCCTTCCTGAGCATGGGTCCCTCCCTGCACCAAGCCCCACTCCCAGCAGCCTCAGATAAGACCTGCCCTTTCCGGGGCCCGCTCGCCTCCCCCCGCCTCCCTGCACTCTGGACCTCCTCCACCAGCCGGGGACAGTCCTGAGGGGCCCTGGACACACAGGTGAGCTGCCGGAGACCCAGCCTGTCCTCCGCGTTGTGATGGGAGCGCGGCCCTCTGAGCCCAGCCCCAGGCAGGCGAGTGCTGTCCATGGTGCTGAACCAGGCCCTCCGACACGGCCCTGCGGGAGGCCAGCACAGCGCTGGGGCCCTGGGACCCCGGAAAACGGGCCGGTCACTGCCGCATGCCTAAGAGGAGTGGGTATTATAGCCGGGTCAACGCAAGTTTGCCCCGGAGTGAGCCCTAAGCCGCATGGGGTGGGCGGGGTCTGCACTTCACCCCCATGCCGCCCTCAGTGACTCAGGGCCCCCTCTTCCAGAGAAGCACCAACACGGCGTCCACCTCAGCCTCCCTCCTCCGCGTGCAGGGACCCCAGGCTCACACCAGCCCGCCTGGGAGGCGGGTCCAGGCCAGCTGATGGTCACTAATCACCGTGATGCCCTCCCACCACGTCCAGGACAGGCTCTTGGACTCTGGAGTTCAGATGTCCAGGTCCCTGTGCGTATTTGGGGGTCACCACCTTGCCTCCCACCAGCACTTGGAGGGCTCTGAGCTGAGGGGTCTGGGAAGCCCTCTGCCCCATGCTGACCTTCACAAGTGAGCATGCCAGGGCCAGGAGCCAGCACGTGCCAGGGTCACGGCGGTGAGTGGGGGGTGGGCATATGGGGCCAGGGGCCCCGGGTGTGGCCTGTGCCCTGCTTTCTCTCCTGCCTCCTTCTCACTCGCTTCCCGCCTTGACTCCCAGCGGCACACAGACCTGGGGGCGCATGAGCATCTACTTCACATGCAGTTTAGAGCTAGTGAAGTCAAAGCTGATCCACTGTGTGCAGCTCTTTCCGACACCATGGACTGTAGCCTGCCAGGCCCCTCTGTCCATTGGATTCTCCAGACAAGCACATTGGAGTGGGTAGCCGTTCCCTTCTCCAGGCGACCTTCCACCCCAGGGACTGAATGCAGGTCTCCCACATTGCAGGCAGATTCTTTCCATCGGGGCCACCAGGGAAGCCCACCTAGATCCAGGGAAGCCTGGAAACTAGACTCTCTCAGAATTCTATCCTTTTCACGTCTCACTCTGAGGAGCCGCACGGTGGTTTTAAAAACGATAAATCAGAGCAAGATCTTAGTTGAGCCCGACCAGAACATATGCCCTTTCCAAGGGTTTTACACTTCAGGAAAAATACAAGTGATTGTGAGTAAAATCGGGATAAACTGCATTTAGTAGACAGAGTTTTAGAGGCATGCGGATGCTGGAAAGCTGAGTGATGACTGGCCTTTATGGAAAGGCCAGAAAGAGGTTTGGGGCGCAGGGAGCCCGCAGGTGGGGGTCAGCAGGACGCAGCTGTGGGTTCTTGGTCACCTTCCCCTGCCTGAAGCACCTGGCACGCTGAGCAGCAAGTCACTCCTCCCCAGAGGGGGCACCGCCAGGCGGGCATGCCAGGCAGGCGGGTGGGGCCAATCCCTCGCTGTTTATGATGTGCGCCTGGACTTGGGTCCATCACAAACGGACGCACCAACCCGGTCACTTGGACGCAGCCTGCAGCAGCGGCAGCTGACAGGCGACGGCCATAAACACGGCCGGCCAGCGCCGGGCACCACGCTCAGCGGCAGCGGGCCGCTCCCACGACGACCCCGACCAAGGTTCACTTGACAGCCCCTGCCTCAGTGCGTGGCCCCGCCAGCAACACCCCAGAAGGGAGCCTCGGGAATCGGCCACTGTCATCAGGATGAGCTTGTGCCGGGCACAGGGCGCAAGGCGGCCAACCGCCCAGGTGGCACCCTGAGCTGCCCTTCCTGTTCTCATGCCCGCAGGGATCTAAGCGCAAGGACAGAGCAGAGCAGGGCAGGCCAGGCCCGTTGTCCTGATCAACACCGACAGCTCCTGATGCTGGATTCTCCTGGGGGGAGGGTGCCCCACAGACCTGGGCCCAGGGGCACGTAGAGGCCTCCGACAGGGCGCTGAAGAGGGGACCCCCGCTCTCACACAGGCCCCTCCATAACCTCACACCCTCTTCCTGCTGGCTGAGTCGCACACCCACCACCTCCCCCTGACCCACCTCCAGCACCCTGACCCTGGCCCCACGACCACTGAAGGCTACGCCCCAGGGCCACTGCAAGGGGGACAGTCCCCAGGGCAGCCTCCAACCTCCCCACCCCTCAGAGCAGCCTCAGCAGCGTGTGGGATTTCAAGATTCACATGCCCAGACCTGCTGAGCCAGAGGTGAGACAGGGGCACCTGTGTGGCTCACCCCCCACCAGACGAGGGACCCAGCAGCTGTGTGGCTCACTCCCCACCAGACTGGGGACCCAGCAGCCGTGTGGTTCACATCCTCCCCCAGGAGACCAGGGGGGAGCATCTGTGTGATTCACCACCCCCGACCAGGGGACCAGGGACCCAGCACCTATGTGGCTCACCCCCTGCTCCCCACCAGAGGGCTCAGGTTGAAAGCTGCCCCTTGCCTCTGAGCCCCAGCCCTCCTGGGACAACTTCTCTGGGACAGCTGGCCACCACCAGGTTAGGGGCTTGCCGCACCTCTCCACAACCTCAGGGTCACCTGTCTGCCCAGGCCCTCCATATGGCCCCCAAAGCACAGCCCTTGGCCTCGAGCCCCATGTGGCCCCCAGAGGTCTCACCCTCGGGGACCCGAGCAGTGCCCACCGAGGAGCCTCTCTCTGCGCACCCCGGCCCAGGCCTCTGCTGCTTCTCCACAGGCACTCCGCCCGAGTCCAGCTCAGTGGACAGAACGGCACGTGAGCAAAGGAGCCCCTGCAGCCACAAGGAGACAGGCAGGGTCACCCGGGTGACAGGGGGCAGCCCACGTGGACACACAGGCGCTGCCGCCCAAGCCCGTCCACCTGCCCAGGTCCAGCTCGTGGGAACAGGTGAGGGGACAAGCACCCTGGGAGAGGACCGGGCCCATGCCTGGACCCGTGTCCACGGCCCGCGCTGTCCACTCCATGGGCCCTCGGGAGAGACGAGGAGTCCGGGGCCCACTGTGAAGGGACAGGCAGGGTCAGGTGTCCTAGACCTCAGAATGTTCGTGTCCACCGTCTCCCGAGTGTGCATAGGGCATGACCAGTCTGCTGCAGGCAGGGTGGGCACTGGTCCGGCCCCGAGAGGCATCATCTCCGATCCCCTGGCTCCTCCAGCCACACCCTGCCCCCAGGATACCCCCCTCCAACTCCTGCCAGGCCAGGGACCTGGGAGCATCAGACACCCTGCGGGTGTGCATTTTTATAACCACAGAACCCGGTACTGACGGACACGCCCTTTAATACAAACATCCAGAGAAAAACGGCAACAAGCTGTGGAGATGGCAGGCGGAGGCTCGCTGGCCTCCTTCGCCACGGTGACGTGGGGGTGGGGGATAGGAGGAGGGGCAGATGACCCCGGCCCGGTGCTGGGTGGGGACCAGCTGCCCGCAGAGGTTAGGGGGGCAGGTGGGCATGGGGGACGGCGGGGCCCCCAACAGCCGACTGCAGGGAAGGCCCAGCAGGCTGGACTTCAAGCCCAGCGGGTGGAGGAGACAGGCGTGGACCGAGCGCCGGGCGGGGCGCAGGGGCACTGCCAGCGGCAGGCAGGGCCCACTTGGCCCCCGAGCGCCCCCCAAGCCGCTGGACAGACGTGTGTCCTCGCTATAGGGCAGGGGAGAGGGGTGACAACCCCCCAACTCCCTGTTCCGACGCCTGACTGCCCCGCCAGGCTCTCCCACACGTCTCGCTGGGCCCGGCGGTCAGCCGCTGCAGATGGATGGTTTCTGGAGGGCCACAGGGCAGCGGCCCCACTCCCATGAGGAGGTGGGGCCGGCCCCCCTTTCCAGGCCTCTCGGAGGGGGCCCAGGCTTCGCCGTGGAGCGGGCCCCTCCCGTGGGCTCCGGAGCCCATCCCTGGCTGTGGGCAGGGCTGACAGTCAGTCCAAGATGGTCTTGAAGTCTGCGGTCAGGGTGGGGTCGGCCGCCGCCTCCAGGGCGGCCCGTGTGGGCCCCGGGAGCTGCCGGTGCAGCCGTGCTCGGGCTGTGGGGGGACTGGACTCAGAGCTCCTCGCGGGGGATGCCAGAGACCGCCGCTCACCAGGCACACTGCTGAGGCCACGCGGGCACCCACGCTGGGCCAGCTGTGCGCCGGCAGGCTTGGGGGTGCAAGCCTCAGCAGGGGGAGACAACCCATCATGCCCGGGGCCACGGGGGCAGCTGGGCAGCGCCTGAGGGGACGCAGGTAGGGGGCTGGCGGGCAGACGCCGCGGGGAGAAGAGGCCCCGAGAAGCACAGTGAGAGGTGGCGTGACCCGGGTGGGTGTGCCCTGGGCGGGGCAGGGCTGTGACCCTGGCTCCTGGGGACTCCTGGACCCACCCACCTGCCTAAGAGGCCACCTTGTGCCCGCCCACACCCACCTGTCCGGAGGGCCCCCAGCAGGCGGCTGTAGGTGACACGGTGGCGAGCCAGCTTGAGCAGGAAGGCGTGGAGACACAGCCACTGCGCAGCTTCAGACGGGAACAGGCCGCAGGCGCCCCTGGCCCCCAGTGACGCCCCTGGGGACACAGGAGACTGAGGCCCCGCCCGACGCTGTGCCCCGGAGCCCGGGGGCCCTGCAGGTGGAGAGCATCAGTGCGGTTTTGGGGACAATGTTGGGGGGCGGTAAAACAGCCATTTTGTTTCAGGAGCCACCCCGATAGGAGCCCGGGGAATTCTGACAACAGAGGTGTTTTCTTCAACTTCTCCAAGAAACCTCCACAAACAAGGGGCTCAACCGCGGGGCGTGGGGGGCGTGCAGCCCAAGTCCCCGCCCCCCGCGGGCCCTCAGCCCCGGGCGCCCGAGCACCTGCGTTCCTGGCTTTCAGGAGGGCGTAGCCGCGGGATGCGGTGTCGGCGATGACCCGGAGAAAGAACGCGGGGCTGCTCCTGACCGGCTGGCTGAAGGGCAGCTGCAGCACGCAGGCGTGGAACCTGGGGGCGGTGGCCCCGTCAGGACACGCCCCCCACGCTGCCCGCGAGGGGCTCCAGGGAGACCACTCAGGCTGAGCCTGGCTCGGGGTCCCCGTTACGGGTGGATGAGCCCCGGACTCCACGGTTAGCTGCCTGCGCCCCGGCTCAGCTTCTGGAGGGGGACATGGCCCCAGGGCGGGGAATGTTCCGGAAGCTGGTCTGCGCTGATTGGCGCGGCTTCCCGCTGCCCCTCCTGGGGGCACCTGAGGGCTGGGGGACACTGCAGGCACTGACCTCTGCTCTCTGACCCGCCCCGCCTGGCCCTGCAGCCCTCACCCCGCCCCGACCCCTACGGCCAGGCCCCCGAGTGCTCCCTGGGGAAGAGAAGCGTTCCAGGGTGGACGAGGACCCCGAGGACACGGGCTGCCTCCTCGCACCGGGAGCAGCGTGCCCCCGCCGCCCCGGGCGAGCGCGGCACTGCGGCCCCCCCCCCCCCCCCCCCCGACGCACCTGTAGGCCTGCAGCAGGAATATCTTGTAAACGTTTGTGAAGACCGTCTGCAAACTGTTCACCTTCAGAAAGAAAAGAGGAGAAAACGCTGGTGGCGCCTCTGGCTTTGCACTCCTGAGTTTGCTTTACGGCCACATCAAGCGGAGCAGGAGAAAGGGTCGCCCTGGTAAGAACCCGGAGGCATCTCCGGGGAAACCCACCAGGTCCCCCGGGGCCCTCAGAGGCGGCCAGGCCCGCGGGAAGGGCGAGGGCGGGAGCCTGGCAGGATGACAGCCCAGCCCCACGGGGACAAGCAGGGGCCAGGCGAGGACTGCTGGGTGAGGGCTGTGGGCACATGCATGCACACAGCTGCACACACGTGCACACCCACACGCTCGGTCATACGTACATGAGCACACACGTACGTGATGACTAATGCCCTTTCACACATAGGCACACACGCACACCCACACGCTCGGTCATACATGCATGTATGTGATGACTGTCCTTTCACACACAGGCACACCTGCATACCCACGCGCTTGGTCATACATACACGTGTGTGATGACTAATGTCCTTTCACACACAGGCACACACGCACACCCACACGCTCGGTCATACATACACGAGCACACATGTATGTGATGACTAATGTCCTTTCACACACAGGCACACGCGCACACCCACACGCTCGGTCATACATACACGTGTGTGATGACTAATGCCCTTTCACACATAGGCACACCTGCACACCCACACGCTCGGTCATACGTACATGAGCACACACATATGTGATGACTAATATCCTTTCACACACAGGTACACGTGCACACCCACACGCTTGGTCATACATACACGAGCATACACGTATGTGATGACTAATATCCTTTCACACACAGGCACACACGCACACCCACACACTCGGCCATACATACACAAATGTGATGACTAATGTCCTTTCACACACAGGTGCACACACGCACACCCACACGCTAGGTCAATCATACATGAGCACACATATATGTGATGACTAATATCTTTTCACACACAGGCACACGCGCACATCCACACATTCGGTCATACATACACGTGTGTAATGACTAATGTCCTTTCACACACAGGTGCACACACGCACACCCACACGCTCGGTCATATATACATGAGCACACACGTATGTGATGACTAATACCCTTTCACACACAGGCACACGCGCACACCCACACATTCGGTCATACATACACGTGTGTGATGACTAATGCCTTTTCACACACAGGTACACGCGCACACCCACACGCTCGGTCATACATACACGTGTGATGACTAATGTCCTTTCACACACAGGCGTGCACCCGCACACCCACCCCCCCAGGATCTATAACACATGGGGTGCCAGCTGCCCCCGTGCCCCACGGCCCCGCCCCCCACCTGCAGGTCCAGGAAGAGCCCATGGCACTTGAGCTGCAAGACCGCCAACAGCTTGCGACGCATGTTCCTCCCGGGCTTGAAGCCCTGGGTGAAGGTGAGACTCGCTCTGATGGACGTCCGGGCGTAACTGTGAGACAGGATGGGGTCCTGGGAAGCACGTGTGTCCACCCCATATTGACCCACACTCGGATGTCCCGCCCCTCGGCTACACTGATTGGCCAGGAAGGCTGCCTGTCCCCCACACGGTCACAGCTTCACAGGCAGCCAGGCACGACTGTAGGCGGGTCACGACTCGCCGGTGTGTGGACACGCGAGGGGGTGTCGGGAGCAGCATGTGGACACACGGAACCGCAGACGCAAAGCGTCCGCCCAGGGAGCGCCCTCGTCTTTCCAGGGAGCGCCCCACGAGGGAGCGCCCGGCGAGGGGCCGGGGGCAGCCCCCAGCTCCCCAGCAGGACTGGGCTAGCACCACAGGACAGGGTAGCCCCATCCAGCAGTGCCCTGAAACTGCTCATTACTCACAGAGCAGAGGACACGCCTGCATCCACAGTGCTCCTCGGGCCTCCACGTCTGTGTAAAGCCTGGGGCTCGCTGCACCATCCCAGGGCGGGGCGGGGTGGGGGGAGGGGAGAGGGCCACCAGGGGCTCAACTGCATCCCCAAACTCACAGGCTGAGCCCCGCCCCCGCGACCGTTCAGGGACAAGGCCTTTGAAATGGTGACTAAGGTCAAAGAGCGCATAAGGGGGGCCCGAATCCACTGGGACGGGGGCCCCAGGAAGAGACGCTGAAACGCTGAACACAGAGGGTGACCACGTGGGGGTTGGGGGCGCAGACGCACCCACATGCCCCGGAGAGGCTGCGGGAGGGATCGGCCAGGGAGGGACCTACAGAGCCGACCACGTGCCCCGAAGCCCTGTCCCCGACGGACCAGAGGGGACCACGAACCCCAGAGCCCAGTGAGACCTGGGGCTCGTGTCCAGCAGGTCCTGCCTCTCCAGGTCACAGCCACACGCCTCCCCAGGGAACACGCTCGCGCCCGAGTCCGCTATATGGTTTCCTTTCATGAAAAACGTTCGGAAAACCGCTGCCTCGGAGAGCCGGTGCCCGCCGCCCACCGTGTGGCCTCTGACCCCAGGGCCTGGGGCCGTCGCTCACCTGGAGTGGTCGCCATGCACCTCCAGGGTGCGGGTATCCAGCAGCAGGCCGCACCAGGGGAACAGGCAGTGGGCCGGCAGCTGCAGGGGCGCCGCGCCGCCCAGGGCCCCGGGCTCCACGGGGAAGTTCACCACCGTCTTCCGCAGGTTCACCTGGCAGCCGTACTCAGGCACACCGCGCACCAGCGTCCTGAGGCCGGGCGCCGTGTGAGCGCTGGACGGACAGGGCTGTACTGGGTGTCTCGGGGGCGCTGGGCAGCATCACCCAGAGAGGCAGGCGGGCCGCTGAGGGTGGGCTGGGACCGCGGGCCCCCGCGGAAGGCTGGACACGGCCCGGCTCTGCGGAGCGACCTGCTGCTCGTGATCAGGGGCCAGGGTGGCTGGTGGCAGAGGCGCCCCAAGGACCAGCCCTGAGGCGTGAGTGGACGCTGGGACTGTACGCCAGGCTCTTGGAGCCCTGGGACTGCACCGCAGGACGCTCCCCAGAGGCGCAGGGACGCACGGGAGGACCGTGTTCACACGCCTGCAGGACGTGTGCTGGGAGGTGCGTGCAGAGAAGCACACACAGGGGGCTCACCTGAGGAAGTCTCTGGCCCGCGTCAGGTGAGGGGTGACCAGCAGGAAGTCGTCCACCAGGCGCAGAAGCACCCTGGGCATGGAGAGACCCCACAGTGAGGGCAGACCCTGAACCACCGCCGTATGCCCACACACAGCGCCCTCCCGGGGGCTGGTGAACGCTGCAAGGCTTAATGTCTGAATTCAGCCGGATGCGAATAAAGTGACCTTCTCCAGAGAAGCCAACCACAGACCACTGTCCGTGGGATTTGGCTCCGGCTGGGACGAGCAGGGCCCAGCAGTCGGGCTGGGAGCAGACGGGCTTGGTGCCGGCCAGATGCCCTGGCCACGCTGCAAGCCATGCTCACTCCCTGCTCGAGGCCTGCGAGCACCACCCCCCAGCCCTGTGCAGCAGCCCCTGCACCCCAGACCAGAAACAGAGGGGCCCCAACAAGGCCACGCCCGCCAGCACGGGGGTGCGCCCGCTGCCAAGGGGCCTGCCCGTTGCCACGGGGCTGGCTGTGCCCACTGGCCCGGAGGCTGTACCCGTCCTGCTGGACTCCAGGGAAGAGCTTGTTCTCCATGTCCCCGTAGCAGAAGCTGCAGAGCAGGGTGGACAGGATGGAGCCCTGGGGGATCCCCTGACACTGGATGTAGGACCTGGGGGGCAGGATGTGGTCAGCAGGTGGGCCGGCCACGGCGAGCCTCACGTTCACGTCATACACACACATGCACAGACATAGCCACACGCACACACAGGGGTGCACACACCACTCCCACCTGGGGGAATGCGGATCAACACATTTGTCACACCCCCCACGAAGCCCTGCCACACGCCTGCCCGGCCACACGTGGCACGACCCCGCTCCACGAGGGGTGGTGGCCCTGGGGAGGAGTCAGGCTCCAGGCCTTTCCCGCAAAGGAGGATCTCTTCCCCCTGGTGCCATGTCCACGTGTGTGCAGACCTGTGCTCTCGTCAGAAGTCGCCCTGCTGTACAGTGAGCAGGCGTGCCTCCCCAGAAGTACGTATGAGTTTATATTTTACTGGAACTGCCTTGCCATAAGCATTGTAGTTACTTGGAATGTAATAATAACAAAGGTACATCCTTTAGGCAGAAAGTTCCCTGAGCCTGGAGCACGTTCACAACCCCTGAGATGGCCGTGGCCACGAGCCTGAAGCCCCCTGGACCCCTGCGACCCCCGGACCCAGAGGGGTCTCACACAGGCGCCACCAGAGCAGATGTGGTTTCACACACGTTAAGAGAACGACCAGCTGCCTTCTGAACCTGAGCACGTCCCGTAAGTGGAGGGCCGTGTGCTGCCGCCCTGGCCACGGGGCTGGGACGCCTCCTGGGCGCTGAGCGGGCAGGCGGGGCCCAGACCTACCTGCCCCCGATCCTGATGACGTGGCTGCGGACCAGGTGCAGGAAGAGGTTGAAGAGGCTGCTGCCAGGCTCGTTCAGGGAGCAGCTCTGCAGAGGCAGGTGGGCGAGGGGCTGGAGTGGACGCTGCTCTGGGCCGGCATGTGGCCCGGGGGCAGGGGCCCGCACCCAGAGGGAGGCGGCAGGGAGCCCCGCGTGGCAGCAGGGAGCCCTGAGGGCCCAGGCCCCGCTGGGGAATCTGCTCACGCAGGAAGTGCGTCCCCACAGGGCTGAGTTGGGGGCGGGTCTGTGGGGCAAGCCCTCTGCCCTCCTGGAGGAGGTGCGCACGCCTTCTTGTGTACTCAAGGCCAAAATGGAGGGAGAAGACGGGCAGCAAAGCGCAGAGGGGCCACGGACGGCAGGGGTGCGGGAGGCCCGGGAGTAGGAGGAGGTGCCCAAAGGCAGGGGTGTGTCTACACTGGCCAGCCCACGAGGCGGGTGCCCACACCCACCTGCTCGATGACCACGGCGTCCCTCAGGGAGCCCATCGCCTGCAGATGCTCCACGAGCTGCCTCAGGTACGGCTGGAAGTCCGAGAAGGTGGACACCTGCCGGCCGAGGACGGGGTGAGGCGGGTGGACACCCCGCCCCAGACAGCATGGGTGCTCAGGATGGGGGTCAGAGCCTGGGGGGCTGGCCACGGCCACTGTGACCGGGCAGAAAATGCCGGGCCGCTGGGGGTGCCGGGGAGGTGCAGACACAGACGGGCTGGGGTCTTGGTTTTTGGGGTGCATCGTGCCTTCCCCTGACCTCTCCCCAAGGCCGGGATCCACTGAGCAGAAAGACTATGGGGTTCTGGGCCACGAAGCAGCAAGGAGGAGTTTGGGTGAACTCCGGAGTTGGTGATGAACAGGGAGGCCTGGCGTGCTGCCGTCCGTGGGGTCGCAAAGAGTCGGACACCACTGAGTGACTGAACTGAACTGAAGGGGCAAGGACTGACGGCACCCCCGGGGGGCTTGCAGAGCAAGGACCCTCACTCAGGCACCCCAGGAGCCACGCTGAGCCGAGCACGTGTCCTAGCAGCCAGGGGGCTGGGCCTGGGGGCCCCTCGCAGTGGACACCGGGGAAGGGGAAGTGAGGCAGGCCAGACGCCACGCTGTCCACAACGAACCCTTGCAGGACTCAGGTCACAGCTCCGCTGTCAGGGAAACACCACCCACCCTGGAGAACTCACAAACCCACACGTTAAAGTTCCTAATCACAAAGTCTGGCGCTCTGTGGAAAAACAGGCCCAGGTGTGACCAAAACCTCTCACAGGACAGACAGATGAGAAACCTGCCCGGGGGCTGGGGAGGCGCCAAGTTTCTGGAATTTTTAAAATCAGTCAAGATAACACTGCTAACAAAACAGAGGCAAAGCGGAGGGACTTAACCAGAGACCAGGAACCTGCGAGAAAAACCAACTTCTACACCTGAAAAACAGGCCAGCGAACTTAAGGCCTGGTTAGACGCGCTTAGAACTAAAGGTGGGAAAGAGCAGACGAGTGAGTCTGAAGACCGGCCTGGAGGAGCCCAGCCTGGAGCAGAGACGGAGCACAGCAAGGCGCCAGCACAAAGACGGGCTCAGAACAGACGCCGGCGACTTCCCTGCGGCCCAGGGGCCAGGATGCCAAGCTCCCAAGGCACTGGCCGGGGTTCAGTCCCTGATTAGGGACCCACGTTCCCCACGCTGGAACTAAGATCTGGGGCAGCCTAATTAACTAATTAAGATAAACCAGCCCCGCCTGAACGTGGCAGCTCGAATAACAAACATCCCGACAGCACTGGGGTCAGGCAGCCAGCAGGCGGGCGGTGCAGGCACAACATGGTTTCAGCCCAAAACGGCAGAGAAGCTGGGTCTGTCAAAATGAAAAACATCTGTTCACGGAGACTCCGCTTGCGACGGCAAAGGCTAGGCTGAGACAGCATCCATGACTGCCCAGAGGCTTGTCCCCAGAACATGGGCTCATCCCCTCAGACGACAAAGGAGACAGACGGCCCCACGTGGGGAGACTGGACGGGTGCCCCCCAATTCCCCCAGAGGACGTGCCAGCCGGGCAGCTGACACATGAGGTGCCCAGAGCCCGGTCTGCTGGACCTGGTCCCAGAGACGGGCCTGTGTGGTCCCACCGGGCTGCCGGGCCACAAGCTGCAGCCCTGCCCTTCCGGGCTCCCAACACGGCCCGCTGGACCCCCTGAGGCCCGCAGGGCCGCACCTGGCACCTCTCAGGTGACGTCTCCTAAAATGACACAAGCCTGGAATCTGCCCACGGGATTTGGGACGAGGGTTTGTCTCCACAAACAGCGCATCACAGGGGTGCTGGCAACCGCCTGGATCCACATCCGGGCACAAACCAGCAAACGCCCACCCGGCGGAAGGCCGGGCCTCACCCAATAGCATCAGAGGCCGCCACAACGGCCCCAGACACCCGAAACCAGACGGGAGGGGGAGCTTGCTTGCATGTATCACAAGGTTAGACAGGTGAGCCTGCTGCCTGTCGGAGGAGGGGGCCTGGAGGGCGTCCTGCGGGTGCTGCCTGACCCGTGTCAGACGCCCAAGATCCCCCCAAGCTCCCTGCATCACACACCCTGGACTCACAAACACGCTCAGCGGTGCCTGGGCCCAGGTTTTCTGTGCGCACTCCCCAGCGCTTCCCGGGAGCCCACCCACATCTATCTCCGGGTACACACGCTGCTCTGGGCGGGGGACAAGCGCTAGGAGCCCCCATGGCCTCGGGGTCCACCCAGAGCCCGCGTCCTCTTCCAGCCCTTCCTGGCCTGAGACCCCCATCCCTGGGGGGAGAAGTGCCCCGCCGCCCACCCCATGATGCACGTGCGTGCAGAAGGCAGCGCAGCCTCCGAGTCGCAGGCAGGACGCCCCCCCGCCCCGCCCCCCCGCCAAGGGACACACACATGGTCCTGCTGCGTGGCCATGGGAACACCTCAGGACACCCGTGTGGCTCTGCTGCCGCCCGGGTCCCCCGCTCTGCGCAGCTCACGTGCAGTCAGGCCTAGGGGAGGGGCGGACCGGACAGGAATACCGGTAAGAGTAGTCCTAGGGGCTCCACAGTGCTGACCGTGCGCCCCCCGCCCCCGCAACCACGCCCCCCCGCACTGCACTGGCCCTGTGGGTCTTACGTGTCTCTTGAAGGACTTGCGCATGCGCCCGCGCGCAGTCCGGACCATGGCGCAGTGGCGCACGCAGTACGTATTCTCCTGCGGCTGCAGCACGTTAGCGATCACCTCTGCCAGCTTATCCTGGGGGAGGGCATCGTAGGCCCCCACCACGTCCACCTATGCGGGAACAGGGGCCTGAGGACACGTTCACTTCTAACCCCGAGCTTTGGGTCCGGCTCGTCCTGACCTGCCATCAGCGGATGCTGGGGTGAATCGAACATGAGGGATGGGGAGACCCTGTACCCCCATCCCTGCCCCCATGGGCTCTCTCTGAGACACCCCACACCCCTGGACTCTGAGTACCCCCAGGACTAGCCTGCGTGCCCTCTCTGAGCTGCAGGCTGGTGTCCCAGACGACCAGGGCATGACACAGGGCACCCGGCACAGGGGTCTGAGTAGGTGTCTCCTTCGCTGGAGGGGATCCCTGAGGGCAGGAGCCCCAGGGAAGTGGGGTGCACTCCCAGAGTACTCCAGAGGCACAGAGCCTCTGCCCTGGGAGCCAGGCCCCCTCCCTGTCTTGCAGCTCACAGGAGAAGCTGAGAGTCACGTTTAACATGGATGTGACTCTACCAGGGGTGACCCATCGCGGCACACATGGGGCTGTAGGAGGTGGTCACTCCCCACATCAGCGGGGCCGGACCCACAGAGTCACCTGCAGGCCCGGTTCTCTCCATAGGGGTGGCAACGGGCACCCACCTTGACGAAGTAGAGCGGAGGGGCTGGGCCCCGGGCCCTCAGGGGCAGCACGAAGGCCCGCCAGGCCCTGTGGATGTCGTCCATGCCCAGCACCGAGGCCCCCAGGAGGCCAGGCCGCCGAGCTCGCTCGTAGTTCAGCACCGCGAACAGCGTCTTGACCCGTGAGCTGAGATGCTGCACCTGCGGGCCCAGCCCAGATGGCAGTGTTACCAGAGCAACTATGGCCAAAGGGACTCGGAGTCGGACAGCCCCAGGGACCGTCCCTAAGGGGACTCAGGGTCAGACGGCCCCAGGGACCATCCCCAAGGGGACACCAAGCGTCAAACAGCCACCAAGCGTCAAACAGCCCCCAAGCGTCAAACAGCCCCCAGGGGCTGTCCCCAAGGGGACTGGGGTCAGACAGCCCCCAGGGACCGTCCCTAAGGGGACTCAGGGTTGGACAGCCCCAGGGACCATCCCCAAGGGGACACCAAGCGTCAAACAGCCCCCAGGGGCTGTCCCCAAGGGAACACCAAGGGTCAAACAGCCCCAGGGACCGTCCCCAAGGGAACACCAAGGGTCAGACAGCCCCAGGGACCGTTCCCAAGGGGACTCAGGGTCAGACAGCCCCAGGGACCATCCCCAAGGGGACTCAGGTCAGACAGCCCCCAGAGACCATCCCCAAGGGGACTCAGGTCAGACAGCCCCCAGGGACCGTCCCCAAGAGGACTCAGGTCAGACAGCCCCCAGAGACCATCCCCAAGGGGACTCGGGTCAGACAGCCCCCAGGGACAAGGCGAAGGTCCCCTGCTCTCTGCTGCCCCCTGCCCACCAGCCCCCCTCAGACCCCAGAAAGACCATATGGCCAAGCTGCCCACGCCCACTTCAGATCCCAGAGTGTCCCCAGGGACCCATCCTGGGATCACGGACACCACTTGTGGAAATGGCAACCAGCCACACCCTGGGTCCCTCTCCTCACCTGGTCCCCCCACCCAGCAAAGAGGGACGCTGCCTCCTGGGGGAGCACCCTCACAGCGGGTGAGCAATGCCTCACTGCTCGTGGACAAGCCCCCACCAGTAGTGATGGCTTCTCTTTGTCACTAACGGTAGAATCACCCCAATCACTGCAGGGGGCTCTGGCAGGGGCGGGAGCTGCTGGTGACGCAGGGGTGGCGGTGAGGGGGTGGTGCGGGGGGACAGTCACAGGGGCCAAGCACAGGGGTGAAGTCCTGGGGACCCTGGCAGGCTGGTGACAGATGTCACATACCCCTCTGCCCCGGCACCCCAAGAGCACACTGCCCCCCTGCCCTGGGGGATTCCAGGAGCCAGGGGGGCACAGCGGGGTCTCGGAGCCCAGCTGGCACCCCGCAGGACAGGCCTCACTGGGAGCTCCTTCTCTGGACCCAGGAGTCCTCCGGCCACGCCCCCTGGCTCCCCAGGACCTCACCGCGGCCCCCAGACACCCTGGGACTTTGGCCACAGCCACTGGACCTGGGTTTCAATGCACTTTGCCCAGAGCAACGCGAGCAGCGACCTTCTTGTCTCTGGGCGGTGCCGGGGCGCCCTCAACACAGCCCACGTTCACGATGGGCCGCAGCCCGCCGGGCTTGGGGACGAAACGGAGCCTGGATGTCAGCAGAGCCGGCCTGGCCTCCTGGTGCTGCCTGACCTCTGCTTCTGACAGTTCTCGAAGCCGCACACGGTCTAAGTGTTGTCTGAAACAGAGGTGCCCGCGGGCAGCCAGGGTAGGTCAGCCTGGTGGGCGCCCGTGCCCATGCAGTGGGCAGAGCTCATGACCGGCATGCCCGGCTCCTGGTGGACAGAGCTCTGACCAGGACTGGACAGGACGGCTCGCTGGGGAGACCCTGGGGTCTGGAGTGGGTGTGGGCAGCTTGGCCACCAAGTGCTTCTGGGGTCTGAAGGAGGCTGGTGGGCAGGGACCCCATGTCCTCCTCCTGGAACAGGCAGGGGGTACTTGGTGGAACCCCCAGGAGAAGCAGAATCATCTCCCCACAGACCAGCCGGCACCTTGTCACCCGTAAGCTTCAGCCTTCACCCTAAAACCATCCACAAGCATGGGCAGGGGTCCTCCCACCTCCTGGCCACTATGGGCAGTATGCTCCCCGGGCTGGTGGCCCCAAAGGAAGCCCATGGTGGGACTCGAGCATCCACCAGGTGGGGGACAGGCCGCAGGGGCCCCACAAGAAGAGCTGGGCTGCCCACCTCAGTTTACATGCCAGGAAATGCTTGAATGGGGTGCCCTCACTCAGACCCACGGTTAGGGCCTCCAGAGGCTCCCCAGATGCCGGAGGACATGGGCCCCGGCCCATGTGCTCAGGGACCCCTGATCCGCTCCTGACTTGGGGACCCTGGCCCACATACTCAGGGACCCCCACTTAGCTCCTGACTCAGGGACCCTGGCCCACGTGCTCGGGGACCCCCACTTAGCTCCTGACTCGGGGACCCCAGCTCTGCTCCTGACCCAGAGCACCTCCCCTGCTCAGACGCTCAGCTGGGACCCCTCTCGCGGGGCGCCTGGACAGGCCCAGCTCGTGTCTCAGGCGGCCCCCCAACCTGTCCCGGCTGGGTCCCCGTCCACTGACAGCCACCCAGGCCTTCACAGAGGACACAGATGGCGGGTGGGGACAGGGCTCGTGGCCGCCGCGCGGGCACTCAGCCCCTGGGCGGCCTGCTTCATGGTGCCCCCACCACCCCCGGCGGCCGGCGTCAGGTGGGTCCGAGCATGCGGGCACGGGCGTCCCCCTGCGTACCTGACGCCCAGGCGCTGCAGCTGGCTCCAGATGCGCTTCCGGAAGAAGAAGAGCCGGTTCTTCTGGAACGTGGTCTCTGTGACGTAGAAGAAGCTCCTGAGCAGCTCCACCACGTAGGCGCCCATCAGCCAGTGCAGGAAGCGACCCAGGACGGCCTCGCGCTGGCGGTGCTCCGCGGCGGGCACGCAGCGAGCCCCTGGGAGGAGAGACACCGGTGCTCACCCTCCACGCTGCCCACCGTGGGCCGGGACGGCTGCCCACGGCCTCCGAGTCCACGGCAACTCGGAGCAGGGGCACAGGAGAAGGCGGGTAACTCGGCAAGGAGCTTCCCCGGGTCACGGGCTAAAGAGATGCTACCGGATCTCTGCGCTTTGATAGAAAATGTTTTTAAGTGAGGTTCTCCTTTCTTTTTACTTTTCTCTTGTGGCTACTGTAAGACTCTGAATGAGGCATGGCGCTCACGTATGTTCCTGCCGGACAACGTGGACCCGGAGCCCCAGCACTTGTCCCTGAGCACGCAGACCGGGGGAGCCGGGGCTGCTGTCCGTACGGGGGGCTTGGGGAGGGCTGCGCTGCAGTTTCAGGCATCGCCACGGGGCTGCAGGGGCTGGAAATGCCCGGGGGTTTGCAGGCTGAACACGGGGGGCATGCAGAGGCGGTCGCGGGCTGAGGAATGCCCAATGCTGCTGGCTCCAGACACACGCCCCGCGGCCCTCTGTGGTTTACGCTGTGCCACAGGGGCCTCAGCGCCGACAGAGCCGGGGCCTCACCAGCCGAAGCCCGCTCAGAGGACAAGGAAGGGGGCCCGGAGGTGGGTCTGGGGCAGGACGGTGAATAGCCAGCGAAGGAAAGAGGAGGGGGTGAAGCCACGCCCACACTGACCGAGGGAGCAGTGAGAGCAACGTCTACCTTGAGCCATGGCTGGCTGAGCGGGGAGACAGTTCAACTGTGATCTGACCCCAACACGCGAGGCTACAGTTGGAAGGAAACCATCCCGAGGGCAACGGAGAACACAAATCTAATTCTAGACGAGACACCCACACACACGTGAAAAAATGCACATCAGGAAACGGAATAAAGACACAGGAAAAGCAGGCAAATCGGGGAGATGGGAAAGACGCAGCCAGACTCGCCGGTCGGCACAGAGGAGTGTGGTGCAGGGCAGCGGCAAAGCCCGCCAGACGCGGTCGGAAAGACTCAGCGCTGCGGCAAGCCCGCCAGACACGGTCGGGAAGACTCAGGGCAGCGGCAAGCCCGCCAGACGCGGTCGGAAAGACTCAGCGCTGCGGCAAGCCCGCCAGACACGGTCGGGAAGACTCAGGGCAGCCGCAAAGACCGCCAGGCGCGGTCGGGAAGGCTCAGCGCTGTGACCTGACACGTACGCTACGCGTCCTCACAGGACAGGAGAGGCTGAAGTTAAAAACTAGATAACGGAAACCGCCTCGTGGTGAGGCAGGGAAACAGACTCTCCGGTAAAGAGAGGCACCAGACGCTCATGAGAAAAGCTGACGCACGAGTCGACGAGGCGGCCAAACCTGGCTCCAGAGCACTGCCATCACCTCCTTCCAGATGCCAGGCTCTCAGGAGTTTAGGGTCAGACTCGGGAGTGCACGGAAGAGGCTGGCCCTGCCACTCCTGGCTCTGCCCTGCGGACATGCAGGGCCGCGGCTGCACGGGAGGAGCCCCACATCAAACCCAGACCGCCACATGGGGAGGGACCCCAAAGGCCCAGCTTCACAGAAGGTCCCGCTGCACCCCAGCAGCTGCCCACTGTCCTGGGACCCGGCCGGCAGCCAGCTCTCCCCTCTGTGCCCACCCAGCCCGGGGCCTCAGTCAAGGACACGGTCCTCTCGTACCGGCCGCCAGTGGCCCTGGCCTGGTGGACGCACAGTAGAACTCACTGGGTCTGCAGATGGCTGACCAGAGCTGGCTGGGGAACCCCAAGCCTTACCTCCCAACCCCACCCACGGGGGTTCTCAGCCCAGTTCCCACTTCTATCAGGGAGCATAGCTCAAGGCAGCTAACCTTGAGGTCAGAAAGGGATAATGAACCCCCGCAGCCACGCCCACCGGGGCTCCAGGTGCCCCACCTGCCATCTGCGAGTCCCCCTCTCCACTACCCCTTCCCAGGCCCAGAACCTCCATGAAGTCCGGGATCCACGGGTGGGAGATTGGGTCAGAGGCCGAGAACTGAGATGGGGAGCTACCGAGAAGCCCCCGACCCCTCCCCCGGGTGCCTCACCTGGGCTCGCGCGCAGCCAGGCACAGTCCTGCACCTTCATCTTCCACGTGAGCTCCTGCTGCGAGAGCCTGCCGTGCTTCCCCAGGGAGAGGAGCTTCTTCACGTTCCGCAGGAAGCGCCGCTCGTTGTGCCGGGAGCCCCAGAGGCCGGCGGGCACCAGGCGGCGAAGACAGGCCCGCAGGAGGCCGTACACCTGCCAGGGGCTGCTGTGCTGGCGGAGCAACTGGACCAGGCGCCCTGAGTTCGCCTCGCCCTCGGGGGCAGCGGCCGGCCTCTCAGAGGGGCAGCCCCCAACACCAGGGCACTTCTGATGGTCTGGCCCCGCCGGGGGCGCAGAGGCCGGCAGCGGGCAGTGCGCCCTGAGCAGCGCGCCATAGGGGCACCGCGCGTGGTTCCCAAGCAGTTTCCGGAACAGGGGCCGCATCTGCCAGTAGCGCGCGGGCAGGCGGCGCGGCCGGCGGGGAGCCCCTGGCGGCCCGGGCTTCGAGTCCAGAAAGATGGTTTCCACGAGTGTCCGCGCCCCGGCCAGGCTGGGAGGCAGGGAGCAGAGCAGGAAGGAGCGGCGCAGCTGTTCGCCACCGCCGGAGCAGTAAAGGAACCTCTTGGTCTCAGCGCAAGCTCCGGCACCCGGCTCGCCCTCCGAGGGTGACAGCCGCCAGGACGCGGAGCCGACACCCCGCTCGCCGCCCGGGAAGAGGCGGCAGGGCCCGGGCACGTCGCCCTTCCGAGACTTGGCTTCCGCAGCGTCTCGGGTAGGTGTCACCACGCGGGGCGGGCTGCGGGCCGCCTGCCCTTCGAGATCCCGCCCGGGCTCCAGGCCGCGCCTGGGCCTCTTGGCTGGAGGCAGTCGTCCCCGCGCGCTACTGCGACGCCGCCTCGCGCCCTGGGCCCGCGCCTCCAGGAGTCCTTCGGCCTCCCCGTGGCCGTCGTTCGACGAGGCCGGGCGCGGGAGTCCGAAGCCCGCCCGGGTCCCGCCCACTTGCCGCGTGGGCCGACGAGCGGCGGCGGCGGCGGCGCGGAGGTCATAGAGCGGCGGCCCACACACCTGGTAGGCGCAGGTCGGGGGCACCAGCAGGTAGAGCGCGCAGCGCGACAGCAGGTGGGTGAGCACGTCGTCGCCCACGCGGTGCAGCAGCAGCCCCCAGGCGCCGCTGCCGCGCAGCGTGTCGGTTACCGTGTTGGGCAGGTAGCTGCGCACGCTGGTCGTGAAGGCCACGGGCGGCCCGCCGCGGGCCCCGGCCAGCAGCGTGAAGCCGAAGGCCAGCACGTTCCTCGCGCCGCGCTCGCAGAGCCTCTGCACGACTCTGGCCACCAGCTCCTTCAGGCAGGACACCTGCGGGAGACAATCCGTGAGTCGCTGGGGACACGGGGACGTCCTCCCTCACCCCCTCCGCTATCACCCCGCCGGCCCCGCCCAGGCTCCCCGGGGACGGCCCACCTGGCGGAAGGACGGGGCGGCAGGGGGCGGCTGCGCGTCCCAGGGCACGCACACCAAGCACTGAGCCACCAGCGCGCGGAAGGCCGCCGGGTCCCCGCGCCGCACAAGCCGGTGGCCCTGGGGCCGCAGGCGCCGTACGAAGGCGGCCAGGGGCAGCACCTGCCGGTAGCTGGCCCGCAGAAGGGCGCGCACGGCCCGGCACCTGGGCGCGCGCGGCATCGCGCGGAGGAGCAGGGGTCCGGGCGGAGGAAGGGGCGGGGCCGGGCGGAGGAAGGGGCGGGGTCTCGGAGGCCCGCAGCCCCGCCCCCTGCGCGCCCTCGGGGCCGCGGACGGGGGCCCGGTGTTTGCGCCCAGGTACGACGAGGACCCGGCCTCCTCCGCGCGGCTGCTCCCGGGCGGTCTCCCCCGCCCCGCGCCGCCAGCCCTCCCAGGGCGCAGGGGTCGCGCGAGGGGTCGCACAGTGGAAAGGCTCTGTGGTACCAAGGGAGAGGACCAGAACGCGGGGTCCCTGGGGGGGCCTGGTGCGTTCGGCGTCCCCGGGGAGCAGGTTCTTCGGGTTGGTTGCTTTAACACCCGGGCCATGACCGTGCAGCGAGGGATGATGCTCTGGGGTCCAGAAGGGGCTCATGGCAGCGAATGAGTAACTTTGTGCGAAGAAGAGAATGGACCACCGCCCCTCCTGGCGGGCCTGGGGAAACCAAGGGGGCGCAGATGCATCCTCGACCATTCCTCAGGGGAGTTCCTGGAGCCTTCCCCGGCGCGGGCGGGCGGCGGGCGGTGGTCAGCGGGCAGTGGTCAGCGGGCAGCGGGCGGTGGTCAACGGGCAGCGGGTGGTGGGCAGCGGGCAGCAGCAGCACTTGCCTTGCGGGCTTGGTTTCCTTGGCTCCAGGCTGTACTTTCTCTTTGCGGGATCTTCCGTGGTTCTCACCATAAACGGAAATCCTCAGACCAGTTCTCTGTTAATCACCCATCCCATGGGTAGGGCAAAGGAAGGGGAGAAGTGGAGCCACGGGTTCCCTGGGGCACCACCTGCAGGCTCCTGGCACCCATTCATGGCTCCCTTTACACCCAGAGCCACCCTGCCCTCTACAAGCACCACGAAGACCAAGACGGATCAAGGGCCTGCCCAGAGGCTCACAGCCCCAGGAGGATCAGGGGCCTCACCTTCCTGCCCAGCCACAGAGACCCTCCCAGGCCCAAGGGCACGGTTCAGAGCAGTCACCCTAATGACGTCTCACCCTAACCCAGACGCTTGCAGGATGTTTGAGTAGAAAGAGGAAGCTTCTGGGTCTTGGGAGGCTTGCACAAATGATACACCTGAGTTCCGCAACACTGAATGGCTGAACAAATGGTTAATATTTCATAACATTACAAAACTTGGTCAGCAATTACTTTTCTTCGTGGCCATAGCATTTAAAGAGGCCTCCACTCTCCCTCCGTCACCAGCGGTGTTTTGTGTCCATCCCACTTGCTCGGGTCTGCCCCGCTGGTAACCCTTGGGACCGTGGGTGGCTCTCCTGGAAGTTCGCCATGTGAGCACTGCGAGGTCTCAAGCTGGCTTGTTTCCGCCAGTGGGGGACTGGGCGTAGCCTTGGGAAGTGTGTTCTTCTCCAGCGACTAGAAACCAGCATGGATAACAGTTAAAAAAGGAGAAGAAGCAAGCTATGTGATTAGTACCGTGCTAGCTGAGCCACAAGGGAAGCCCGAGGTAGGGAGACTTTTCTGGAGTGACTGGAAACTGTTCGTCTCCTGAACACGGGCTCCACTGCCGCGTGGACGGCTGCTCTGTCTCCGGAAAGCTGACAGTGGTGTTAGTCACTGTGTCGTAAAACACGAAGGTGTTCTTGGAAAAAACTTCATACTGTTGGCTTATGACAAAATACAACAAAATCCGATTCCAGAAACTTCCAGAAGGCAGTGGGTGAGTGCCACACTTCACACCTGGACGTTTCTAAACAGGGAACTCTGTCGTTCAGTCACTAAGTCGTGTCCGACTGTTTGCGACTCCATGGGCTGCAGCACGCCAGGCTTCCTTGTTCTTCACCGCCTCCAGGACTTTGCTCAAACTCATCTCCATTGAATTGGAGAAGCCATCCAACCATCTCGTTCTCTGCCGCCCTTTTTTTCCTCCTGCCGTCAGCCTTTCCCAGCATCAGGGTCTTTTCCAATGAGTTAGCTCTTTGCATCAGGGGGCCAGGATTGGAGCTTCCGAGCCAGTCTTTTCAGTGAATATTCACGGTTGATTTCCGTAAGGATTCACTGGGTTGATCTTGCAGGCCAGGGCACTGTCAAGAGTCTTCTCCAACACCACAGTTCAAAAGCGTCAGTTCTTCAGCAGTCAGCCTTTTTTATGGTCCAACTCTCACATCCGTACATGACAACTGGAAAAAATCATAGTTTGTTGGCAAAGTGACGTCTCTGCTTTTGAATATGCTGTCTGAGTTGGTCATAGCTTTCCTTCCAAGGAGCAAGCGTCTTTTAACTTCACGGCTGCAGTCACTGTGCACAGTGATTTCGGAGCCCAAGAAAGTAAACTCTCTCACTGTGTCTACTTTTTCCCTTTCTTTTGCCATAAAGTGATCGGACCGGATGCCATGATCTTAATTTCTTTATTACTGAGTTTCAAATCAGCCTTTTCACTCTCCTTTTTCACCTTCATCAAGAGGCTCTTTAGTCTCTCTTCACTTTCTGCCATTAGAGTGGTATCATCTGCAATCTGAGGTTGTTGGTATTTCTCCCGGCAATCTTGATTCCAGGTTGTGAGTCATCCAGTCCGGCATTTCACATGATGTACTCTGCATAGAAGTTAAATAAACAGAGTGACAATATACAGCCTTGTCATACTCCTTTCCCAATTTTGAACCAGTCTGTTGTTCCATGTCTGGTTCTAACTGTTGTTTCTTGACCTGCATACTGGTTTCTCGGGAGACAGGTAAGGTGGTCTGGTATTCCTATCTCTTTAAGAATTTTCCAGTTTGTTGTGATCCACACAAAGGCTTTAATGTAGTCAATGAAACAGATGTTTTTCTGGAACGCCCTTGCTTTCTTCGGGATCTGATGGGTGGTCTGTGGCTCCTCTGTGGATTCTGTGCTGGGAGACAAATACTAATGTAGTCAATGAAACAGATGTTTTTCTGGAACGCCCTTGCTTTCTTCAGGATCTAATGGGTGATCTTTGGCTCCTCTGTGGATTCTGTGCTGGGAGATAAATACTAATGTAGTCAATGAAACAGATGTTTTTCTGGAATGCCCTTGCTCTCTTCAGGATCTGATGGGTGGTCTCTGGCTCCTCTGTGGATTCTGTGAATGCCCTTGCTCTCTTCGGGATCTGATGGGTGGTCTCTGGCTCCTCTGTGGATTCTGTGAACGCCCTTGCTGTCTTCGGGATCTGATGGGTGGTCTCTGGCTTGCTGTCTTCTGTCTTCGGGATCTGATGGGTGGTCTCTGGCTCCTCTGTGGATTCTGTGAACGCCCTTGCTGTCTTCGGGATCTGATGGGTGGTCTCTGGCTCCTCTGTGGATTCTGTGAACGCCCTTGCTGTCTTCGGGATCTGATGGGTGGTCTCTGGCTCCTCTGTGGATTCTGTGCTGGGAGACAAATACTGATGTGTCGTTTGTCACCTAAGGGGCGAGTGGAGCCCCCCCAGTTATACATAGACCCAACTGTGAAGCTTACAAAAGCACCTGCAGTGGCTGGACACTGGGGATCCCCTGGGGAGCTGGCGGGGTGTCTGCAGGGCTGGCCGTGGACCATCACCCCTAGTCTGTGAGGAGTTGCCACAAATGGTACAGAGGATGCAGCTGGGAAGAGGGAGGAAAGGGGGTCCCGGAGACTCTGACCACCCCCCCGGGGAGCGTGGCCGGAGGCCTGGCTGGGGTTTAGACGATGAGCAGGCTGTCCTTCATGAGCAGCAGGTTCCGTCCTGTGATCACTGCCACTGGCCTTGGAGGCACCGCAGCCCTGAGGGCACGGGCAGCCAGCTCTGGAGGGCAGCCCGGGGTGGGTGGGGAGTGGGGCGGGCCACAGTGGTGTGCCCGGCACCGGCCTGTACCCACTCGACGGCACACCTGGTGCATGGTACTTGCCCCCCGACCCAGGCACCATCAGATCTGTGGCCACGGTGTGGGACGGCCAAGGCTGCAACCAGGACCCAAATGGGTCTCAGCGGAGAGAGAGGGTGAGACAGCCCTCGGGCCCTGCCCCCTCCCTCAAACTCCCTGAGTCCAGCCTCTGCCTCCAAGGCCCCATTTCCCTCCAGGACCCTGACGAGGACCCTCTAATTCACTCAGGGTCCGCCTCATCCAGGGTCATCCCCTGCCTCAGGTCACAGGCCTAGGAAGGGGCAGCCTCTGCCCGTGAGACTCAGCGCAGCAGGCAGCATGCGGCTCTGCCCTGGGTCAGTGTCCACTTGACACAGGCAGGGACTGGGACCCTGCCCGGTGGAGCGTGTGGCTGGAGGGCGACGTCATTTTGTCCCCTGTGTGGACTCGTGTGACCAGCCCCGCCCTGGAATACTGAACTGTCCCAGCACCTCCCGTGCATCAGTTGTGAGATCTCGGAGCAGTGTGCTGGGCCAGGCTGGGCAGCTGATCCAACCCCTGGCCCTGCGGTGGGTGTTGGGGTTTTTCCCGCTCTGGAGCCGTTACCAGCACAGCTGCTGTGAAGGGCTGCGTTGGTATTGGACGTCGAGTGTATAATCACATGACCTCTCGTCGCTCAGGACGGACGCCCAGGGGTCTGGTCGCCCCGTGAGCTCGTCTCCTTTCCTGTCTTGCATCTCGATCAGCGATGTGTGACGGAGTCCTCGGTGGTGTCGCTGGTTTTCACTGCAGGGGCTCAGGCAGGTGTAGACAGAACAGACTGGTCCCCGGGGGCCTGGAGACGCCTGGGAAGGGGTGCCAGTGTGACAGCAGGGCTGCACATGGGTGGAAAACAGAGGCACGTAATGCCCAGAGCACTGCCCTGCGTGCGGCTCAGGGGAGCGCTTCGGGGAAGGTGTTCAGGACCTGGTTCCCGGAGCAGCAGAGGGCGGAGGGGCCGGACCTCCTCTCCGCACGGGAGGACAGCCCAGGGGCGCTGGGAAGCGATGGAGCAGAGGACACGGGCCGGTCCTGGGGCAGGGACCCCCAGGAGGAGGGCTGCCCCAGGGAGCTCCACTTCGGCCTGGCACCCAGGTTCTCTGAGGCCAGGGTCCCCGTGGTCCCCGCCTGGGGACTCGGAGCGGCCTGTTTTAGCATGCCCTCACCCGGGTTCGTGGATCAGGGGCCTGGGGGCTCTGTGGGAGCTGAGGGTGTTTCACGTCCCTGTTTTGTGGGGTTTGTCCTGCCTTGGGTTTACTGAGGCTTTTTAATTCTCAGAAGGGAAGATAGGTTACAGGAAGAACGGTCTTTGTTTACACGGGGCTTCACAATGTATATGGCATTCCTGCACACTGGCTCCGGGCAGCCCTGGAGGAGGCGGGCAGGTCCTGCCCGCAGGCGCAGGGGTGCTGGCTTCCTGAACAATCCGGGTAACTCGGGGCAGAGCCAGGACAGTGTCCCCCACACACCTGGCTGGCGCTGGGAGACGCCAGGAGAAAAGGCAGTGAGTTGGGGGAGCAGAGGGGCTTTCTCGGGGCCCAGCTGGTAAAGAACCCAGCTGCCAAGGCAGGAGATAAAAAATGCGGGTTCAGTCCCTGGGTCGGGAAGATCCCCTGGAGAAGGAGATGGCAATGGCTCCAGTACTCTTCCCTGGAGAATCCCAGGGACAGAGGAGCGAGGCAGGCTGCAGTCCACTGGGTCACAAAGCATCAGACATGACTGAGTACGCACGCACTTCACCTCATTTTGGTGGGGAGCGGGGTCATGGGGGCAGCTCCAGGGAAAACCCGCATCTCCTCCCAGCTCCTCGGAGCACGAAGCCTTTGATCTGCGCGGCAAGGCGGCAGGCCAGCCAGCTTACCACTTCCGTGCCTTTGTGTACTTTCTCTTGGACCTTAAACCGCCTGATGAAAACCAATAAAGAGTGCTTAAGGCTGAAAATCCCTCTGAACGGGCACCACGTCCCTGCACTTTGGCAGACATGGCTTGGCTCCTGCTATGCACACACCTCTGGCTTTCCACACCCTTGAAAGTTATTTGATGAAATTTAAGAAGGTGTTAAGATGAAATTACCTACTCTGATGCTGAGCTGTGGAATTTACTTACATAATTAAGCATTTGAATTGCTCCTGGCCCAGCCACGACCCAGCTTCCTGGTAGGCATGGCCCAAGGTGGGGCAGGGGCTCTGTGGGAAGCCCTTCAGAGGAGGGGTCCTCTCCAGGGTCACCAAGAAGCCAGGCCAGGCAAGTTTTGAGCTCGGGGCCAGCTCTGTCCTGGGACAGGAGCGAAGGGGGAGGGGGAGGAGAGGCCGGGTCTGGCTGCACCGAGAGGAGGCGTGAAACAGGTCGTCCCCACAGACACACAGTCCCGGTGGGGACACACAGTCCCGGTGGGGACACACGACGCTGCAGCCCCTTCTGGGCCCCAGCTGCACTCAGAGAAGCCCAAGTGAAGCCCTGTCACCCCCAGAGCCTTCTGCTCCTAGAACAGAGTCCAGCTGCGGCACGCACTTCAGTTCCATTCAGTCGCTCAGTTGTGTCGGACTTTTTGAGACCCCGTGGACTGCAGCACACCAGGCCTCCCTGTCCATCACCAACTCCCGGAGTTTGCTCAAACTCATGTCCATTGAGTCAGTGATGCCATCCAACAATCTCATCCTCTGTCGTCCCCTTCTCCTCCTGCCTTCAGTCTTTCCCAGCATCAGGGTCTTTTCCAATAAGTCAGTCCTTTGCATCAGGTGGCCAAAGTATTGGAGCTTCAGCTTCAGCATCAGTCCTTCCAATGAACACCCAGGACTGATCTCCTTTAGGATGGACTGGTTGGATCTCCTTGCAGTCCAAGGGACTCTCAAGAGTCTTCTCCAACACCACAGTTCAAAAGCATCAATTCTCTGATGCTCAGCTTTCTTCACAGTCCAACTCTCATATCCATACATGACTACTGGAAAAACCATAGCTTTGACTAGACGGACCTTTGTTAGCAAAGTAATGTCTTTGCTTTTTAACATGCTGTCTTGGTTGGTCATAGCTTTTCTTTCAATAAGCAAGCATCTTTTAATTTCATGGCTGTAGTCACCATCTGCAGTGATTTTGGAACCCCCCAAAATAAAGTCTGTCACTGTTTCCATTGTTTCGCCATTTATTTGCCATGAAGTGATGGGACTTGGTGCTATGATCTTAGTTTTCTGAATGTTGAGCTTTAAGCCAACTTTTTCACTCTCCTCTTTCACTTTCATCAAGAGGCTCTTTAGTTCCTCTTCACTTTCTGCCATAAGGGTGGTGTCATCTGCATATCTGATGTCTGCATATCTGATATTTCTCCCAGCAATCTTGGTTCCAGCTTGTGCTTCATCCAGTCCAGCATTTGGCACGATGTACTCTGCATATAAGTTAAATAAGCACGGTGATAATATCAAGCCTTGACAGACTCCTTTCCCAATTTGGAACCAGTCTGTTGTTCCATGTCCAGTTCTAACTGATGCTTCTTGACCTGCATACAGATTTCTCAGGAGGCAGGTAAGGTGGTCTGGTTTTCCCATCTTTTTAAGACTTTTCCACAGTTCGTTGTGATTCACACAGTCAAAGGCTTTAGCATAGTCCATGAAGCCCAAGTAGATGTTTTTCTGGAATTCTCTTGCTTTTTCGATGTTCCAATGGATGTTGGTAATTTGATCTCTGTTTCTTCTGCCTTTTCTAAATCCAGCTTGAACATCTGGAAGTTCACAGTTCAGGTACTGTTGAAACCTATCTTGGAGAATTTTGAGCATTACTTTGCTAACATGTGCTGCTGCTGCTGCTAAGTCGCTTCAGTCGTGTCCGACTCTCTGCGACCCCATAGATGGCAGCCCACCAGGCTCCCCCAATCCCTGGGATTCTCCAGGCAAGAACACTGGAGTGGGTTGCCATTTCCTTCTCCAATGCATGAAAGTGAAAAGGGAAAGTGAAGTCGCTCAGTCATGTCCGACTCTTCTCGACCTCATGGACTGCAGCCCACCAGGCTCCTCTGTCCATGGGATTTTCCAGGCAAGAATACTGGAGTGGGGTGCCATTGCCTTTTCCGTGCTCACATGTGAGATAAGTGCAATTGTGCAGAAGTTTGAACAGTCTTTGGCATTGCCTCTCTTTGGGATTGGAATGAAAACTGACCTTTTCCAGTGCTGTGGCCACTGCTGAGTTTTCCAAATTTGCTGGCACATTGAGTGCTGAATCTGAATGGCGGAGTGGAAGGACATGTACTCATCTTGTCCTGCAAGAACTCCAAAATTGCAACTAACCGCTGAACAAGCATAGACAGGAGAATGTTGGATCCCACCAAAATATACTCCCATCCAAGGGCAAAGGAGAAGCCACAATAAGTTGGTAGGAGGGGCAAAATCGCATTTAGAATGAAACCCCATACCCACCAGAAATGCTGGGAGGGCTCAAACGAAACTTTGTGTGCACAGGACCCAGAGACCCCACAGAGACTGAGCCAGACCTGCCTGTGAGTGTCTTGAGCATCTCCTGCAGAGACAGGGGGTCAGCAGTGGCTGCCACGGGGACAGGGGCTCTGGCTGCAGCAGACCTGGAGGGCGCGGTGTGTGGCCCAAGTCCTCTTGGAGGGGATTGCCATCATCTCCATCATTGAGACACTGAGCAGACGACCCACAAACTGCAGAACAGTTATACCAAAGAAGTTCTCGCACTGTTACAGAAGTTCTAGGGCACACAACAGACTTGCCAACCTGGGGATCCAGCAAGGGGACTGAGAACCCCCAGAGAATTTGACTTTGGAGGCCAGTGGGGTTTGATTACAGAACTTCCCTAGCACTGGGAAGACAGACTTTGGGGGCACAAACAAAGCTCGTGTGCAACAGGCCCAGGAGAAAGGGGCAGCGACCCCACAGAGACAGAGCAGACCTGCCCGTGAGGGTCCAGGAGTCTCCAGCGGAGGCGTGGGTCGAGAGTGTCCTCTGCGGGGTCGGGGCTCTGAGTGACACTGCCGCCGAAGTCCTTCTGTGGGAGGCTGGCATTGCTGCTTCCCCTACAGTACTCTGGCCTCAGGCCAAACTACTGGGAGGGAACACAGCCCCACCCATCAACAGAAAACTGGATTAAAGAGTTACTGAGCACGGCCCAGCACATCAGAGCAAGACCCAGATTCCCCCACAGCCAGTCCCTCCCATCAGGAAGCTTCCACAAACGTCTTATCATATCCATCATCTATACACATTCAGTTCGGTTCAGCTGCTCAGTTGTGTCCTACTCTTTGCGAGCCCATGGACTGCAGCACGCCAGGCCTCCGTGTCCATCACCAACTCCCGGAGTTTGCTCAAACTCATGTCCATTGAGTCGGTGATGCCATCCAACCATCTCATCCTCTGTCGTTCCCTTCTCCTCCTGCCTTCAATCTTTCCCAGCATCAGGGTCTTTTCCAAATGAGTCAGTTCTTCTCATCAGGTGGCTGAAATATCGGAGTTTCAGCTTCAGCATCAGTCCTTCCAATGAATATTCAGGATTGATTTCCTTCAGGATAGACTTGTTTGATCTCCTTGCAGTCCAAGGGACTCTCAAGAGTCTTCTCCAGCACCACAGTTCAAAAGCATCAATTCTCTGGTGCTCAACTTTCTTTATAGTCCAACTCTCACATCCATACATGACCACTGGAAAAACCATAGCTTTGACTATAGGGACCTTTCTTACCAAAGTAATGTCTCTGCTTTTTAATATGCTGTTTAAGTTGGTCATAGCTTTTCTTCAAAGGAGCATCTTTTAATTTCATGGCTGCAGTCACCATCTGCAGTGATTTTGGAGCCCAGGAAAATAAAGTCTGTCACCGTTTCCACTGTTTCCCCATCTATTTGCCTTGAAGTGATAGGACTGGATGCTATGATCTTAGTTTTCTGAATGTTGAGTTTTAGGCCAACTTTTTCAATCTCCTCTTTCACTTTCATCAAGAGGCTCTTTAGTTCTTCACTGTCTCCCATAAGGGTGGTATCATCTGCGTATCTGACATTATTGATATTTCTCCCAGCAATCTCGACTCCAGCTTGTGCTTCATCCAGCATAGCATTTTGCACGATGTACTCTGCATAGAAGTTAAATAAGGTGGTCTGGTATTCCCGTCTCTTTAAGAATTTTCCAATTTGTCGTGATCCACACAGTCAAAGTCTTTGGCATAGTCGTTAAAGCAGAAGTAGATGTTTTCCTGGAACTCTCTTGCTTTCTTAATGATCCAACAGATGTTGGTAATTTGATTTCTAGTTCCTCTGCCTTTTCTCAATCCAGCTTGAACATCTGGAAGTTCTCAGTTCCATCTGGAAGCCTGGCATGGAGAATTTTGAGCATTACCTTGCTAGCGTGTGAAATGAGTGCAATTGTGTGGTAGTTTGATCATTCTTTGGCATTGCCTTTTTTGGGATTGGAATGAAAACTGACCTTTTCCAGTCCTGTGGCCACTGCTGAGTTTTCCAAGTTTGCTGGCATGTTGAGTGCAACACTTTCACAGCATCTTCCTTTAGGATTTGAAATAGCTCAACTGGAATTCCATCACCTCCACTAGCTTTGCTTATATGGATGCATCCTAAGGCTCACTTGACTTCACATTCCAGGATGTCTGGCTCTAGTGGGTGATCACATCATCATGGTTATCTGGGTCATGAAGATCTTTGTTGTACAGTTCTTCTGTGTATTCTTGCCACCTCTTCTTAATATCTTCTGCTTCTGTTAGGTCTGTACCATTTCTGTCCTTTATTTTGCCCGTCTTTGCATGAAATGTTCCCTGGGTATCTCTAATTTTCTTGAAGAGATCTCTAGTCTTTCCCATTCTATTGTTTTCCTCTATTTCTTTGTACTGATCACTGAGGAAGACTTTCTTATCTCTCCTTGCTATCCTTTGGAACTCTGCATTCAAATGGGTATATCTTTCCTTTTCTCCTTTGCCTTTAGCTTCTCTTCTTTTCTCAGCTATTTGTAAGACCTCCTCAGACAACCATTTTGCTTTTTTGTATTTCTTTTTCTTGAAGATGGTCTTGATCACTGACTCCTGTACAATGTCACGAACCTCAGTCCATAGTTCTTCAGGGACTCTGTCTATCAGATCTAATCCCTTGAATGTATGTGTGACTTCCACTGTATAATCGTAAGGGATTTGATTTAGGTCATACCTGAATGGTCTAGTGGTTTCTCTAGTTTCTTCAATTCAAGTCTGAATTTTGCAATAAGGAGTTCATTACCTGAACCACAGTCAGCTCCTGGTCTTGTTTTTGCTGACTGTATAGGGCTTCTCCATCTTTGGCTGCAAAGAATATAATCAATCTGATTTCAGTATTCACCATCTGGTGATGTCCATGTGTAGAGTTGTCTCTTGTGTTGTTGGAAGAGGGTGTTTCCTATGACCAGTGCGTTCTCTTGGCAAAACTGTTAGCCTCTGCCCTGCTTCATTCTGTATTGCAACGCCAAATTTGCCTGTTACTCAGGTATCTCTTGACTTCCTACTTCTGCATTCCAGTCCTGTATAATGAAAAGGACATCTTTTTTGGGTGTTAGTTCTAGAAGGTCTTATAGGTCTTCATAGAAGCGTTCAACTTCAGCTTCTTCAGCATTACTGGTTGGGGCATAGACTTGGATTACTGTGACAGTGAAGGGTTTGCCTTGGAAACGAACAGACATCGTTCTGTTGTTTTTGAGATTGCACCCAAGTACTGTATTTCAGACTCTTTAGTTGGCTATGAGGGCTACTCCATTTCTGCTAAGGGATTCCTGTCAGTAGTAGGTATAATGGTCATCTGAGTTAAATTTGCCCATTCCAGCCCATTTTAGTTCACTGATTCCTAAAGTGTCAACATTCACTCTTGCCATCTCCTGTTTGACCACTTCCAATTTATCTTGATTCTTGGCTCTAACATTCCAGATTCCTATGCAATATTGTTCTTTGCAGTATCAGACTTGACTTCCATCACCAGTTACATCCACATCTGGACGATTTCGCTTTGGTTCCGTCTCTTCACTCTTTCTGGAGTTGCTTCTCCCCTCTTCTCCAGTAGCATATTGGGCACCTACCCATCTGGGGAGTTCATCTTTCAGTGTCATATCCTTTTGCATTTTCATACTGTTCATGGGGTTCATCTATACGCGTAGACATCATCTCTGTCACTTCTGGAGGGTCTCCAGGCACTTCTGCCCACAGGCCCGGCTCTGACCCTCCCTGGAAGGAGTCACCGACACGCTGGCCTCAGATGAGCTTTCTTTGTAGAGCTTTCACTCACTTCATTTCTGGCTGCACCGGGCCTTCGTTTCTGTGTGAAGTCTTTCTCTAGCTGTGGTCTGCGGGCTTTTCACGGAGGTGGGGGCTTCTCTTGTTGCGGAGCACAGGCTCTAGGCACAAGGGCTTCATGGCCCCGTGGCATGTGGGATCTTCCTGGACCAGGGATCGAACCCACGTCCCCTGCGTTGGCAGGCAGATGCTTAACCACTGAACCACCAGGGGAGCCCCCCCGAGATCCATACTGAATATGAACACACAACCAAAACCCTCCAGCACACAGCAGGAAGGGCACAGTGCCGTGAGCGAGAGCAGACGGACCCCAGCGTGCGAGGCAGCAGGATCGGGCCTGCAGGCTGCTGCAGCCACCGGAGGACGCTGCCCCCGGTGCTGGCCTGTCCTCTGTGCAGACACAGAGGCAGGCAGCGGAGAAGGCCCTTCAGACAGACCAGGCAGCTTAACAGAAACAATTAGAATCAAACAGGACGTCGGGAGCCACATTACTGAATAACGGAAAACTCAGTACATGAAGTAAGTACCAAGCAGAGAACATGAGTACCGTGGAAACAGCTCTGTCTCTGGAATGCCCCCGAGTTCAGCACAGAGGGGCCCGGAAGCTGAGAACAGGAGGGGGGACGAGAACAGGTCACTGCAGAGGAGCGTCGCGCGGAGGAGGCACTTCTGAGAGATGGGCCCAGGGCCCCACTGCCTCCGGAATCAGCGCTTTGCCTGGAGAGGGGGATGGATGGGACGCTACACTTGGCGGAGAGCGCCCAGGCCTCAGACGGGAGACAGCCCGGAAGGCCGCAGGCTGTGTCTCTAGGATGAGGGTAAGTAAGGGCACTCGTGCGGGCAGAAACCCAGAAGCAGCCGGTTTCTATAGGACGCGCTCCAGGCGCGGAAGTCTGACCTCAGAAACGTGGGGGAGGGAGTGGAAGCACATGGGTCAGAGCTCGGGCAGAAACAGACAGGAGTCTGCGAGCCACTCTGGGGTGGGAGCTGAGCACAGGGTCTGTCTGACTTGGGCGTGCAGGGCCTGGGCGGACATCCTGCTCGCTCTCCTGGGAATGGCACCTGCGTGCTGGTACCCCATTCCCGAAATGCCAAGTGAAGCCGCTGGAAGCCATCTGGCCCTGGGCTTCCTCGTGGGCGTGGGTGGCTTGTCTCTCCAGGGATCTGTCTGTCTCTCCACATGGTTGGCTGTGTGGGCACAAACTGCCCTGAGGTTCTCTTGCTGTCGTTCACACACGTGTGCCATCTGGTGCTGTCCCTCCCTCTTAACTGATGCTGTGATTGCGTCTCTTTTCCTCCTCCTCAGTCCGGCTGGAGGTTTACTACTTTCATTAATCATCTCGAAGAACAAGCGTTGCTGTTAATATCCTGCACTCTCTCCTCCACCACGCGGACTTGGGCTCTCACACGTGCTGCGGTCTCCTCTGCTCTCTTGGCTTCCGAAGGCGAGTGCTGAGGACACGTCTTTCCCTGCTGGGGGTCTTTAGTGCTTCAGCTGTGCCTCCGTCTCCCCATCGAAGACCATGAACGTGCGTGTTCCGTGTTCTCATTTTCATTCAGTTCAAGATACTTTCTCATTTCCCTTTTGGCTTCTTTGATCCATGGTTTATTTCAAAGTGGTGATGTTTAATTTCTAAATATTTGGAGATTTTCACAGATCTGTTATTGATTTTTAACTTAATTCCACTGGGGCTGAAGAACATAATTTATATGTCCTGAAAGCATTTTATAGTTGTTTAGGCTGGTTTATTGTGTAGAATATCCTTGGTAAATGCTCTGCATGCTCTTGAAAAGTGTGTACACTTCTGAATTTGGGAGGAGTGTCTGCAACAGGTCATGCAGAGTCAAAGTGTTCAGGTCCCCTCTGTTCTCAGAGAGATCTGCTCACACGCTTGTCAGTTTCTGACACAGCACTGAAGCTGCCCCTTGGACTAGTTCTGCTTGCGTTTCCTAACGGTTTTGTGTAATAGATTTTCAATATGTTCAACATTTCAACGTGTTTGTGTACCCAATAACAAATTATTATGTCTTTTTAATACTTTTTATAAAAACACTTTATTTCTTGGTAACGTTACTGATACTTCTCTAAAATACACGCTCCTGATGTCAATGTGGCGGATGTCTCAGTGTGTACTTCAGCCTGTGTCCCTGGGGCCCCGCTCTGCCTTTGGTCTGGTAATCTCTGCCTTCCGGCGGGTGGATCGTGCGCCTTTAATGGGATTCCTGGCGTGCGGGGTGGAGCTGCAGGCGTCGACCTGTCCCATCTGCTCTCACTGCTCTTCGGTTGTCCTGTTTAGTCCTGCACCGAGCATGTCTCCCCACTTGGCTGATTTACTTCGGAGGTCGCTTGTCTGTAACCCATCGCGGTTCACCTGCAGTCGCATCGGGTCTTCACCCCCAGTGTAAGTACCTCCCTGCCTGGCTCTGTGGAACCTCACAAAACACCATCATTATTTTAGCCGTAAGTGGTTTATTTTAGATAACCTAAATGACAAGTGAGCCAAGACGCACCCACGTGGCTGCTGCCTCTGGGGCTTCCCCTCCGCCCACATCAGATTGCTCCCGCTGCCCTCGCCCCTGCTGGAAGGCCTCCCTGTGAGGCTTCTCAAAGAGCAGATTTGCTGCGAGGAGTTCCTCCTGCTTCTGCTGTCTGTAAAGCCTGTCATGTTACAGTATATTCTGATACACTTTCAGGGGTGAAGCCTTCTAAGTCAGCAGCTTCTCTCCTGTAAGCGGGTGGCGCGTGCTGGCAGCTGGCTCCTGGGTGTGGTTCTCTGTCTGGCCTCGAGGACTTGCAGGAAGGACGCACAGATCTGATCCTGAGAGCGGCCTCAACGCCAGCCCACAGCTGGCCCCACGTTCTGGCCACGGAGGGGCCCTGGATGCATGCCTGGAGACACCGCTGGAGGCCACAGCCCACCAGTGTAGACATCGGCAAAGAGAGATGTCCCCTGAGCCAGGCTCAGGGGCCGAGGTGCTGACGTGCTCACGTGCCCACACCGTGCCAACAGGCTCTGAGACTGAACCTCAGGGAATATGACTGACCGTGTCACCCACCAGCTCTCACCCTCATCTGCCCTGTCTGCAAAGACACCTCCCCGCCCTGCTCCTCCCTCTGCGAGCCCTAGGGCGTTTCTCTAACAAAACTTGTCTACTGACCCCCAGGACACTGCGATGACTCAGCTTCAAAACGAGACGCAGACACGTGAGACTACTTGTGGTCCGAGCTTCCTGAAATTTTCTCCTGTTTACACACACCCACACACACACACACACCCCATTGTGCATTCGCTTCTGGGAATGGGATAAACGCCACTATCTGAAACCTACGTCATGTCAGCCCAAGAAGAGTGTACAGCCAGAGAAATTTATTTTAAAATAGAAACATACGTACATTAAGCTGTAAAATAGTCAAATTTAAATGAAAAGGAAAAAAGCCGTTTGATCCCAGAGTCTACACGGAATGGATTCAAGGAGGCATGTGAAATCCCCGTGAGGAGCACCCACAGACCCCAGGAGACGGAATCCAGGGTGGGGACCCCACAGGAGCGGCCCAGCACCCACGGGCACCAGACGCTCCCGGACCCGGCGACCAGGACGGACGTCCGTGCGGGCGGCGTCATCAGCGCTGTCGGCGCCGCGGACACGACGTGGAGGCACCCGAGGCCATGAGGTGGACGCACCCGAGGCCGTGAGGGACACTCGGGGGTTTGGCAACGTAGAGGCTGTGATGTGGGAGGCCCACCTGGGCCGCCACCCTCTGCAGCGGCGCCCTGAGCGCCTCAGTCTGTGTGGGGCTTCCGCTGGGGGGTGTCCTCGTAGGACTCCCCAAACTCGTTCACTCTACTCTTATCCACGGGATAAAGCCTGCAACGAGACCACGTGTGAGTCAGGCTGGCTGGCACGCAAGCGCGAACACGCATGTCCTGGGTGAATGAGAGCCAGGACTCGGATAGTCAGTCCCCGTGGGAGAGACCGGCGCGCGTTTGCCTTGTGCCCTCTCGACGTTCTTAGGACGGTCAGGCCAGACCTCTGCTCCTGAGGCCGCCGCTGACAGCTACACTCATGCCGAGGTGGGGGCCAGAGCCTGGGTGCATGCATGCAGAGCAGGGCCGTGGCCCGCCTCACGCTCTGCTGAGCAGGGGAGCGATGTGCTCGCGGGGCGGTCAGACAGACAGCAGTGCTCCTGCACAGGGCGCCAGGCCCCGAGGCCCCACCTGCCAACGCCTCCCCTGCAGGAGCAGGACGGGGCCACACTCACCACCGCTGGTACAGGTACACGAGGAACACCACGTCATCCCGGAAGCAGGCCAGCCGGTGCGAGGTGGGCATGGTGATGATGAAGGCGAACACGTCGTCGATGAAGGTGTTAAAGGCCTGCAGGCGGGCGGGGCCGTGAGACCAGAGCCCCCCGGGCACGCGGTCACCCGTGGGCACTCACCACCCAGTGACCTGAGCGCCACCACAACGGGGAGCAGCAGGGGTCCTGGGCCCAGGGTGACCCTGGCACAGACCCCACGGCCGGGCGTCCCGCCAGCCCTCCGCAAACAGGATGGAGAAGCACCGCCCAGGAGTGGTGGTGGGATCACGGAGCCGTCTGCATAGAATCCCCGTGCAGATCCAAAGCAGAAGGCAGCTCTGACCATCCCCACGCCCGACCTGGCACGCTCTAGTTCACGGTCACTGGAGGGTCACGCGGCGCCAGCCTCTGCACGTGGCCGGGCCACGACATGCCCAAGAGCCCGTGGCCAGCTTGGGCCTGGGACCACTGGAGCCGCTGTCTGGTGGGCAGGGACCCAGCACCCGACGCCAGCCAGCGGGTCAAGAGCATCCGCCTGCTGTAGGACGTGTGGTGCCAGGAAGCAGCGGGGCTGTCACTCGGGAGACCGTCTGTGGGGCTGGGGCAGGGACCCCGGGCTTCCAGGGCCACCGCGGGGCTCTGTGCTTGAAGGAGAACCCCCAGCCTGGACCCCCAGTGCCCCTGCACAGAAGCACGGCTGACACGACCCGGCCACGAGGGACAGTGCCCAAGAGCCCCGTGCAGGCGACACACTGACCTTGTAGGTGAAGGCCTTCCAGGGCAGGTGGGCCACTGACTTCATCTGGGGACAAGGAGACGGGGCGCGTCAGGGCTGGGCGGCCCAGGGGCGCGGGGCCCACGGGTGAGGGGGCGCGCCTCTTACCTTGTAGTTCACGAAGAGCTGGGGCAGCATGAACAGGAAGCCGAACGCGTAGACCCCTGGGGAGACACGGGTGTGGAGGCACGGGCCGGGATGCTGCCCCTGCCGCCGGGCATCGGAGCTACCGACTCCGGACGCCTGGGAGCTCTGCCTGCCGTTACCCACCGCCTCCTGCCCGGGGCCGAGACGGGCCCCTCCCACGCCCGGTGAACGCGCCGAGCTGGGCCGGGCGGCCGGCAAGCAGCAGCTCACCGTCTGGACAAACCGAGCGCCGAGCTGCCCCGGACACGGGGCGGGGGCTGCGGTGCTGCACCGACTACCCACGAGAACATGGTGCCACAGCTGACCCCAGAGGCCCAGCAAGGAGGACGCGGGGAGTGGCAGGCAGGGCCGGACAGGGCACCTCTCGCCGCACTAGGCCAGGCGGCAGGTGGACGATGTGACCCGCTACAAACGCTGCTGCCGGGATGGGAGACTCACCGTTGACAAAGCTGTTGATCAACCAGGAATACCAGCTGGAAGGCAAGGGCAGTGATGGGGGCGCCGCTCGGCCTGTCGTGACCGAGGCCCCCTGGCCCCTCCAGTGCCGGGGCCGCAGCAGGGGCTGCTCTTGGCGGGCTAGCCCGGGCCACCTGCATGGACGGTGGGCTCCTTAGAGCCCCCACCGAGGGGACAGCAGAGACCCGGCACCTGGAGCCCCCACCGAGGGGACGGCAGAGATGGGGCACTGACACACTTCCCCTGACGACCTCCAGTGGGACAGAACCACGCAGCCTGGGGGCGGCCCTGAGCCTGGCCCGCGCACCGGTGCCGCTGGGGGTCGCCCGTGCTGGGAGGATGGGGCCACGACAGTGCAGAGGCCCCTGCCCCTCTGGACGCGGGCTGTGTGGCCAGCAGTGAGTCTGCTCCCACGAGTGCTCCCCAGCCTGCTGGGACCAGATGGCCGCGAGGGGCCAGCAACGGGCAGCCAGGACCCTGGCTGAGGGCGAAGCTGCGCTGGACCCGCGGCCGTCAGCAGGGTGCTCTCACCTCTTGTACTTGATGTTGAGCAGTGAGTAGATGGCACCCCCGATGCAGAGAGGGTAGAGCAGGTAAGACAGGTACTTCATGGCCTGGGGGACAGAAGGTGCCCAGTCAGGGCCCGTCCTCCGAGCCGCCTAGACCCACAGACCAGAGGGCACAGTGGCAGGACGTCCAGGGCAGCAAAGCTGGGCTGCGTGGAGGATACAAGCTGGCAAGCATGTGCCCACAGGACATCCGCCACGAACGCGTGATGGATCCACGCCGGCCCTGACACACAGCCAGACTCAGCGTGACTGGGGGCAGGCGGGGGACCAGACGTCCAGCAAAGGACTCTGAAGAAAGGCGTCCTCGATTCCCATCTGGGCTTTACCAAAACCCGATGAAGACTGGGATGCGGCCGACGCCCGTGAAACCAGAACACAAAATCCCTGCACGAGGAACATGTGAACCAACCCGAGAACCGCGCGGGAGGGGGCGCCCCACGGCGCGGAGCGGGCCCGGCTCACAGCCCCACGGGCGCCCACGGGCCCGGCTCACAGCCCCACGGGCGCCCACGAGCAGGAAGACGCCTCCCAACAGGACAGCACGTGGAGCAGGCACCCACAGGACTGGGACCCGGGAGCCCCCAGCGCCCCCTCCTGGGTCAGAAGACCAGCAGGCAGCTTCCCAGGGTCGCGGTTAAGGCGGGCGGGTCCCACACCCAGGAAGGGCCTCCTCCCAGGCAGCCACAGCCCGGCCCGTGCCTGCGGGTAAGCACGCTGCGCCGCCGCTCACCTGGGCGTCGTACTCCTCTGTCCTCCGCTCAGACTCACTGTAAGTGCCAAACTGCAAAGGAGTCCACACAAGCGCGTCACCCCAGGGGCCAGGTTGGCGCCCGGGCTCAGCCTGGCTGCGGGCTGAGCGGGAGGAACCCCCGGCCAGGCACGGCAGCCCTGAGCGCACCGCCCGGGACGCGAGGCCGTGGCAGGCCCGTCAACCCAGACGTCATGCGGCACGGCCGCTTCCTGCCGTCCTGCTAGGCTTTCAGTAAACGCCCTGCTCCTCCTCAGCCAGGGCAGACGCGTGGGGCGACGCGGACCACAAGCTGCACCACACCGCCGTGTGACCCGCCCTTGACCTGCACGCCTGCACCCTCAGTCCCAGGGGTCTGCACGTGAGGCCCGCCACACGAAGCGGAGCAGCCGCCCGGCCATCACCTCCCACTGCCGCCCCAGGAAGCTCGACACCGGAGAGCCCCGCCGGGTGTGGTCAGGGCAGGACCCCACCCTGCGGGAGGCTGCACTTGAGATGGGATAACCAGCGTCCCGCCTGGTCGTGGGGTGGGGGGTTGCTGCTCCTACGGCTGGGGACGGGGGATCCCAGGGGAATCAGAGCCCAGGGGGCTTGAGGGCAGAGCTGCAGAGGGGTGAGCTGCCCCGCCCACACCAAGACACCCCTGCGTGTCCCCGCGGGCCTACAGGTGACCATGAGACGGTCACCCGCCCTCAGGACTGTACGTGGTGGGGTGCAGCCAAGGGACGCATGCAGCAGCTGGCCTGTCCCACAGGTGGGCTGCGACGGGACGAAGTGACAGGTCCCCGAGAGGACATGGGGGGGCGTCCCCTACCTGAAATGTGGGCCACAGGCCTCTCCAGATGACGGTCATCTTCAAGGCCTTTTTCACTTTCCACAGCTGAGAAAGGAAAACCCACACCTGAGGTTCCAGGACCCAGAAGAAGCCACGGCCTGCTGCTTGGACAGTGACCGATCAGGACACGGGCCACTCATGCCCCGCTGCACCCCAGCTCAGCCTGACCACTCGGCGGGCCCCTGACCAACGCCTGTCTCCAGCACAGACCCAGCCTGTCCGCCCTTGGGGACCACCAATCCCCACCTAGTTCACCTGTGCCTGGCCACCCCCACCACCTCCAGACTTGCCCTGGCACCTTCTTCCAGCCCCCCAGGCAGCACAGAGTCCCGTGTCCTGCCACGGCTGGGTGTCTCCAGGTGGTCGTCCCCGAAGTGGGGCCAGCACAACAGTGAAGTCGGTGTCCACATGACTTGTGGCTGCGGGAGGGCCCAGACAGCATTTCCCAAGGGGTGCCCACAGGCAAAGGCCTGAACAAAGCCACTCTGAGGGTCCTGGTGAGGGTGGTGCCGGAGGCCCAAGGGGCCCTGGACTCCAGAGAGAGGGCATCCTGGCCCATCATTCCCACATCGCCCATTACCCATCCTGCTCCACACAGCATCAGTTCAGCGACAGCCACGGGGTCCACCCACCGAGCTACCACATGTCGCGGGCGGACAGGACGAGGAAGCGTCCAGGTGGAGACACATGGGGCTGTGGGGAGCTCCACTGGAGGAGCCAGGCAGCGGCGCCCTTGCCCTAGCCAGGCCGGCCAGTCCCCAGTCCCGACCCACGATGAGCACCCGGGCCCCACGACCTCTGAGGCAACACGCAGATCAACGCCCAGGTGGGCCACTCACCTCGATGGCGGCTCCAATGCCCGCGGGCACCAGCACCAGGAGGCTCGTCTGCTCGTCCAGCAGGAACAGGAAGATGACCACGGTGCTGAAGCAGCGCCAGAGCACTGGGGACGGGCGGGCGGGGCTGAGTGCAGGGTGGGGCCAGCCAGCTGCACCCCACGCACACCCACACAGGTGCACACACGTGCACACAGGCACTCAGCCCCGGGGCACCAGCACCTTCAAGCGCGTCTCCCCTCTGCCCACTGAAAGGGAGCTGTGGAGCCATGAAAGGCTGGGACCCAACAGAAAGCCACGTCAGCCAGGACGTGTGTGAGCCACACGCACTGACACGATGCACGGACGGGATGCGGGGGACACGGTTCCTGATGGGGACCCTGTGCCGGAGCTGGGCCTGTCTTCCCAGCGGAGACTCAGGAGCCACCACGGCTGTGGGAATGTCCCCTGCAGGGCAATGCCTGCCAGGAACGCGGGCCCCAGGCCCCACAAACGCTGCTCACACCACAACAGCAGAGGCCAGCGGAGGGCCTCAGAGGGGTCCTCCCCTCCGAGAAAGTCAGAAGCGAGGACAGAAGACCCCGAGACCTGGGACCTGGACGCAGGGGCCACCCAAGCACCCAGGCCCCGCCCTCAGAGTGACTCCACGGGAGCTGAAGAGCCACCTCCTGCTGGGAAGCCAGCCTGGCGGCCCGCGGGACCACGAGCCCATGCAGACGAGTGCCGAGAACCGGCCCCCGAGCCCCCTGCCCCAGGTGTACGGGGTGCTCCCCACGGCCAGGAGGCTGCCCTCACCCTCCCAGGCTGCTCCCACGGGGACCTAAAAGCCCGTCCCAAGCAAGAGCCGCGTGGGCCCCGGGCGAAGACCCCTGTGGGCGTCAAAGTGAGCTCATCACCCGCCCACGTGGCCCAGCGGGAGGACACGAGCGAGTCCCGAGCCACTACCTGCTTTGGTGGACATGCCGATCATGCTCTTCTTCTTCTTCCAGAAGCTGATGTCGTTTTTAAACGCCAGGAAATCAAAAAGTAGCTGGAAGAGAACAGGACAGCGATGAGCCCCCATGCTGTGTGGGCGAGCACGGGCTCGACTGGAGACACTGTCCACTCAGGGAGGCCTCAGCCCCAGCGCGGCCCTGCCAAGTTCTAGCTTCTCTGGTGGCCGGTCCCTGGCCTGTGGACCCACTGTTACAGCCGGGAGCCGGGCCTCACCCCCGCCCTCTGCCCTGAGCACAGCTCCATGCAGGCTTTTCTGGCAGTTGCCAGCCACTGCGTCTAACGGGGACCCTCCCGGCAGGACCCGACCGTAACTCTTGGAATCACCGTGCCAGACCTCACACAAGGCAACACCTATTTTGCTAACCTCATTGATTTTGATTTGTTTTCAAAACGGCTCCAAACAGACGAAACCTAGCCCTTCAGCTAGTTAAGCCTGAGTGTAGACCCCTCTCCTGCGGGGCGGGGAGAGAGGAGGCTGCACTGGAAAACCAGGAGCACTCACGTGAAACGCAGCCACGAAGAAGGTCAGCGCCAAGAAATACAAGTTGGTGTCGACAAAGATCCCCTTTACTTCGTCAGCATCTTTTTCTGAGAATCCTGAAGGGGACCGAGGACCCGAGTGAGGGGCGACATGGACCCATGCTACAGAGTCCTGAGGGGTCACCTCGTCTGCAAAGGAGCTCCTCGGACCCCACAGGGCCCAAGGGGGACAGCCTCACGGGCGGACGGGCGCTGAGTGCCGGGCTCCCCCGACTCCCCACTCCCGGAGCACGCCCAGCGGCCTCACCGAACTGCTGCAGTGAGTACACGGCGTCCTGCATGTGGATCCAGAAGCGCAGCCGCCCCAGCGAGATCTTGTCGTAGGACACGGTGAGCGGCAGCTCAGTGCTGGAGCGGTTGATGACCTGCGGGGGAGCGGTGGCGGTCCGGCCCTGCGCCAGGCTGGGACCCTGTGGGCCCGGCACCACACCGTCCTCTGGGGACCTGCAGGCACCTCCTCCAGGAAGTCCTCATTCCTCAAGCTCCTCTCCATCACCTGAACCCTACGTGTCTCTTGTGACCACAGCCCTGGCGCCGGCGCCTCCTGGGCAGGCGCGGGGACCCACGTTGGCAGCTGAGTCGAGCAGAGGCCCACGGGAGTCTGAGCCCCTGCCCGGGGACCAGATGCCAAGGCTGCCCTGAGAAGAACACAGCGGGGCAGCCACACTCACGGGGGCGGCGGGAGCTGCAGGGAGGGGTGGCCCCTCAATAGGGCCCTCGAGGACACTTGGAATTGACGTGTGACTGTGTGTGGAGGGGAGGTGTCCCATGATACCCGACCCTGTGGCCCCCATAGCTGAGCTCTGCCCAGAGACGCTAAGCAGCAGGCCTCCATGGAGAGGGCACCGCCCTGACCCTAAGTGAGGCCCTGCAGGTCGGAGACACGGTGACACAGCGGTTTGGGTGCTGCGAGGTGCCCAGCACGGTGCCTGCAGTGGTAAGCAACCTCAGGCGTCAGCTGTTAGTGCTGCTGCCAGCCCAGCCCACCCCGGGGGCGCAGGTGACCGGGCGCCAGCCTGGAAGAGGCAGGCTCTGCTCCAGATGCCTCCCCACCAGAATCCCGGGCCCCCGTGGAGCCATGGCCACAGCCACTTGAGGGATAAGCAGCCCTCCCAGGGCTCCGTGCTCATCACGGGTGGGACCCGCTGCCCGCAGTATGCAGGCTATGCTGGGGTCGGCGGCAGCAGCCAACTCACCATGAGGTCCTTGACACGGTTGCTCAGCTGGTCAATGAACAGGATGGGCAGGTACTGCACCGTCTTCCCCAGCTGGATCCTGGGGGCAGAGCCGTCTCCAGGTCACTGGGGGGCTCCCGCACCCAGGAGGACGGAAACCCCAAGATGCTGGGTCTACCTCACAGACCGCTCCCCCAACCGCGACCCCAGCGCTTCTGGGTGCCAGCAGGCCCAGGACGCGCATTCCCACGGGGAGCGGAGGGGCCCGTGCGCCACGTTCCCCCCTCACAGCTGCCACTGGAAAACGCAGTGAGGCTGGGCACCGGGCGCTCAGCGGGACGCCATTCAGGACACAGAACGAGGGGCTGTGCGTGCGCCCACACGAGTGTCCGGGGTGCGGCGAGACTTGAGGGCCACAGGCTTGGGAGGGGGCGGGCAGAGGCCTCGCGCCCCGCAGCCCTCACGCTCCCAACTACGAACGCACCCAGCATTAAAAAATGAGAACTTGACAGAAGGCAGACTGTCGTGAGCGCACCAGAGGGGCCGCTGAGAAGTGTGGGAGGCTACAATTCTCATCCGCGTTTCCGGGAGCTACGTGTCGACCTGGGACCGGACCAGAGTCGGGGTTAGGGCGGGGTGCCCTAAGCCGGCTTCAACGGTTATGCTTCTGATGGCAAGTGACGGAGAGAGGGTGACCCAACGACCAGCATTTAAGCTGAGGGAGTGGCGTGTGAGGTCGCGGGACACAGACAGGGGATTGCCTCGAGGGTGCAGGGTGACTCGGCCCAACCAGGTTCCCCACTGTCCCTCCGAGAAAACACCCGCTGTTCCTCCTTCCCTCCTGGTCGTGGTGGCGGCTGTCATCAGCGAGACCTCCAGGAGGCAGGACGGCCGGGGCACTCCAGGCAGCCCCCGGCTCCCTACTACGGAGGTCTCAGGGGTGCAGGTGCAGCCCCTCTGCTCCTGGACTGTGGCTGGCCACGATCCCGGGGGCTCCCCCACCCACCGGATCCACCCTCTGCTGTCCGCTCAGGGAGTGCACGAGTGGTGCTCAAGCTGGGCGCGGGACCTGCAGCGGGCCTGCCCCGGGGCCTCAGCGGCACCTACATCTTCATGTAGCGCTGCACGTCCGCAGGCAAGGAGGCCCCGTCAAAGACGAAGTTGTCCACCATCACGTTTAGAGTCAGCCTGGGCCTCCAGTGAGAAACGGGCTCATCCAGGGCACTCGTCGGCCTCTTCTCGGCCTCGATCTGCTGCTGAACATGAGCGCTGACTCAGCAAGGAGAGGCCGGGAGGGGCAGGCCCAGCGGGTCTTGGGGGCGGGGTGCGGAACCCTTACCTGGGAGAGAGTGCAGCCCCGAGCCGGCCCGAGAGGGACCCCGGCGGCCCTCGCCCAGACCCTCACTCCCCACAGCCTGCTCATGGCAGAAGCCGAAGGCCTGCTGTTCCAGAGCTCGTGATCCTGGGTCTCACGGACTCCTGCCCCGGGAAGGCCGAGCCCTGAACAGTCACAGGAAGCGGGGGCAGTCTGGAGGTAAGAGCCCTGCAGCCTGCAAGGAGCCTGAACTGAGACGCTTCTAAAGCAGCTCTGCCCAGCCTTCTGGAAGGGGTCTGTCCGCGCCTGGGCAACAAGCCTAAATCCACTAAATTCAGAACAAACCCTTCCTGACGGGAAGACCTTAACGTTGGACCTGAGCAGCCCCGTGAACAGACAGCGACGCTCTATTTATCTCCGCCCTCCAGCTCCAGTTCAGCTCTAGCGGTGACACCAGAGCCGTCTTCCCAGAAGCAGCAACAGCTGACGCTGACTCAGCACCCGCACGATCCAGAGCCGCCCTCCACCCTCCACCCTCCGCAGGCCCCCGGGAAGGCCCTGAGGCAGTGCTGTGCGGTCTGCACGGGACGGGAACCCGGGGCCTTTCCAAGGACACAGAGAAGACGATGTGGACACCTCCCGGAGAGCTGCCGCCCCTGGCCGTGAAGGGCTCTCCTTCCAGGGCACACGGCCCCGAACACCAGGCTACCTCTGTTCCGTCCTTCCCTGCGGTCACGGCCAAGAGTGTGCCCACCAGCCTTCCCTGAACGTGTGGTTTTCTAGGCGTACGAGCCACACTTTGTACTCCTGCCTTTCTCCTAATTTAGGTCACATCCTTAGAATCAACGCCCCAGCGCTGCCTTGTCCTGCCCCAGCACAGCATTACCAGCTCCAAGTCTGACCGTAGCTGAGGTGGGCCACCCCGCACCAACTCTCTGCCCTGCACACACGCTCCCAGGGCTCAGAGGCCCGGTGACCTGAGAAGGAATCCAGGTGAAGAAAGTCACCGAACACTCAGACTGCGCACCACTAACTCAACACAGATAACGGCACGTGCACACGCGTGTGGACCCCAGGGGCCAGCAGGCTGCCTCCCGCTGGCACCGCTCACCTGTGCCGCGGGTCCCCCGGCGAGCAGGCTGACCTCCTCCGGCCTAGGGACCATGTAGGTGGTTAGCGGGCTCACCAGGTGCACCTGCTTCGCGTCATTCCAGGGCAGGACGCCGGCGTGGTGGAGGAAGACGTAGGCGTACAGCGTGCCATTGTTCCTCGTTTTCTTGGGGACAGAGACGTTGACTGTCCTGAAACCACATAACCGACGACAACGCCGTGAGCGCTTTGTTCCGGGGAAGTGGAGACCACGCGAGCACGTCCACAGAAAATGCCGTTTTGAACCCAAACGGATTACTGTCGGCTGAGAAGTACTAAGAGTGAAACCCACCTGCCTAGACGTCACTGGAGTCCCGAACGTACGTTTACGCAACGCACTCTGAGGGCACGGGCGGCTGCTGCGAAGCCTGCATCCCCTCCGCTAAGGTCGCAGGCCAGCCCCAGGCACGCGTGACCCACCCCGTCCCCACAGCAGCTCTCCCACAGGACTCGGGCTCTGCCGAGTCACACACCCCAGTACTCGTCTTGACGCCTCCCAGACAACAAAGACAGAAGAGGAGGACTCGTGATGAGCACATCGCTTTTAAAATTACATTTCTTGAAACTTAAAAACCTAGAATCATCAGTTACATGCAGCTTTAAAAAGCCGCACTACATACTTCCATATTTACACTGCTTGCTCTTTTCTGTAAAGCTACACTTCACTTAATTTTGATTTTCTGCTAAATCCTTCCATCCATCCTTCTCTTTTCCCTTCTAGATAACAGAACTGAATCACTTCTGTTGGGAAAACACAAGTTTTGGTGGGAAAACACAAGTTTTGCTGTCGGAACTGCGTAAGCTCTGTTCAGCAGGTCGTCTGCACCCATCCCCACCCCTCCGGAAACTCCCCAGGGCCGAGCTGCATCCCACAACTGTTAGAAGCTGGGTTAGCTCGAGCTACTTCCTAAGTGACAAAGCTGGTCCTTTCAACTGAAACGAAGTTTGCTGCCTACGTTTCACACGTTTGCAGCTGAAACACTCCACCGTGCACGAGAGGGTCGGTATCGCCACTTCTCTGCGGTGCACTTCTCTCACACTCACTCTCTCTCTCTCTCTCTCTCACACACACACACACACACACACACACTGACTCTTCAACAATCTCAATGGCCACGGGGCTTGCCTTTCACCTTGCCCACATCCGTACCTTTCAAATTTGGACTCCACGTCAAAGTCCTCCACGTTCAAGACCAGATCCACGTTGTTCTCAGAGCCCAGGTTAGACCGCGTGGTGGTATACACACTGAGCTGGAAAAAGGACCGTCAAGAAAATCAAGCCTGCGAGGGCCCTGGCAGAAAGCGCAGGGCGGGGACAGAGGAAGACCTGAGCGGCCGCTGCAGGGAAGGTGCCTGCCGTTCCTCAGGGGACAGGACTCGGCGGTGACACGATGGCTGTGAGGGCCAGGCCTGCCACAGAGGGACACCTGCTGGAGCCTGAGGCTGGCCGCTGGACGGGGCGGGGCACAGGGGCCAGCTGCGGGCCGAGGGTCGTCGGGGCTCGGGGCGGGGAGGCGGCCTCACATGGGTCAGAGTCTGGCGCCCGGCTCGGCCCGCCCGGCCCGAGGGTGGAGGTCGGGCGGGGGGCAGGCGCTCACCTGCAGCTTGGGCCTCTGAGCCAGGTAGGGCTGGATGCAGCGGCCGTGGCCGGAGCACGGGCGGGTGTAGACGATGCCGTACATGACCCAGCAGGTGTGCACCACGTACACCACGAACACGCCCACTACCAGGCTGGTGAAGGAGCTCCGGCCGCTCCACATGGCGCCGCCGCCGGGCCCGGCCGGGCCGCCTCGCAGACGCGGGCACTCCGCCCGCCCGGCGCCCTGCCGGACGCTCCGGCCGCCACCGCTCACGCGAGAGCCGCCGCGCGCCGCCGCCACCGCCGAGGAACGAACGCACCGCGCGCCGCGGGCAGCCGGCTGCCCCGCATGCTCGCCGCCGCCGCTGCCGCCGCCGCCGACCTGTCGCCGCTGGATTCGCCGCCGCGCCGCTTCCGGGCCCCGCACCGTCCGCCGGAAGTGGGCGCGCCGCGTGGCCTCCTGGGAAGGGTAGTTCCACCGGCCTCGCGCACGCGCCTGCGTCGGGGGCGCGGTGTGACGTCACCCACCGCGCCGTCCTCCCGGCGTGCCCCGCGGTTCCGGCGGGTCGAGGGCTGTCTCGCAGAGGGGAGGCTGCGGGGCCGGGGCCCGGGGGCCGGGTTGCGCGCCGCCTCCTCCCGAGGAGCGGGCGAGACACCTGGCCCAGGGCTGGCGCCGAGTGGCGTGGAGCCGCGAGAGAGCGCGCGGTCCCTCAGCCTGAGTCTGGGGTTGGGTGGACGACGTGAGAGGCGGAGGCGGAAAAAAATAGGCGCGCGAAAGGCAGCGACCGTTTCGTGTTTCTTTTCGCTGTCTTTAGACATGAGCCCCGAGATGGGCGTCGTGTGAAGAACGCGGCCTTTCCAGAGAGGCGGGGGCCCCCGTCAGAACCAACAACAGTCTACAATCAGAAAGGGGTTTGGTTTGAGCCAAACTGAGAACCAGGCCGGAGGCCCACTTCCCAGGTTTCTCTGAGAAACCGCTCCGGAGAAGCGTGGTTTCAGCACAGTTTTACATCTTGTCAAAGCAAAGAACGTTAAACAAGTCAGGGATACATTTCTTTAAGGTTTAAACAAACAAAAACAGGCTAGCACGCAGACGGCGTCAACCTGGCCTTGCATCGGGGAAGGGAGTCTTAGCACAGAAGGTCCCCATCCGGGTCCCAGGAGCAGCGGCTTTTAATCTTTACTTTTAACACGGGCGTTCCTTCTGGTCAGTGTGTCCCTCTCTAATAATTAAAGCAGGTGTACAATGTATGTTTGATAGACCACAAATAGGGCATTTTATTTAGTTAGGATCAAATTCAAGTGAATTGATGTATAAGCCAGAGTGACCTCTTTTATCTCAATATGTGAGCGTTGAAGAAATTTTAAAAAATCATTCTCCACTGCGTCCTGGGAGCCGCCGTCGCCAAGGGCTGAACCTGATCCTCAAGAGCTCCCATTAGAACCCACCGCCTGCCGGAGGGACAGTCTAGCTGGGGCTCCAGGGAGGGAGGGAACTTGTCTGGTGTCCAGGCTTGATGGTGCTCACGTTTTCCTGTTGAGAGCTGTCCTGATGGCCTCTGGAAGGGCATGTGTTCTTGCTGTTTCCATCTGAGAGCCTGTGGAGTCAGGACCCTTGGTTCGCTGGAGCTGCCCATGCCCAGTTCCCTGTGACAGCGTACCATCTGTGTTCCTGTTCACATCTACTCTCTCTCTTTTTCTTCTGTCTCAGACGATCAAAAACGTTGCTAACCATTTACAGAAGTGGTTCGGTTCAATTCAGTTCAGTTGCTCAGTCGTGTCCGACTCTCCGACCCCATGAATCGCAGCACGACAGGCCTCCCTGTCCATCACCAACTCCCAGAGTTCACTCAAACTCATGTCCATTGAGTCGGTGATGCCATCCAGCCATCTCATCTTCTGTCGTCCCCTTCTCCTCCTAACCCCAATCCCTCCCAGCATGAGAGTCTTTTCCAATGAGTCAACTCTTCACATGAGGTGGACAAAGAATTGGAGTTTCAGCCTCAGCAGATCCCCTTTAGGATGGACTGGTTGGATCTCCTTGCAGTCCAAGGGACTCTCAAGAGTCTTCTCCAACACCACAGTTCAAAAGCATCAATTCTTCAGTGCTCAGCTTTCTTCACAGTCCAAATCTCACATCCATACATGACCACTGGAAAAACCATAGGCTTAACTAGATGGACCTTTGTTGGCAAAGTAATGTCTCTGCTTTTGAACATGCTATCTAGGTTGGTCATAACTTTCCTTCCAAGGAGTAAGCGTCTTTTAATTTCATGGCTGCAGTCACCATCTGCAGTGATTTTGGAGCCCCCCCAAAACAAAGTCTGACACTGTTTCCAAATTTTGGAGCCCCCCAAAATAAAGTCTGACACTGTTTCCATTGTTTCCCCATTTATTTGCCATGAAGTGATGGGACCGGATGCCATGATCTTCATTTTCTGAATGTTGAGCTTTAAGCCAGCTTTTTCACTCTCCTCTTTCACTTTCATCAAGAGGCTTTTTAGTTCCTCTTCACTTTCTGCCTTAAGGGTGGTGTCATCTGCATATCTGAGGTTATTGATATTTCTCCCGGCAATCTTGAGTCCAGCTTGTGCTTCATCCAGCCCAGAATTTCTCATGATGTACTCTGCATAGAAGTTAAATAAGCAGGGTGACAGTATATAGCCTTGACGTACTCTTTTTCCTATTTGGAACCAGTCTGTTGTTCCATGTCCTATAGAAGTGGTAGATGCTGTTAAAGCCTGGGTGAATTGCTCAGGGTTTCAGAGAAGCAGGTGGATGGGAGAGCTATTTGCTGAATCAGGGGCAGTGGAGGGCTTGGAGGCCTCCCAGGAACAAGGCATCAGGGCAGAGCACAGCAGTGGCTCTGAGCCATGCCCCTGGGATACGGGCCAGGGACCCTGAGGACGTCAGAGACTTTTCCCTTTCTCTTATATATTCATGTAGCATCTGCTGGTGGCCTTGCTGGCCTCAGCCATTGGAATAGCATGTAGCCGGACCCTGTTCTCTGTCTTCCCCTCCAGCCTGCTCTCTGTTCAGCACACCCACCCGCCTGTTGGAAACCCTTTGCTGACCCCTGTTGCCGAGTATAAAATCCATCCTCCTTAGCAGCGAGTTGTGCCCCAGCCGTCATGCCCTGAGCTTCTGCTACACTTGGGGGAGCCCCTGCAGAGCCAGGCTGCTCCCCACCCCGAAGCTTTGCCCCCACACTGCTCTGCAGTAGGAGGAGGTACACTGTAGACCTGTGATCTGCGGGGAACACAGACCAGCCGTGGAAGCCCAAGGTGGGGTGGGTGGGAGAGCAGGGCAGGGCTCATGGCCCCCAAAGCCCGGGATGCAGGCGGCCCTTGGGGATGGGCTCTGGGTGCAGCCTCAGACCCCTCTCCGAGTCTCATCCGAGGTGGAGCTAGTTATTGGCACGCAGGGAGGAGAGCTGTCCTGCACAGCCAGGTGTCCTGATGTCTGTGCGTCAGCTATGGCCTGTGGGAGCTTGGGAGCCACTCAGCTTCCAGACTCCAGGTCATGCCCTGTGTTGATGCCCAGCCCTTCTGGTGAGGATGTGGTTCCCACAGGGTTCTCTTTCCCATCCAAGAAAAATGCCCACTGTTGGAAAATCATTCATAACAGCGCTTATGTATCTAAGCATCTCCTGGTGCTGGTTCGTAGGTGATATTTGGAGAATGAAGCTGGTGATATTTGGAGAAGGAACTTGGTGAGCCTGGACGTTTGGTTGGGTCCTTCGAATGCAAACCGTTCTCCAGAGTGAGGCTCATTCTCAGGGCCCCTCAAATGTTGGCTCCGGGTGCTGTGTGAGATCAGAACTCCTCTGCGCGTGTGCCGGCCACGCAGACCATCAGGGGCTGGCGCTCTGCACTGGCTTCTCATGGGGGTGGGGTCACCAGGGAAAAGGGGGAGGCTGCAGCCATCCAGGGCCGCAGGGAGCACCCCGCTTCCCCAGGGGCCTCTCTATACTTCATTCGCGGTCAGCCCCAAGCAGAGAGGACTCTTGGTGTGATCCCAAGTTTTTACCGTATTTTTTGGCCCCAAGAACTACTCACCACCACCCATGAGGATGAATACCATGGGCAGCTCAGGGTGGAGGCTGTGGACCCGGGCTCCCTGCAGCGGGCGCCCCCTTCAAGGAGAGAAGCCACCTCGGTCCTCACTTGCTTCTAGGCACCCCATCAGCTCCACCATCGTTTTTGCTTTCAACAGTCCATTATTGTTGAAGTAAAATTTACTTCTGCTCTCTTCGCTCTTTTGCGGAAGGCCTGTCTTCTCGCTGCTGGTTACCCCTTCAGCCCCAGTAACTTCTTAGGGTTTTCTTGTTCGGCAGATCAGCTGGTGGTGAATTCTGTCAACCACTGCTTGAATGAGACTGAATTTAATCTGCCTTCACCTTTTGGAAAGATTTTCACTACGTATCAAATTCTAGGTCGATGGGCATTCTTCCAGTGAGTTGAAGAATATTGTTTTATTATCTTCCAGTTTGCACTGTTACTGATGAGAAATTGGCGGTTATCACTATGTTTGTTTAACTGTGCATAGTCTCTTTTTTCTGGCTGCTTTTAGAATGTATATAACAAGTCGTTGATTTTCAGCAATTTGCTGTAGTAGTTTCCCTTGTCTGTTCTTGTAAGGGTAGAGCAAATTAGCCAAGATGGCACGGTCAGGCTCTCCCGCCCCACATCCTCTTCCTCTTGCCCCATGTTCTGTAAATAATGATTATGTAACAGCCAAGATCACTTACAGCACTGCACGTGTGCGTCACGATGTTCCCGCTTGGTCATGGGCAATCTTCCATAAGCATATGTAAGCTCCACCTGGAAAGTCCATGTGGCTCCAGATTGGGAAAGGAGTACATCAAGGCTGTATATTGTCACCCTGCTTATTTAACTTGTATGCAGGGTATATCATGTGAAATGCCAGGCTGGACGAAGCACAGGCTGGAATCAAGATGGCCGGGAGAAATACCAATAACCTCAGATATGCAGATGACACCACCCTTACGGCAGAAAGTGAAGAGGAACTAAAGAGCCTCTTGATGAAAGTGAAAGAGGAGAGTGAAAAATCTGGCTTAAAGCTCAACATTCAGAAAACGAAGATCATGGCATCTGGTCCCATCAGTTCAGTTCAGTTCAGTTCAGTCGCTCAGTCATGTCCGACTCTTTGCAACCCCTGACACTGTTTCCACTGTTTCCCCATCTATTTGCCATGAAGTTATGGGACCAGATGCCATGATCTTAGTTTCTGAATGTTGAGCTTTAAGCCAACTTTTTCACTCTCCTCTTTCACTTTCATCAAGAGGCTTTTTAATTCCTCTTCACTTTCTGCCTTAAGGGTGGTGTCATCTGCATATCTGAGGTTATTGATATTTCTCCTGGCAATCTTGATTCCAGCTTGTGCTTCTTCCAGCCCAGCGTTTCTCATGATGTACTCTGCATAGAAGTTAAATAAGCAGGGTGACAATATACAGCCTTGACGTACTCCTTTTCCTATTTGGAACCAGTCTGTTGTTCCATGTCCAGTTCTAACTGTTGCTTCCTGACCTGCATACAGATTTCTCAAGAGGCAGGTCAGGTGATCTGGTATTCCCATCTCTTGAAGAATTTTCCACAGTTTTTGTGATCCACACAGTCAAAGGCTTGGCATAGTCAATAAAACAGAAATAGATGTTTTTCTGGAACTCTCTTGCTTTTTCCATGATCCAGCAGATGTTGGCAATTTGATCTCTGGTTCCTCTGCCTTTCCTAAAACCAGCTTGAACATCTGTAAGTTCACAGTTCACGTATTGTTGAAGCCTGGTTTGGAGAATTTTGAGCATAACTTTACTAGCGTGTGAGATGCGTGCAATTGTGTGGTAGTTTGAGCATTCTTTGGCATTGCCTTTCTTTGGGATTGGAATCACTTCATGGCAAATAGATGGGGAAACAATGGAAACAGTGTCAGACTTTATTTTCTTGGCTCCAAAATCACTGCAGATGGTGACTGCAGCCATGAAATTAAAAGATGCTTGCTTCTTGAAAGAAAAACTATGACCAACCTAGGCAGCATATTAAAAAGCAGAGACATTACTTTGTCGACAAAGTTTCATCTAATCCAAGCTCTGTTTTCTCCAGTGGTCATGTATGGATATGGGACTTGGACCATAAAGAAAGCTGAGTGGTGAAGAATTGATGCTTCCGAACTGTGGTATTGGAGAGGACTCTTGAGAGTCCATTGGACTGCAAGGAGATCAAACAAGTCAATCCTAAGCAATCAGTCCAATGAAGAATATTCACTGGAAGAACTGATGCTGAAGCTCCAATCCTGATGCGAAGAACTGACTCACTGGAAAAGACCCTGGTGCTGGGAAAGATTGAAGGAAGGAGGAGAAGGGGATAGCAGAGGATGAGATGGTGGGATGGCATCACCGACTAGATGGACATGAGTCTGAGCAAGCTCTGGGAGTTGGTGATGGACAGGGAGGCCTGGCGTGCTGCAGTCCATGGGGTTACAAAGAGTCAGACATGACTGAGCATCTGAGCTGAACTGAAAGCTATGTGTTTAAGCTTCTTGATAAATTTCTGATGTTTCCAAACCGCTGTTAAACTTATCTTGTGAATTTTCATTTTAAATGTTATATTTTTCACCTCTAAAGGTCCCATTGATTTTTTTTAAAACTTTCTTTAAATTGAAGGGTAGTGGCGTCACAGTGCTGTGTTGGCTTCTGCTGTACATCAGCATGAATCAACCAGGGGTATACACATGTCCTCTCCCTCTTGAGTCTTCCTCTCCATCCACGCCAGTGAGTTGTTTTTTCCTGCATCTGGAGAAAACGCCCTACAGCAAATAGTGATAGCCCTTCTATCTCTTCACAGCCACACACGTCTCCGTTCTGTGGTTCTGAATACACCACAGTTTGCCCAATGGTCTCCACGTGTTGACAGACAGTTGGGCTGTCTCCAGCCCTCAGTTACTGAAACGAGGGCTGTAATGTGCACCCTTGAGCCCGCATTTTCTCATGTTTCCTGACTGTGTCTGAGGTGGGTTGTAGGAGCTGGTGGCATGGATTCAGATGCTTAATGCCGGGTGTTCTCACCAGGCGCAGCCTCATCTCCTCCTGGCAGCTCCCCATGCTCAGACCCCCAGCACCTGGGTGAGCCTGCCTGCTCTTCTGGAGCTCCGCCTTCAGGGTCCGGGGTCCCCGTGGGGTGGGCGAGGTGTGGTCGTGCAATGGGAGTTTTTGTGGCTGTTTCTCTGAAGAGGAAGGATGATGCGCTCGCTAGAGCAGAGCCGTGGCTGTTTTGAGCCCCATTCTATGCTGACCTTCGGGTGTTTCCTGAGCTCAGGGAATGCCCCGCCCTGCACCCACTCAGCTCAGCAATTCAGAGACAACTGTGCAAGGCCCCTGCAGGAAAAATGAAGAGAAACTCCCAGAAGTGCAGTTGAGGCGCCGCCACGGGCAAACGTGGGAGCAGTAGGCACCCAGCAGTTCTGGGTGACAGGGTGGCGATGGCCTCTGGGCTCCTCCTGCCCTGGCAGTAGGTCGGCTCCTGTTCCTGGGTGCGGTGACCTCCAGAAGGGTGAGGCTGGCTGTTGTCGGGAGAGAGCAGATTAACCAAGATGGCAGTGCTCAGGCTCTCTCGCCCCGTGGCCTCTCGCTCTGGCCCCACGTTTTTGCAAATACACAGTTATGTAACCGCCAAGATTGCTTGGAGCACTGTGAGTGCAGGTCACAAGGTACTCGCTTGGCCATGGGCTACCTTTGTTCTGGGAATGTGTATAAGCTCCACCTGAAAAAGCCCTTGAGGCTATGTCGTGGCTGCATTGTGGTACTGAGGCTGTTACAGCTGTGTCCGCTGGGTCAACCACGAGAGGAGAGAATACAGCGTGTCTGCTGGGCTGACGTGCCAGCCCAGAGAGAACAAACGTGTCTGGTTCCCATAGCTCCTCGCGGTTTCTTCCAGCTTCCCCGCGCGCCCTGCCTGCCTGGGTGCAGCGGACAGTGAGCACAGTGAGACACAGCGAGACAGCTGGCGCAGTGAGCAGGGTCAGCGGGCAGCCGTGCCCAGTCAGTCCCGGATGCTGGGCACCAGGGGAGACGTGGGACCCCTCCTCATGGTGCCCTTGGTGGGATCGGGGTCATTCACCTGCTTGGGGAGCTGTCAAGGAGAGCGGGTGTCGGACCACGGTTTGTTGGACGGCTGCCCGGGGAGGCGGCGTCAGGAGGGCCTTGGGTCCCTGTGGCAGCTCCAACATCAGACGCTCCTGGGCTGAGTCCTGGAGGCCGTCTCTCACTGTGAGCACACCCGCCCAGCTTTTGTCCCTGGCGGTGTCCTGCCCCCTTCCTCTTATGGTGACAGCATGCAGGCTGGATTAGGGCCCTCCCTGATGACCTGTTCAGCTTGATCACCTTCTCAAAAACCATCCTGAGTCTGGGGGCTGGGGCATCCACATGGGAGTGTGGAGGGAAGCATTTCATCCCGTGCAGCCCTCCTCCAACTCCATTGCGCATCCTCGGCCAAACTCTGCTGCTTTGGGGCTTAGAGGAGCCGGCACGAGGGGCCTGGGGTCAAGGAAGGGTGTGGGCCAGCGGAGCGGCCGCTCTTGCCCTCTGCTCCTCTGACCGCTGCCTTGGCCCTGGCCCCGGGGGGCTGTCCCCACCTGCGGGCAGCAGGGAGCATCCTGGCCGGGTGGGGAGCTGGGGAGGACAATGCGTGTCCTTAGGGGCTCGGGGGCTGGGCTGGTTGACCCCTCTGCCCCCAGGGAGGCGCTGGCTGGCAGTCCACTCTGGCTGAACCCTCATCGAGGGACCAGCTTCCCAGGAAGCTGGAAAACCGATGCGATGACAGGCTTCAGCCCGGGTGCACTCAGCTCTGTTATTGTCACACAAAAAGCCAGGCGGGCCCCCCCTGGTGAGCGGCTCACACGCCCCGGGTCAGTACTGGAAACCTATTTTTAGGCAAATAATAGATTCTCTTCCCTGGAATGCGAGGGGAACCCAGCAGCTTTTGAAGGCCGAGAAGTCTGAGGGGAAGCAGGAAGAGGCCGCTTGGAGGTGGCGAGTCTGGTGCCCTGCCTGCCTCCCCGAGTTCCAGCGTTCTGTCCGAGCTCCAGGCCTGTGCCTGGCTGCTGTTTGATCACCCCCCTGACTGACCGAGGCCGACATCGCAGCCCCGACCTTCCTTGGGGAAAGTCTGCCGCGGGGGTGCAGAGCCCGCCCGGGAGAGGACAGGGTGGCCCCGCAGCGGGCTGCAGGGGCAGAGACAGCAGCCCGGTGCGTGGGGAGCCGGGCTTGGGTGCAGAGAGGCTGGGGGCCCGAACAGGCACGGCCCTGGCTGAAACGGTGTAAGTGTGTCCAGCGACGCCGTCCCCGGGACGTGGGTGTACATAAACGAGCTCAACACCCACAACTGCCCCAGAGAGAAGCAACATGCTGACCAGGAAATGGAAGCCAGAGGTGCCTGGGGCGGCAGGCCGGGCGCTTGCCCACCCCGAGCCGCCCACGTGGCTCTCGTGCCGCCCGCCGCCCCCCTCCCCGCCCGGTGTGTGAAGGGCTGGGTGGCGGAGGCCAGGCAGGCCTGCGAGGAAGGCGAAGGTGGGAAGGAGGCATCTGAGGACTTGCTGAGGCAGTGGGCCCCTCAGAGCTGGCAGGCGCAGGCTATGGGCCTATGGGTTTCCCATCTGCACACAGCCCTGCAGGGCACAGGAGGGGCTGCACGCACCGCGCCCCAGGGGGTGAAGCAACAGGTCCCAGGTCCCTGGGCACAAGAGGCCCTGCACACGGGGCGTCAGTGGAGGGCAGCGGCCCCGGCGAGCACGGCTGGGGCAGCGGCATCCCCACGTGAGACCCCCAACGGAAGAGGGAGCTATGCGGGGCGGGGGGTGGGGGCCTGCCAGTAGAGGACGGGGTGGGGGGCACAGCGAGGCCCGCCTGGCAGCTGGAGCAGGGCTCCTGGAGCGGGGTGGGCGTGGTCCTGCACACATCCCTTCCTGGCCTCTGTGCTGCCCCAGGCCGGGCCGGCTCTGAGCCCGTTAGAGCCGTGAGCAGGGCTCTCCCCCAGGCCAGTCAGGCCGGGTCCGTGTCCACATCTTATCACAGAGAGGATGCAGCCCTCACTCGACGGATTTTGAGTCTCCAGGGACGTCGGGGTTCACCGTGTGTGTGTGTGTGTGTGTGTGTGTGTGTGTGTGTGTGTGCGTGCAGGGGACGGGACATAAACATTACTTCAATCCTTTCATACAACATTCAGAACTTGGAGCCGGAGACAATCTGCTCACGAAATAAACACAATTCTCTCTGAATAAACTGCATCTGTGTGGCACTGTCCCCAGACACGTCACCCAGCCACACCTCCATCCGAGCTTGTGCTCAACCACACGCCTCAGGTGGGGCCTCCAGAAGCACCTCGTTCCGTGCTGGGCCTGCAAGCAAAGAGAGGCCCAGCGACCTGGGGAGCCTCTCACCACCTCCTCCGGGCAGCCTTCCTGCCATCTGCAGCTGTGCTCCTCCTGCTGGACTTTCGAGGCTGCTCTGTGCAGCCACTCCTAACCAGATGCTCCACCACCCCACCCCCCGCCCCTGCACCCAGGCATCTCTAGTCCCCTCCGCTGGCCACGCAGTCATCTCGTTCTGAATGGTTAGCTTTCTCTAAGTCTCTCTTTCCAGGCTGAGTTGAGGGCTGAGCTTGTACAGTTCTTCCCTGGTGGCCCCCCATTTTCACCTCTCTTAATCTGACCTCAAGTTTTGCTTCCCTGGAAGCTGACTCAAGGCCCCTCCTTCTTGTGTGGAGCCAAATGTCTCAGATTTTACTGTCTTTCCTCCAGAAGGTCAGAAGCCCCAGGGGCCAGTCCCTCGCCCTCACTTGAATTAACGGAGAATCTTACAGGACTGTCCACACCGCAGTCTCTGTGGGGCAGCGTCTCCGGGTCTAGCACGTAGTGGACACCGAGGCGGTCAGCCGACGTCCACGGCACGGCCTGTCTGGCCCCAGTGAGGTCTGGCCCTCCGCCCTTGACTCCAAGCCCTGGAATGTGCCCCTGATGAGAGCAATTTGTGCTTCTGGGGCCACGTGCTTACACCCAGAAAAACCCTGGTGTCCGGGGCTGGGCCTGGGCGCCCAGGCGTGTCCTCCCTGTGCAGGACTCCTCCTGGCCTCAGGCCCTGGATCTGTCTCCCCTGCACTGCGGGTTGTCACAGGCCAGCTTTGCTGAGCTGAGCCCCTGAGCTACTGCACCTGAGGGGTGCTGGAACCCTCATGCTGCAGAGCCAACAGCTTCAGGGCGTCACCGGGACCCCTGTCCCCAGGTGCCTGGGGCCAGGCCGGCTCCCTCCTCCCCACAGGGAGGGTATCACGTGACCCAGGGGCCAGGCTGGGCAGCTGAGGGCCAGGCTGGTGGCCATCAGAGGCCCCACCGCTCACGGCTCCGCTGCAGGGAGCGGTGTTGAGACGGAGGGGGGTGGCCCCAGGGGTCCCTGCGGAGGCCCTCTCTGTCCCTCGGAGGGGGCCATGGCCCTGGCAAGGGTTGCGTCCTCCCGCTGTTGATGATTGGAGGGTGTGTTCTCACCCCTGAAGGAGCAGGAGACTGGTGCTGGCGCGCCCCAGGGAGGAAGACCCGGCCCCGGGAACACAGGGGAGGCGCCGTGCGACGCGGCCACGTCTGATGGACTTTCCCTGAGCAGGGCCCGCTGCGGGACACGGGTGGTGCTCAGCTCTCACGTCTCCCGGGCCTCCTCCCAGGGGACGGCTCCTTAACCTCGGGACGGCTCCTCATTCTCCTCACGTCTCGGGGACACCGAGCCTCTCAGCCGGGGCTCGTTGCTGCCGCCCCGCAGCCACACCGAGGACGCGCCCGTCACGCAGGAACCCGTGGGTGCTGCGGGGCCTTCCTGGGCCTCCCTTCTGTGCGGGCACGGGCGAGGGGCGCAGACTGTTCTCCGGGTTGTTCTGCTCCCCTCGAAGCCCCTCCCTCCCGTCGAATCTCCTCCCTCCCCGTTGACGGTCACGTGGGTAGGCCAGGCGGACGCCCATCTCACTTTTCAGTGTCATTTTCCCCCAGGCAATTGCTGTAGTGTTTGCCAAGCGGTTGCTCTGCGTCCTTTGGCCCCTCTCTGTGAGCCACAGTTCTGCTGCCGGGATGTGGGCTGCGCTTCTCCTTGTCTGGCATGTTTTCCCAGCTGGTATCTGTGAGCCCCGCACCCGTGGGGTGAGGCCCTTGACCCCGGGGGCTGTAGGGGATGTGGGTGTGAGCCCCGCACCTGTGGGGTGAGGCTCTGACCCCTGGGGGCTGTAGGGGATGCGGGTGTGAGCCCCGCACCTGTGGGGTGAGGCTCTGACCCCTGGGTGCTGTAGGGGACGCGGGTGTGAGTCCTGACCCCACGAGGTGAGGCTCTGACCCCCAGGGGCTGTAGGGGACATGGGCCTGGGCAGGCCTGTTGGGGCAGCCTGGGCTGAGTCAGAGGGTCATCGTTCCCATGGTCATTACTGTGGTTCTTCGGTCATCTGTCCCATGTCTGGCCTTCGGGAGCTCTCTGGGGGGCTCTGTCCCTCCCCCAGCCCGCCTCCCCTTTGCAGCCCCATGAGACACTCCCACTCGCTGACGCCTCCTGCGTCTGGACTCCGGAACCGGCAGTTTCTCCAGGGAGCCCTGAGGCCTCTCACAGGACCAGCGCCTTTGGATCTGCAGCCTGAGCTCTGGGAAGGCTCAGGGCCCAACTGGGTGCCAAGCCTTTCAGACCAGAGCTCAGACGTGCGTCCCCCCACACAGGGGCCCAGGTCCGTCCCGCCTACACGTGTGTGGACACACGTGTCTGTGTTACAACCCGGAGCACATGGGGGACCCCAGGCGGGGCCGCAGCCTGTCCCCATGCCTCCCCAGGCCTGACTTGTGGCTCCATCCCCAGATCCTCATTATCCAGGGATTGTCCAGGGCCGCATTCGGAGGGACCTGTTCACAGCTCTGCTGATACCATCCTGAAATTCTTAACAAGTTTTGAACACGGGCCCCGTGTTCTCATTTTGTACAGAACCTGCAAATTATGCAGCCATTCTGATTACCCCTGCTCTCCCAAGTCTAGAATAAACGCCGGGCAATTTCAGGGTTGCTAACTCATCTCTGTGCAAAACAAACAGCCTAACTAGGGCGCAGTTCTACGTCTTCTGGTTCTCAGTCAAAACCCCATCTTGCAGAGACCCGGGCTGGCCGGAGTCCGGTGTCCATCCACCCACCCACCCTGTGGGCTGCCCGACATGCCCTCAGCCCGGTGGACGGTCAGCCAGCCCTGCAGGGAGGGGCGCGGAGCGGGGCTCAGGCCGGGGTCGGGGGGTGCTGGCCCCCACCTGCTGGGGCGGGAGCAGGTGCTGGGCTCCGGGCTGATGGCCGGGCTGCGTACACTGTGCTTCACCTGCACCCGGTCAGCCAGGCCTTGAGCTTTAACTGAACCACCTCGCCGAGTGGCAGCAGCTCAGTGGACTGAGGGCAGCCGGCAGTGCGGCCCTCCCACACCGGACCAGCGGCTGGCAGCCTGGTCAGGCTCAGACGTGACTGCCTGGACGCCTGCCCCGCTGGGCGGCTCTGTGGAGGCTCCCTTGGCCCGCGTGGCCGTGTGTCCAGCCCGTTGCCGCGGGCGGGATCTGTGGAAGATTCAGGTCCTCCCTCCTCGTGGGCACGTCCTGTGCAGACTCAGGCCTGGGTGGTCTGTGCTGTCTGCACGCTCCTTGTTGGGGGGGGCACATGGATGTGCGACTGAGCCTGGGGTTCCCCATGGGGCTCAGGGCATGGAGGGGAGCCCCTGGGGGGCGGCAGAAAGGGGGCCGAGAGCATAGTCCAGACTCAGCCTTGGGTGAGCGCCAGGTGGTCCGAGGACCTTCTGGGTCCGGCCCCCGCGGAGACGGTGTGGGAGCGGAGGCCAGCGCTTTGGAGCTTCGGACGCGGCCCCCTGCGCACGCCTGCCGCCAGGAGCCCCGCATGCTGGGACCTCAGGGGCCGGCCCCGCTCCCCCCGGAGTTCACGCCCAGTGAGTGCTGTGCAGCCTCATGGCCCCTCTCTGGCTGCTGTTCCGAGGCCCATGGGGAGGAGATCCAGCACCTCTACCCCCTAGTCGGCACCACAGCGGTGCAGACACGCGCCCCGCACACCTGCACACGCTCACGTGCGCACCCTCGCTCACACGTGAGCACACATCCACATACGTGTACACACACCCTGCACACTGAGGTCAGCCCTGTGCCGTTGCTCAGGAGGACGATGGCTGTGTGGCTCCAGAGCTCTGGCCCCAGCGGCTGTGAAAGGCTTTGGGACCGTCTTGGGCCCAGGTGCAGCCACTGTCCCAGGAAGGACACGGATGTGTGCGTGAGTCACGCTGACCTGGTTCCTGGCAGGGCCAGGGCCTGGTGGCACCTGCCAGGAAGCAGGTTAGTTCTCAGCCTGGTGCGCGCAGGACACGCGTGTGGGTAATTGAACGAAGTCTCCTGAAACGACCTTACCTCGTGCACGAGCACACGTGGCGTTTTCTAATTTACTCAAAGAGTCGCTGCCCTCCTGTTGGTTCCTGCACCCACTGATGGCCACACCTGCAGGCCGGGGCACACAGCCCTTGACCCCTGCTTCACAGCCTGCGTGTTCCCGGCGGGGCTCCCAGGGCGGGCAGGAGGGGATGTGCCGGCCACACCTGCCCCGTGTCGGCACCAGCGCGGCCTCTGCACTCCGGTGTCCCTCTCAGTTCAGCAGGTCACTCCAGCATCCCGTCCTGGGCCCGCCTGCTGTCCTTGGAGCCCCCTGCCACCCTGCAAGTCCATCGGCCTCTTTGCACACCAGCGTGAGTACGTGTGCCATGACTGTTGGGCTGAGGGTCTTCCTGCTGAGCCCCGGGGCCTGGCCGGGCCTGTCTGCGGCCCCGACGTCTCTGAAGCTCCTCGCAGGTGCCTGGCGCCTGGCAGGAGGTCGTGTATGTTCCCAGGACAGAAGGATGAGGGGTGGGTGTCCCGTCCCAGTGGCTGGAAGTCCGAGGCCACAGTGTCCGTGCAGTGGCTTCCTTCTGCGGCCGAGGGGGGGCTCCAGCCCAGGCCCCCTCCAGCCTCTCAGCTTGGCCGGCGTTGGTGGTGCCTGGACTTGGGGAAGCATCGCCATCTCTGAGCCCTCCCCATGGCATCTCCCTGTGAGTGTGTCTCCAGTCGTCGGCTTCACAGGACACCAATCCTACTGGACGGGGGCCCGGCCCCTGCAGGGCAGCCTCAGCTTCACCAGGTCCAGCCACAGACACCCCGTTTCCAAACAGGCCACACAACCGGGTGCCGGGGGTTCGGTCCTCAAGACGAGTTTGGGGGAACAAGCGCAGCCCCAGGGGGAGGACTAGAGGTGGGGACGGGGTCTTAGAAATCCCGGGAAGCCAGTGTCCAGGCCCCACCTTTCCACCAAGGCCCCTTGTGTTTCTTCAGCCCCAGCTCCATACACCCACTGCGTGCTGAGTCCCTGGGCCAGGGGCTCACGTGCTCTCAGGATCCAGCCTGTCCCTGAGCCCATGTGCAGGAAGGGTTGCGGGCCCCCCGGGGTCCCCTCAAAGGCACGACTCTCCTGCCCCGGGAGTCCTTCTCCTGCTGGACTCGGAGCACCCCAGCTAGCCTCCCCAGAGCTCTGGGGGCCAGCTCAGCTGCTGGTCTGTGGCTTGTCTGCTGCTGTTCAGGAGGGCTGGGGGCTGGGGCAGGAGAGGGCCTCAGGCCAAGGCTTGCTGGGGAAGGACCGTGTCCAAGCCCCATGGCTGCCCTCGGAGCAGGGGGCTCAGGACTCGGTTTGCTGGTTGCTGGCTCTGGCTGCCCACCAGCCTGTGACCCTGGGCCAGCTCCATTCTCACCGTGGAGGAGATTCCAGGAAAACGGGCGTCGTGGCCTCAGTGGTCTGTCCCTTCATTTTTGCTGTGTCCTGCCAATACAGGAGACACGGGTTCAAGCCCTGGGTCAGCGGGCTACAGTCCGTGGGGCCCCAAAAGAGTCAGACGTGACTTAGCGACTGAACAAACAACGACCGATCTTACGGGGGTACGGGTAGAGGGGTCGCCCAAGGGCATGAGCTCCGGTAGGTGGGGTGTGGGCATCTTGCAGGGAGCAGGTCTCATGGGCACCTCTGGCCTTCGACCTTGAGCCTGGGGCAGCCCGCTGGTCCCAGGGGGTGGGTGACGTGTCCCCGTCCTGGGGTCGGGCTGCATCTGGGGGCAGCTGACCCCACGGGGTGGAGGGCCGGTGGGCAGCCCTGCCTCTGGGGTGTGCCTGGGAGAGGCTCCTGAGCGCTGGGCCAATGTCTGGGTCCCGCCATGGACCTCGCGGTCCCCGCCGCCCGCCCTGCCCAGGACGGCTTTGGCCGGGGCGTCTGTGTGGCGGGATGTCTCTGCAAGCCAAACCGTCAGTCTGTGGATCCTCCTGGGGTGGTGGGACCCCTGGGAACAGAGTAGGCCTGCGGTGTGGGGAGGCCGGGCCTGGCCTGCCTGGCCTGGGAGGGTGAAGGCCTCTGCAGGGCTGGGGCGGGGGCTTGGTGGGGGAGCCTGGGCAGTGGGAGCCACTCCCTCCTGGGGGACAGTGATGAGGCCCCTGGCAGGCCAGGTAGGTGCGTGTCGAGTCTGGTGATGTGAGGAGAAGCCACACAGGGACCCCAGCGGCTGGACGGTGGTCGGCGGCTCAGAGACAACCAGGGCCTTTCCGGCGGAGCTCCGGCTCTCCACCCTGTTTGCTCCTGGGCCTGGGTGGGAGGCCTGTGCAGGCTGGGGGCCTCGTCCGAGGCTCTAACGTAAAGCCTGTTTCCAGCCCAGAGTCCCCTGGAATTTTCTAGTTTTGCGCTCACATGAATTTCATTTTGTGCAGTTTTAATTTGAAAGCCTCCCCCCCACCCCCCGCCGGTAAAAGTCTCTTGTTTTGCTAAAGCAAGGAGGTCTCCTGACTTGAGTCCAAACACAGGGATATTTTCTTCCATCAGAGAACCAGGAGGTCTCAGGTTTTTCCCAGCTGAAGAGTCTCAGCACAGAGAGCGGGTGTTTAAACCCGACTTCAGACCTGGGCCCAGAGGCCTTGCAGGGTACCTCGGGGCTGGAGACCCGGGCTGGGCTCGCTGCGTCCTGCCCCCGGCGTCACCTCCGGGCCTTTCCTAGTGCCGGTCACAGTGTGAGGGGTGCTCTCTTGGAGGGAAGGCGGTGAGTGGTCAGTCTGCTGAGTGTCCGCGTTCTCAGCACAGGGCAGAGTGGGGGCCGTGCCTTGGACCCGCGAGCACCTGGCCTCACCTGCTCCCTCCTCCTCAGTCCTGGAAGTCGCTGGGGACGATCCACGCATGGGCAGGGCCCTCCTGTCCAAGGCTGTGCCCTCGCCCCCAAGGCCCCAGCCCTTGCGTCCACATGGGCACCACAGATCCCGCCAGAGTGCCCGGCGTCCCCACACACCCACAGGGAGCGGTGCTGTGTTCAGAGGGGGGGGAACCGGCAGATACGGGTTGGATCCATTAGAATTTCCGGCATCAGACAGAACCATAAAAGCGAACTACTGACTGGATGGAAAACAACTTTTCTCTGTGCCTGCCATAACCGGGAAGCAGTTAGAAAGCGTCGCCTCACCGTCTGGGGTACTGAGAGCCGCAGGAAACAATGCTGCCCACCAGCCACGCTCAGGCCGAGCTTCTCAGCACCTCCCTCATCCTAACACTTTAATCCTTTTGGCGGCCACCCAGCCAGGCAGGGGGAGCCCCTGCAGCAAGTGGGCAGACCGAGGCCCAGGAGGTCAGGACCCTCACCTGGGCTGCGTGGTGGGGCAGCCCTACCCTCACCTTCATCTCCAGCTTCCTCCTCAAACAGCCACGGTCCCTGCCTGGGAGGTGAAGGGTGAGCTGGCCTGGTCCCATCCCCGGAGCTGGAGCCTGGAGCACCCAGGCCAACAGGGTCATCCTCCTGGGGGTTTCGTTGGCTCCGCGGGGAGCTGGACCTGCAGGAGACCTCCGTCTCCAAGGTTTCTCTGTGTTATAGAATGGTTTAGAACTTTACATTTAGTCTCTCTGTGTGAACAAAGGATATCAGAGCATTTAGTAGCTGAGGAATCGTAATACCATCTCTGAATATGCTTCTTGAAAGACTGCTCCAGATATTAACCTTTGATCCAGCAGGATCAAGCCAGTCAAGCGCACTGCTGTGTAAATACAGAAGCAGGTGGCTTTTAACCCAGAGAAATGTCCCCTCTGACAGGACTCTCACCTACACAAATGACTTGGAGAGAAGAGGAACTTGGGCTTCCCAGGTGGTACTCGTGGTAAAGAACCCGCCTGCCAAAGCAGGAAACACTGAGACAGGAGTTTGATCCTTGGGTCGGGAAGGTCCCCTGGAGGAGGGCATGGCAGCCCACTCCAGTGTTCTTGCCTGGAGAGTCCCGTGGACAGAGGAGCCTGGAGGGCTGCAGTCCGTGAGGTCACAAAGAGTTAGGATGACTGAAATGCCTTAGTACATACAAGAGGAACTTAGCTCCTGGAATAAGTAAAATTATTCAAATTCTAGGTAAATGTGTTCAGTGTCGAGTCGATACGGACTCGATTCTTTAGCTCTGTCGTGTACATGGAAGCTGCCCGCCATCCCTCGAGGAGGGCCGCAGAGGGACCGCAGGGGGCTGCAGACAGGGCCCTCCTGGAGGGGCAGGTGACTGCGGGGGTCGCTACCCCTGCCCAGGGCGGGACCCCGACTTTCGACTCTGGCCTGCGGGGCCTGCCTCTCTCCCCGTCCCACCTCTGTCTCTGATGCTCCATCGGGGAGATACGGTGCACGCCTGAACACGTTTCACAAAGAGGACTCGCCCCCTCAGGGGCACTGACTCTGGTATTTTCTATTTTGTTAAAATGAAAAAAAAAAAACAGTGAAGCCAGAGCCACTAAATTGGAGTGGTTCGATGTTCCCACCCTGTGGAGTGGCTGTGGCCCCGTGCGGGGCAGCCCAGTTGCCTGGCCCTGTCCGTCACCCAAGGTCAGAGGGTGGGGAGGTGGCCGGGTGACCGTCAGCTCTTGTTTTGTTTTGCCAGATGTGAATGGACCTTCAGTGTGGCCAGCTGGCACCCGTGCGCGGGGAGGGGTGGGTTTGCTGGACCCGGGCAGCTGGGAGGTTCTGGTGCCTCAGGCTCTGCTGGTGGTGCTGGGGCCCTGGAGGTCCTCAGGGATGAGGGAGATGGGAAGCAGGCAGGTCTCCCAAGGTCAGGACGTGGCAGCATCTTCCGGGGGGGACCACGGACCGTCTCAGAAAAGGTGACCTCTCCTGCTGTCCATGACCAGGAGACGGGTAAAGATGCTGGTCGGGTGCGTCTACAGAGATTAAGTGGGGATTGTGGAGCAAAACCAAGGAAAGCCAAACACGGAGGAATTTGTTTACCCTTTAAATCACTTATTTCACTGTTGCCAAGCCTTTATTGAAATGCTCCTCTCAAAGGAAAAATCACATGGCTTTCCTGGGCTGTAACACCTAGACTGTTTCTAAAGGTCACTGGGCAAAGAGCATCTGTCCGATGGCAACGTGCAGTGTGGATGGAGGAGCCGAGGCCCCCATTGACAGACCTGGGGCGCAGGCGGCCTCTTCCCCCCCAGGAGCTGGTTTCCGCACCCGGTCAGAGCGGGAAGAAAACATGCACTCAGGTGTTTCAAAATCAACACATTTCACTTGTATTAAAGAGTGTGGCCTCCCCTTGGAGAACAGACATCAGACACAGCATTCCGGTGGCCGCACCGGGTATGTGAGCCTGGGCCGGAGTCACAGCCTTGAGATGCGACACAAGACCTCCCACCACCTATTGCCGCCCGTCCACCTACCTGTCCATCCACTCACGTGCACACAAATTATCCACCCATCCACCTTTCCATCCATCCACCCACCCACCCATCCATCCATCTACTCACCTATCCACCACCCATCCACCTTTCCATCCATCCAGCCACCCACCCATCCATCCACCCACTCATCCATCCACCCATCCATCATCCTTCCATTCACCCATCCACCCACCCATCCACCAATCCACCCAGCCATCCATCCACCCGCTCATCCATCCATCCACCCGCTCATCCATCCATCCTTCCATTCACCCACCCATCCACCTTTCCATCCACCCACCCATCCATCCATCCACCCACCCATCATTTATCCATCCAACATTCATCTATCAATCTAACCACTTGCCCATCAGCCCTCCATCCATCCATTCCTCCATCTCTCCCTCATCTGTCATCCATCCATCCACCCATCCATTTCCTCTCTTCCTTCCTCCTTTCTCCACTTCCTCCTCCATCCACCCATCCATGCCCCTCCCTGTTGGCTCACTCATCTGTAAATGTAACTTGAGTGCCACTGCCCACTGCGTGCCAGCTCTAAGACACTGGCAGAAACACACGAGACGAGCTCAGCCCCTGCTCCCGGGGGAGCTCCTGCTCAAACTGGGGAGCAGTGAGCACTCTCCCTTCCATGGGAACCTGCTGGGGAGAGTGGGGGTTCCTGAGCACTGAGCAGGGGTGGAGCCCAGAAGCAGAGGTCAGAGCAGACTCCCAGAGGTGGCATCCAAGCAGAAGGATAAACCACAGGGCTCTTCTCTGGGCTGTGGCCAGAGCTGATGGGTGTCTAGAAGGACCTCGTTCTCCAGAGTGGACAAGAGATCCTTAGGGACCAAAGGCAGGAGCCGCTCAGGGCTCTGGGGTCGTGTCCCCAGAAGAGGCGCTTGGGCTGGGCAGGAGCTGCGGTCAGCCCGCCTGGCCGGGGTCCGGGCCCCCGGGGAGCCTGCAGGGGAGCCGGCTGGGCAGAGGAGGGCTTGAGAGAGAGGAAAGACAGACGGGAGGACTGGGGGGGACACCCACGGGGCCACGGGTGGGTCGGGCTGAGCCTGGCAGACCTGGGCGGCCGGGGCTGCATGTGCTCGTGGCGGGCGGGGGTGAGTGAAGGGGGGTCTGGAGGGAGGGGTCTGGGTGCCCGAGGCATCGCCTGGACGAGACACCGTCGGGGAGGAACGTGGCCACACAGCCCCGGCCATCTCCCCGCGGGTTTCTTTATTGTTGGGGACAAGCACACGAGAGACCACTGTGAACGCAGACGGACACGGACACCACCGGCGTTCTTCACGAGCGCTCAGCGCTCCTGGGAAGGACGGGGCCCGACTCCTCTCAGCCACACCCGCGCCCGAGCACCAGTCCACCCGTGGCTGCCCTGAGCAGCCGGTTCCACGGGCCTGGGCTGAGGGCCGCTCCCAGTGCGGCTGCGAGGGCTGCACGGGCCTGGCCGGCAGCCTCCCGGTGGCCCTGGGCACACGGCCAGCAGGGCGTCCCCGGACCATGGCCACGAGCCCTGCGGACGGCAGCGCCAGAGGCTAATATCCTCTGCAGCGACCTCAGTAACATTGGCCAACGGGCTTCAGAAACCGGCCCCGCCTTCCGAGCACGGGTTTGACTCCCGGGTCAACGCGGCTCTGAAAGCCATTTCCTAAGGAAACCAGAGCTGCGGCTGCTGAGACGGGCGCCTCCGAGAACCGAGATTCCGGCCGGGCCTCCCTCCTAAGGTTGGGGGGTCCAGGCTAAGCCGCAGGGGCACCCCTGCTCCTGGCAAGCTCGCCTTCTCTGTGGCTGGGGGTCCGCGGTGAGGGGACCGTGAGCTGACAGGGACCCGCGTCGGGCGGGACCAGTGGCAGCCCACACAGATTTTACCGTTTTCCCTCAGCGACAAGGAAACAGGCAGCACTCTGCCCCCAGGCCGCCCGCCCCTGGGGGCTCGACTGGCCCATTTGACGTGGGGATGCGTTTTCACCTTCGGTGTGGCCTCCTCCATTTCACGGCTGTACAAGAAGGCCAAACGCGACACTTGGCTTTTTAATAGGGGCAAAACAAAGGGTGTAGGAAGCTGTTGCGAGCGCCGGGGCTCTCGGCAGAGAACCTGTGACCTGTAATTACTGTTCTCTCTCCTCCACACGCGGGCTGGCGGCCTCCCCGAGCTCCAGGGGCCCTGGTGGGCCGATGCGGGTGGAGGGCAGGCAGCGGCTCTAATACACGGAACACAGCCCAGTTGATTCTACCTGCGGGATGAGCACAGACTAGGGGAGGTACACAGCGACACGTGGACGGTGGGGTCAGCTCCCGGGGCACAGGGGGCGCTCCCGTCCAGGGAAAGGCGTGTGTGTGTCCGGCGAGGCGGGGGCTGGGGGTGGGGGGCCCTCCTCGCCCTGGTCCTCGCGACGGCACCCAGCAGCTCTTCCTCCTCCTCCATCCGCCTACACCACGAGCCAGTGGTGGAGCTGCAAAGGAAACAGGCTTTGCTGAGACACGAAGTGAGGTGCCCCTTGGATACAGGCGGCTCCCGGGCTGGGGCCCTGCCGAAGCCGGGGGCAGGCGGAGGTGGGGACCAGCGCAGCTCCTGGGCACCACAGAGCTGATGCCCCAGTCGCTTCCTGGAGGCAAGTCATCGCTTCACAGAGTCAGAGCACGGCGGCCTCGAGGGGCCAGAATGCAGCCCAGCGGCCCCCGCGGACCCGGGTGCTGTGGCCTCTGCTCTGGGCAGACACTGGACGCCGCAGGCCTGGGAGGGTCCCAGAGCGCACGCCGCCAGCCTGCCCGCAACCCGCAGTGCCCCCGGTCCCTGGCGGCCTCACTCCTGGGGCCTCCGATCCTGCCCCGGGGCAGCCCCGCACCCCACAGCCTCACTCCTGGGGCCTCACTCCTGGGGCCTCACTCCTGGGGCCTCTGATCCTGTCCCGGGGCAGCCCTGCGCCCCGCGGCACCAGCTGCTCTGTGCGACCCCGCAGGTGCGGATGTGGCCTCGTTCCCGGCTTGGGGGACGGGCGAGGTGGACAGGCCCCTATTTAGCTGTCCACAGGTGTCATCGCCTGTGATTACCCAGCTGTTAGCTCAGCCTGTTTTGAGCACAAGCCATTCGATCGCACTAAATGGCAAGAACCGAGTGTTTGTAAACATTTCCAAAGCAAGATGTGCAGGGCTTGTTTTTGATACGGCCGTCCAGGGGTTGGGGGGATGGGGGATGGGGAGAAGGTGGCCCCCCCGGGGTGGTGGGGGGGAGGCGGCCGTCCTGGGGTTGGGGGGATGGGGGGGGATGCAGCCCCCCTAGGGGGGTGGGGGGAGGCAGCCCCCCCGGGCGGGGGTGGGGGGCAGGCGGCCGTCCTGGGGTTGGGGGGATGGGGGGGAAGGCGGCCCCCCCAGGAGGGTGGGGGGGAGGCCGCCCCCCCGGGGGGTGGGGGGGAGGTGGGGTGGCTCCCCTGCAGGCTCTCCCTCGCCCTGCCCCCCGAGGACCTGCCTAGGACACACGCCACGGCCCCCAAGGGCAGCTGGAGGGCAGGGCCTGGTGGGGCCGGACCAGCAGGGGCCGGGGCCCGGGGTGGTGGCTGCGTGGTGACTTCAGGCCAGTGCTGAGGCTGGGGCGGGGGGCATACCGGGGACCCCAGCTGGGACCCAGCTCAGGCATGAAGCGGCCCTCTGTCCCAGCCATGGACGAGCCCAAGGCAACCTTCTCGGGAGGAAGAGGAGGCCTCTCTCAGAGGTCCCACAAGGGAAGCTCAAGCCATGAGCTGGCGACCAGGAGACCAGAAACAGCGGTGGTCAGCAGGAACCTGAAACTCCAGTCCAGGCCCCTGGACCAGAGAGGTGGAGACCTTCAGGTTACTGGGCAGCTGTGTAAGAAATGGCTTAGAAGGGGACACGGGCCACAGAGATGCACAGTTTAAAGGTCAAAGGCTGCTTCCTGAGAAGACGCGAACAAGGTCCCTGTCAGTGAAGGGGGCACAGGAAGGGGGTGGGTGATAGAGCTTTCATAATGGGGGCTACGGGGGCATGGGCAGGGCAGTGCCAGAGAGACAGACAAAGAGATTTCTGGGCCAGGGACTCCCCGGCGGTCCAGCAGTTAGGACCGGGGCTTTCACTGCCGAGAGCCTGGGTTCAGTCCCTGGTTGGGGAAGTAGGATCTCGTAAGCTGCACACTGCAGCAGAAAACAAGGAAAAACAATGATATTTCTGGTCCAGATGGAGTAATGGGGACCTAATAGACTCTACCATTCAAAACCACTTAAAATGAACAATAAGCATATAATAATGCATTTTCAGACAGCAGGAGATTGGATGACAAAGGACAGAGACCCTGAGAGAGACCAGGAGGATGAGGCATCCAGCTGCCCCACTCGCACCCACTTTCCAGCAGCAGCGTGGGGCGTGGAGCCCAGGTCAGGTGGTGAAGCCTGGGCCTGGCGAGATGGGGTGAGCGTGGGAGAGCCCCAGGGCGTGGCAATTCACAGGACGGAGCTCCAGAGGGGCGGGCGCAGCACCCAGAGCTCTGAGTATGTACATGGGGACCCAGGGTCCAGCTGAGCGGTCAGGCACTCGAGTCCAGAGAGACCCTCCCAGCAGGATTCAAGGAACATTCCCCAAACCTAGAGACTGGGAGCTGAGGCTGCCCCACAGCCAGGCAGGAGCATCTCTTGGGTCTCGGGGAGCTGACTAGAGTGTTCCCCAAGGTCTTGCTCCAGCATCAGGAGCGCGGTGAGCCCCACACCCAATGCTGCTGTGGTCCCAACTTAACAAGTCTTCACAAGCAAGTCCCCCAGAAATCAAACTGTCTCCAAGTAATTCAATGATGACCCAGAAGAGAGCTCCAGAATATCTGGTGGTGGTTTAGTCACTAAGTTGTGTCTGACTCTTGTGACCCCAGGGACTGTAGCCCTCCAGGCTCCTCTGTCCATGGGATTCTCCAGGCAAGAATAATGGAGTGAGTTGCCATTTCTTTCTCCAGGGGATCTTCCCGACCTGGGGACTGAACCCAAGTCTCCTGCATTGTAGGCAGATTCTTTACCCACCGAGTCACAAGGGAAGCCCCCAAAATATTTAAGGTAACACAAATATATCTAGGCTTTAACATGGTAAAACTCACAATGTCTAGAATTCAGTTAAAAATGACTAGACACGCAAGGCATCAGCAAAAGTCAGCATCTTATGAGAAAAGTCAACTGACGCTGACCCAGAACAGAGAGAGATGTTGACACTGGCAGATGGGGGCCTTGCACAGGGATCATTACTGCACTGCACGTCCAGACAGGTAAGCTGAGGCATGACTGACAGAATGTCCCGCGTGGACTTCTAGAGGTGAAAACTGCAGTGTGTGAAATGACAGATCCGCTGGGTGGGCTTATCTGTAGATTAGGCTTTGCTGAGGTGAAAAATTAATGAACTAAACAAAGCAGCAGAAAGCACACAAAAATAAAACACAGAAGAAGAGCATTAAAGAGCCTAAACTGTGTGACCGGAACCCCTGAAGGTGATGAGGCAGGAAAAATGGAAGGAACAACAGCAAGTATTTCCAAATACACTGAGAACTGTAAACTCAGTTTCAAGAGGCTCGGGGGACTGTGGGTATAAGAAGCACGAATCCTGGTGCGTAACCACACACAGTGGAGAGACGAGCTCAAGGACTCAGCGTGAAGCCCTTTCCATAAAGTTCAAAACGACGGAAACCAAACAGTCCTTCTCAGGAATTTAGCGGTACCTACAGATGCCACAGGAGAAGGCAATGGCACCCCACTCCAGTACTCTTGCCTGGAAAACCCCATGGACGGAGGAGCCTGGTGGGCTGCTGTCCATGGGGTCGCTGGGAGTCGGACACGACTGAGTGACTTCCCTTTACTTTTCACTTTCATGCACTGGAGAAGGAAATGGCAACCCACCCCAGTGTTCTTGCCTGGAGAATCCCAGGGACGGGGGAGCCTGGCAGGCTACAGTCCATGGGGTTGCAAAGAGTCGGATACGATTGACGTGACTTAGCAGCAGCAGCAGCGTAGATGCCACAAAACTGCAGCAGAGAAGGCTGCTAGATGCTGGATCGAGACGGTGCTGACTCTGGGGACAGGAGGAAGGCGGACGGGGAGGCGGATGTGACCGCTGTCAAGGCGGAGCTTGTACGGTCGTTCACAAGGGTGTACTTTGTCACGTGGTTAAATAAATGAGAAACAGCCACGCGGGGGCCAATGCACAACGGAGAACCCGGACGCAGAGCCTGAAAAGACCCCTGACAGAGGGTGAGACCTGGAGGGCGACGAGCACACACAGAGCCCAGGACGGCCGCAGAGGCGAGGGGCGAGCTTTAACTCTCAGCTGCACAACTCCCAGAACTCACTAAAAACAAGAATTTACAGACCCCGGACACACAAAATATTCTGGGAGGGATAAGTAAATAAAACTACTTATAACAGTTTTCTAATAATACAAATAACAGAAGTCTGTGCTCAGACACAGGGAGACTGCAGCCAGCCCCAAAGGTAAAGGAAGCTGGACGGGTCCCGGAACATAGAGACCCCGCCCCACAGGACATGGAGACCCTGCTCACAGGAGACCCTGCCCCACTGGACCTCCCGTCCCAGCAGGACTGTGGGGCGGCAGGTGGAGAAGCCCTGTCATCAACATGCCGAGAGATGGTGACAACAGAGAAGCTCGAGCCTGCAGAAAGTCTGTCATAAATGAGGGCAAAGACACTCACAGATACACAAAGTTGGTAGAAACCAGCACAATACTGCAAAGCGACTACGCTTCAATTAAAAATAAACATTAAAAAACACTCCCTTAGAGCAATGTCTGAAGGATACTTTTGGAGAGTCAAGAAAGTGATCTTTCCAGGAAAGATGCAGATGCCAAAAAGTGCAGTGAACAAGTGAACACTGGACGCGAGCTCGTCCAGGGAGTTTCTGGAGAGAACAGCGTAACAATAGTAACGGAGCCTAATTCGTGGGTTAAAAAAGACATAAGTGCAACACTGGCTAAAAATAGCTCATTATTATTTAAGAGCTGACTCGCTGGAAAAGACCCTGATGCTGGGAAAGGTTGAAGGCAAAAGCAGGAGAGGGCAGCAGAGGACGAGATGGTTGGATGGCATCACCGACTCAACGGACATGAGTTTGAGCAAGCTCCAGGGGATGGTGAAGGACAGGGAAGCCTGGTGAGCTGCAGTCCATGGGGTCACAAAGAGTCAGACACCACTTAGCGACTAAAGAACAAAATTATTAATTATTAGTATCATTAATCAATAGCAGGAAAATTAAGTCCTTGTGATATTCAGGATGGGGGTTCACATAAAGCTTAACTTCATAGTTGAAGTTAACTTTATACTTGAAGTCCCCATATGCTTGGTACAGGGACTTCCCTGGCGACCCAGTGGTTAAGAATCTGCCTTGTAATGCAAGGGACGTGGTTCAATCCCTGGTCAGGGAACTGAGATCCCACAGGCTGTGGGGCAACTGACCTGGGGGCCACAGCTGCTGAGCCTGTGCACTCTGGAGCCCACCTGCCACAACCAGAGAGTCCGTGCTCTGCAGTCAAAGACCCCACGTGACAGAGCTGCGTCAGCAACTAAAGGCCACACACAGCCAAATACATATTTAAAAACTTAAAAATACTTAAAAAATGGTCAGCATCAAAAAACCTTAAAAGAAATACACACAGTACGATTTTAAAAACAAGAATAAAACCAATAAAGCACATAAGTTCCAAACAAACAGAAAGAGTAGAATAAGAAAACAAACCCTCCAAAATCAGTCATGAAAGGCAACAGAGGGGGGAGAATAAGCATCGCAAAGCGGAGCAGAGTCATGAAAGGCAACAGAGGGGAAGAGTAAGCATCGCAAAGTGGAGCAGAGTTAAAAAGGTCGCAGAATCAGGCCCAGCTGTATCAGTGATCCTCCAAAATCAATCATGAAAGGCAACAGAGGGGGAAGAATAAGCATTGCAAAGCGGAACAGAGTCATGAAAGGCGACAGAGGGGGGAGAGTAAGCATCGCAAAGTGGAGCAGAGTTAAAAAGGTCGCAGAATCAGGCCCAGCTGTATCAGTGATCCCAACAAACGTAAAGCAGATTAGTCTGCCCGATTGCCAGACTAAAACGCTTCAGTGTATTCGAGGACTGCAAAGGGCGCCTAAACTTTAGGATGGCTGCAAAGTGGGAAGTTAAAAGATGACAAAAGACGTTTCAGGTAAACTCTGAAGAGAGCTTGTGCAGCTGTAGCCCTCTAGATGAAAAGGACTTTAAGAGCAAAAGCATCTCAAGGCAAGAGGACAGGCTGGGTTACAAGGAAGACTGATCATCCTGAGCTCGTACGAGTCCCAGAAAACGCGCAGGTCAGATAAAGCGGAATCCAGTAGAGCTACAGGGAAAACGGACAAATATGCTTTCATGGTAGGCTATCCCGCACACGCCTCCTGCGCGGTAGGCTATCCCGCACACGTCTCCTGAATGCTGATGGCTGAACAGAGTGGAAACGGGCAAAGTTGTGGAAGATTTGAACAGCATAGTTACCAGCCGGATCTAATGGACAGAAGGAGAACTGTGTGTCAACAATTAGGGAAGACGTCTCATCTAAGGATAGAAGCGACACTTATAAAAGCTGGGTAGGTACTTGGCCACAAAGGAGCATCAAGAGACTTCAAAGAAGGGTAAAAAGGTGTCTGAACACAATACCATTAATTTAGAAACAAATAACAAAAAATAGAACATCCCCATGTATTTAGGGATTTCAGAGTTACAAGCAACTCGTGGGTAGAAGAAGTCACAACGAAAATTAAAACACGTTTAAAACTAAATAATAAACAAAACGCTATGTTAAAAGCTATGGAATGCAGCCACCAGGGTATTCTGTGGGAAATTCTTAGCCTTGAATGCTCATGTGAGAAAAGAAGAAAGGTTGAAAATTAACAATCCAGGGTCTAAATTAAGAAGTTAGTTAAGGTGTGACAGAGTAGACCAATGAAAGTAGAAGAAATAAAGACATCAGAGCTGGAAGGAAGGAGACAGAAGGCAAAGCTCGAACGGCGTGTTCTGCACCAAGTCGGTGGCCCTTCAGTCTCCAGAGCGGAAGTTCTCTGTCCGTTAGCCCCGCCCAGCCATGCCCCTTACAAGGTGTCTGAGTCAGTGCCCACCTGCTGGGGGACTCGCCAGGCAGCGCCTGTGGCCACGGCTAGCGTCCTAGGGCGGGAGGAGCCCCCGCGGCACTCACCGTGAACTGGCGCACCTCCCCGCTGTCCACCCGTCCGTGCTCCGTCTCGGGCGTGATGGCATAGGCCAGTTTCTAGAAGAGAAGGGGCCGCCATGGGCGCCGGCCCAGCGTGGTGGGCGGGCCCAGGGTGACCACCACACAGGTGGGGGCTGACGGCCAGGTCTCCTTAGACCCTGGAGCAAAGTCCAGGCCGACCGGAGGGAACAGGATTGGGTGTGGAGTTTCGGTGGCGGGCCCTGCAGACAGGGGAGCCCACACGCTCCAGCAGGGCCTGCGGGTCCCGCGGGGTGGGGGTCCGGGAGGTCCCGCTGTCTCTCACAGCCAGAGGGGAGGCTGGTTCCCTCCCACCACCTCCCCCTACCCCTCGGACAGCTCCCCCCCGGCCTCTCAGCAGCTGGCCCATGGACTGTCTGGGGCCAGGCGTCCCCCCCAGGTGTCACTGACCCCCATCTGAGCGCTGAGATTCTAGGGAGTGAGTCTGGCTGGCGGGAGGTCCAGGCCCTGCAGGCGCCCTCCCCAGCCCACACAGAGGGGTCTCTCCCAGGGCCAGCAGTCGCCTGCTGTCTGCAGGGCTGTCCCCCGGAGGCTGTGAGCAAGGGGGCTGTGAGCGGCGCCTACACTGCCTGACACCGTCCAGCTCTGCTGGGGGCCGCGAGGGCCTGGCCTGGGCTGGGCCTACTTGATGCTGAGGGACGGGCTGGGGGCCAGCCTGCGAGGGGACCCCGCCTTTGCGTCCAAGCCAGAGAGACGCCACGTGGCCCTCGGGGGATGCTTGGACCTGCTGGGGTACAGCCAGGGGCTTCGCTCCCCTGAGAGACTGGAATCGGGCATCAAGCAATGTCTGAGGGCTCCGGGAGAGCGTGCGAGGCTACGACCTCCATCTCATTTTCCGGGAATCCCAGCACCGCAATGGGGGCAGGGGGGAGCCCCTGTGCTCAGGTCACAGGTCACCCCCCCACCGCCTGCTTCACAGGGGACTCAGCAGTGGGCCTGACTCGGAGGCCCAGAGCCACCTCCGCCCTCACGGGGGTCCTGCCTGGCGGCCCCGCTGCCCCGGCTCAGCCCCGGGTGGGCCTGGTCCCCCGAGTCCACCCCCACCCTCAGACCACGGCGTCCACATGGTGCACAGCAGGCGAGCTCACACCCAGATACCCGCTGGCAAGCACACACGTGCATGCCCACGTGAGAACACACAGGCTCACACACACAACACGCCCAGACACACACGTGTAGACACACACCCAGCCCTCGTGCCTGGCACAGTCACCGCCCATCCAGACTCTCCTGCTGGTCCGAGACGAGCCGGTGGGAGCAGGCCTGGGACTCCCACCTGACCTCGCCGGCGGCCTCGCATTGGGCAGAAGGGCAGGAGAGGGGGCCCCGTGCAGATACGCACCTCCCGCGAGGAGCCAGGCAGGCTGCAGAGCTTGTAGGCGGCGTAGATGGGGACCACAGACATGGAGGACGCAGCGATGGCCCAGCCCAGCGCGTTGGCCCACTCGGGGAAGACGTAGGCTCCGTAGTGCGGGGGCCTGAAGGTCGCGATGCTGACCACGACCACAAACTGAAACCGAGCGGCAGGGTCAGGGGCAGCTGGGGCCAGGGGCTCCCGAGCGGCGACTCTGGGGAGGGCCCCCCACACAATGGCCTGAGGCTGCGGGCCCCGCGGTGGGGGCACATGCCCCTGAGTCTCAGGGCTGATGGGAGGGGCTCTCTCGCTGTCCTCCAAACCCCCGGGTTGCCACGTGAGGAGAAGCAGGACACCTCACTGACTGGAGGCAGGAGGGGTGACCAGAAGCCCCTGAGCGGGATTGGACCAGAAGCCTCACCCCGGCTCCACTTCCTCCTGCTGGCTCTTGGGGGTCGGGGCTGCCCGCGCCTACTCGCACCCGGGGGGCTGGGCTGGCTGGGTGGAGGCGGGTGCTGAGGGCCCCAAACAGCCAGCCGGGGCCGTTGGATAGGGGGGACAGTCAGGGGTCCTGAGCCACTGGGACTCGGCCACGGCCCACGCGGCCCTGCAGCCGTGGAGTGGACTTACAGCCGGGTTCCAACACAGCAGGCCGCAGGTGGACTTGCTCACCGGCCAGAGCTTGCCCAGCCCAGACCACGAGCAGCCACTGGACGTGCCGGGGAGCCCCGGGCCCGTGCTGTGGGTGAACCCTGTCTACTTCCGTCCCGCCTCACGGCCGAGCACCCACTGACCCCGAGGCTGACTTCCCTCCGCGGCCTCCAGGCAGAGGCACTGTCGGGTGAGGACCACCCTGCCGCCCATGTGGGTGTCTCGGTGGGCCCAGAGTGGGAGCCATGCTTCCAGGAGACCCGAGGATTTGGGGGGCCAGCCTGCCCTCCCAGCTGAGCCCGTGACCTGCTGACTCCCGCCCCTAGGGACCCGGTCAGGTAATGGCTGGGGCGGGGCGGGGTAGAGGGCGGGGCGGAGGGGGCGGGGGGCTTCACCAGGAGGAAGCAGGGGCTGACGAACTTCCAGCACAGCCGCCAGTAGAGGCTGGGCCGCCGCCCGGTCATCTGCTTGATGTCGTCGCTGAACTGCCACACACCTGCAGCAGAGGGCCAGGCAGGGCGTCAGTGCGGCCCGCCTGGAGATGCGGCCCCCACCCCACCCCCTGCCCCCCGCCCCCGGCTCCCCCTGGAGCCCAGGGTGCACGGTGCTGCCCAGGCCGCAGCAGGGGGTCATGCCGACTGGAGCCCGTGCACGTCCCCAGGGTGACCCTGGCATCACTGACGACCGTAAGGGAGGGCCTCTGGGGCTCCCACCCTCCTCCGCGAGGCCCACGGCCACCCCTGCCTCCCCTCTGTAATGAACATTATTCTTCTTTGCAAAAATCATGGTGAAACATACATCACGTGAAGCTTTCCGTTTGACCGCTGCGAGCACACAGCCCAGCGGCTTGAAGCAGGGTCGCACTGCTGTGCAGCCATGCCCGCCACCCTCCCCAGGCCTTCCTCGCCTTCCCCAGCGGAGGCCCCGGCCCTCCCCATCCTGCTTCCAGCCTCTGTGACCCTGGCTGTCCAGGGACCTGAGGGACTCCCGCGGGATCTGTCTGTCTGTGCCTGGCTCATGTCCCCAAGCACAGCGTCCTCTGTGCTCATCCAGGCAGGAGCAGGTGTCCGAGTGTCCCACTTTTTAGGGCTAAACTATGCCCACATGCATACAGTCATTATATTGTAGGGAAAGCTCCTGCTAGAAGCTGGATGAGCCAGTTTCTCCAGGTCTCACGCTCATTTCTCCCACCCTGAGGCTGGGTGATGGCTGGCCGCCTGAGTCTCATGTCACATGTGGGGACATCAGAGAGACAACTCCACGCAGGATTCCCTCTTCACACTCAGCCCCATCACCAGATCTCAGATTGGAGGGAGACTGAGGAAGCGGGGTGGAGGCTGAACCTAAAAGCCCGTAGAGACGGGGTGTCCCCAGGGCCCCTTGGGCAGCTCCGGGGCAGGCAGCCCCTCCCACACTGGCCCATCCGGAGACCAGGGGCCTCAGGGCACTGAGAGGCCAGGCGTGCTCTGGTGTGAACTGCTGTCTGCAGGAAGCGGGGTCTCTGCATTCAGAGGCTTTGGGGAGCGTGTGGTCGCCGCAAGGCCAGCTCCCCCTGGGCCTCCACCAGCTCTGCGATGTTCATGGCTGCTGGATACATTTGAGGCACTTTCTCTCTTTCTCTGAGGTTTTATTTTCGGACATTGTTGTTGTTCAGTCGCTCAGTCATGTCCGACTCTTTGTGACCCCATGGACTGTCCGACTCTTTGTGACCCCACGGACTGTAGAACACCAGGTCTCCCTGTCCTTCACCATCTCCCGGAGCTTGCTCAAACTCAGGTCCATTGAGTCAGTGATGCCATCCAACCATCTCATCCTCTGTTGCCCCCTTCTCCTCCTGCCCTCAATCTTTCCCAGCATCAGGGTCTTTTCCAGTGAGTCAGCTCCTTGCTTCAGATGGCCAAAGTATTGGAGCTTCAGCTTCAGCATCAGTCCTTCCAATGAATATTCAGGGTTGATTTGGGGAGATTACAATCTAAAACCGTAGACTAGGTATTGATTCCAGATGCCAATGAAAGTACAGACAGGCTGATACTTCCCTTTTCTTTTTTTTTTGATACTTCCCTTTTCTGTAGAAAAGGAAATGTAACTGGAAAAATGTTTTTGGAATACGAGCTATTTGTCGGTTAAGCCTCTCAAAGCTAGAGTGCTTTTCAGGTTATAACTTCAGGGCTGAAGCAGAGGCCGTGACCCCTCACGTGGCACCAGGGCTGTCTCAAGATTGCGGTTCTCGAACAGCACAGACCTCTGGCTTTGGCCGGAGCACACACACGTGCAAGAAGTGTGCCTGTTATATCGGGCCCTCACGGCGAGCGTCGTCAAGGACGCCTGGTCAGGTGAGCCAAGCAACACCAGGACCCAAGCCCCAGGAGAGACACGGAGAGCTAGCACGGCGGGGGGGGGGGGGTATGGTGGCGGGAAGGACGGCAGAATTCTGCAGGGCAGCCTTCCGCTGCTGTCAGACCTGAATCAGGACATGCCGGGAAACGTGGACACGCAGGAGGGGCAGGGGCACACAGCTGCAGGCTGGGCCCAGCCTCTTCTGGGGACCACCTGCCAACCAGCTGGCCCCCTACCCTGAGGGGCTCCCAGTCCCAGCGCCCGAGTGCTGGACCTGGGTGAGGGGGGTCCGGAGTCTGGTGGGGCCGTCGTGCGGAGTCGGGAGCTCTGGCCTGAGACTGAGTGGTGGTGCGCTCACCAAACGTTCCTGTCTCTTCCCTCCCATCAGCTGAGGGCCCTAGAGACATGCCCCCTCGGCCAGTTCCCCTGCCTCCCTGGTGCCGGGACTCTGTTCAGCGGGACGCAGAGACCGCCTCCACCAGCTGGCGGCACCCAGAGCCAAGCACACCCTCCTCCTCGAAGGCCAGCCCAGGGTCACGTGGCCACACTGAGTGCCCTGACCACAGGGGTGACTTCAGGGTGCTGTCCAGGCTAACTGCCTTCACAGACCCAACCGAGCAGCGGTGGCCAAGCCCCGCTCTGTGGTGCCACAGTGCTCACAATGCAGGGCCACTGGGTGCCACAGTGACCAACCCCGAGGATGCTGGCCTGATCGGTCACGATGCCAGCACAGCAGCTCTGTCCTGCCGGTGGGAGCGCGCCATCCCAAGGAGGACTCGTTCTTACCATAGAACCAGGCCACCCCGATGACCTCCATGAGCACCCCGAAGAGGATGGACGTGCCGGCCGCGAAGTGATCCAGCAGCGTGAAGACGTAGATGCCGCCCTGGGGGGAAGGAGGGCACACCCGCTGAGCTCGGGGTGCCTGGCTCTCATGCCTGCCCACAGAACTGCTCTTCCCAAATATCAGCCTGGCCTGAGGCACCAGCTTACAGACACCTTCTGTTTTACTCTCTATGGAGCGTCACTCAGGAAAGAAACTAAAGTTCAGTCCACGAGCAGCCACTTGGGAACCCGGCTATTACAAAAAACCAACCTCTCCCCGCCTTTCCAGGGCTCCTGATACAGTTAGGAATGAAAGCCAGGAAATGCCGACCATGGCAGAACCTCTGTGAGGAGGGGGCCCTGAGCCCTGTACCCCCACCCCAACCCCGGACAGACCTCCCCCAAACCTGAGTGAAAGTGAAAGTCGCTCAGTTGTGTCTGACTCTTTGCGACCCCATGGACTATACAGTCCATGGATTCTCCAGGCCAGAATACTGGAATAGGTAGCTGTTCCCTTCTCCAGGAGATCTTCCCAACCAGGGATCAAACCCAGGTCTCCCACATTGGAGGTGGATTTTTTCTGTCTGAGCCCCCGGGGAAGCCCAAGAATACTGGAGTGGGTAGCCTTGCCCTCCTCCAGGGGATCTTCCTGACTTAGGAATCGAACCGGGGTTTCCTGCATTGAAGGTGGATTCTTTACCAGCTGAGCCCCCCGGGAAGCCCAAGAATACTGGAGTGGGTAGCCTATCCCTTCTCCAGCGGATCTTCCCGACTCAGGAATTGAACCAGGGTCTCCTGCATTGCAGGCAGATTCTTTACCAGCTGAGCCACCAGGGAAGCCCCCCAACCCTCTTGCCCCACAAACCCAAGGGCGCCTCGCAGGGAGCTATCCAGGTGCTGAAACACTGGAGACCGAGCCCTCACGTGCCCAGGTGCTGTGTGTGACCGCGGGGACTCTGAGTGACCGTTGGTGCCATCCTGCCTGATTCAAGGCCACCATGTGTGTGACCACCTGTGTGTCGTTACAGGTCACGGGTTGTTTGTGGGGGTGGGGGGCGCCCCTGCTCCGTCTGCCCTGATGGCAGCAGGTGCTAACGAGACAGTGTCCGGGGCAATGTGGGCACTCACGTTGGTGACGCAGAAGAGGGACAGGAGGAAGGTGGCCAGGACGACGAGCAGTGTGAAGAGCTCCCGGTGCCGGTGCAGCAGCTGGAACTCATCCGCGAGCCCGGTGATCACGGACTCCATGCCGCCCATCTGCAGCCGGGACAGAAGGGGAGCTGTGGGGCGGCCCTTTGCCCCCCCGGGGGCCCGCGTGTGGCGTCTCCACCCACGTGCTCAGTCGGGAGCCGCACGGGGTCCCGGGGGCAGAGGACACCCCCAGCAAGGGCTGCTCCCCCGGCATGGCCACTGGAGACGGAGGACTTGGGTGGGCGTCCTGCCCTCTGGTGGGGAGCTGACGGAGGACCTGGGTGGGCGTCCTGCCCTCTGGTGGGGAGCTGACGGAGGACCTGGGTGGGCATCCTGCCCTCTGGTGGGGAGCTGCACGGCCAGAGTCGCGCTGTCTCCTGAGTCACCACAAAGGCTCAGCTCCGCCCGGCTTCTCTAAGCAAGTGTCTGCCCCACCGCACAGGTGAGCTCTGTTCCCAGGAGGCCTGGCTTGGCCACTGGCCGTGTCCCCACTGACGCGGCCTTCCTGGCTCTCAGCACTGTCCAGAGAGAGTGTCTCCAGGAAGCCTGGCCTCCAAGGAGCCTCTGCCCTGCTCGGTTGGGACCACGTTCTCTGGGAAGTGCTGCTGGCGGGACTCATCCACCATGGGTGCGGTCCACCCAGGGGTGGGTGGGAAGGCGGACTGGGAGAAGCAGGTGGAGTGGCCAGCTTTCACAGGGGAGGGACTGGGGGCTCCTTCGTCTTCCAGGAGGCTCAGGGGGCGCAGACACAGGACCTGAGATCTCAGGTGCTGGTCTCCAGCAGGCCGCGTGGAGGAGGAGCGTGAGGAAGTCTGCCTCCCAGGGGCCCACAGGGCCACCACAGAATGGATGTCTAGTGGGCCAGGCGGGAGGCTTTGCCCCCTGCTACCTCGAAAGGGCACCCACTCCCGCCGGCAGCTGTGGGGCAGGGAAAGCTGGAGTCAGGCCCGGCCTCGCTGGGTGCTGTGTGGACCCCATTTCCTGCAGCACCCTACTCCCGCCTCCCTCGCCCGGGACTCACCACGCCCCTCAGGGGCGGCAGGGCAGAGCTGGTCTGAAGAGCCCTCCCCAGGAACTGTGGGGCCCCACCGCCCTCCCACTCGGGGGCTCTGCGCAGGCACATGTACGTGTGGGCCCCAGGCGTCTCCAGGCTAGCCAGCCTCCGAGGGCGGTGGGTGAGCTGGCTGTCCCTGGCGGGGGCCCAGAGCATGCAGAGATCACTCACGGCACTGTCGATGCCCAGGGTCAGCAGCATGACGAAGAAGACCACAGCCCAGACGGACGAAAGTGGGAGCGTGGCCAGCGCCTCGGGGTAGATGATGAAGATCAGCCCCGGCCCTGAGAGCAGACCCTCCGGTTACCCCGGGCAGACCTTCCAGGTACTCCCCACCCCCACAACCTGGCCCTAAGGCGGTGCAAAAACTGCTCTCCTTGCACAGCCCTCCGTCCTTGAGTTCAGGGCCCAGGACTTGGGAGAAGGGAAGCCAGGTCCTGGAGCGAGGGCTCTGCTCTGTCCCCCAGCCCTCGGCCATTCCCACACCCCGTGCCCCCAGAGGAGGGGGCCCAGGAGAGGAGGGGCACACCAGCAGGGAGAGAGCAGGACGGGCTTCCCGGGGGACACCCTGTGCTTCCTGCCTCCAGACCCTGGGGGCCTCCTGGTTGGTTTCCTGTGCCTGTCGCTCACACACTCACACTCACACACTCACGCACGCTGCTGTGGTCAGGCAGCCTACATGGTAGATGCTTTTCTGTGCCAGCGTACGACTCTTTAAGTGTGATCTTTAAAAGCCACGTGCTGTTACAGAGACGCCACAACTTAGCGTGCGTTCTCCACGTGCTCCCTGCAACGCGCGTGTTTCTGTCCCCTCTGACTGTCTCCCAGACATACTCCTGGGGGTGGGGATACAGGGGGCCACGCCAGCTCCCTCACCCCAGCAGGTGGGATCTGGGTGGAGGTGGGGAGGGGTGGGAGTGGTCAGGCACTTTGACTGCAAATGACCCCAAAGTAAAGAATATCCCCACAGGAAGCTGCTAGTCGAACACTTTCAGGGTTAGTTTTACAAGAAGTGCCAGGCAGCTCGCTGGCACGGCCTCTGAGAGCTTGCTTGTGGATGTACAACTTAGCACTTTCCTGGTTCCCCGTCCTCAGCGGGGCCTGGGTCAGGCACCAGCCGGTAGGGACAGGAACGGGGCAGTTACTGATGCTTCTAGAGAATTAAAGGCCGGAGCCAGCCTCCACCTCCAGGATCTGTCAGGGGCCCTAGTGTTGACCTGGGCTCTGGGACTCCCAACACTCCAAGAAGGAGCACGGTTTCTGATGCGGGCAGGAGGGGCAGATGGTTTGAAAAGCCCTGAAATTTAAGCGCCAGGACCTGGAAGATGCCCATCAGTTTGGCTGAACTAAAGCCAGTATCCTCACTTTTCATTTTTGCTCCTGGGTTAATATTTCCCCCCACCGTTTTCTTGAGAATTAGAGCCATAAATGACATTTACTTTGCTTTTCTGGGAAATGCAATGAAGAGGGTCAGCTAACTTTCTGGGGTTAATGGGGATTCTTGCAAACTATTGCTATTTATCATAATAAAGGGCAAAACCCAGTGAAAATGCATAAATGCAACAGTGAGTAAATTCCACTGCTCCGTCCTTATTTGCATTAGGTTCCCTTTCCTGCCTTTATTGGATTTTTTTTTCCTGGAGGAAAGAGTGGATCTGAAAGCACGTGGAGATTCATCTGGGTCCCCAGCTTTCCTGCCAGACTTGGAGGGGCTTGTCCTGCCGGCTCCAAACTCAGCTCCCTGCTTTCCAAGCAGGGCTCCCAACCCTCGACGGGTGGACTGATGGGCTGACCCGCTGAGAGCTCAGGGAGCCAGTGGGGTCAGCCCTCTGTGCTCCTCAGTTGCTCTGCTAACGTCATCCTCCCATCCTCCCGCTCGAGACTAAGAAGACCCAGGAAGAGAGGAACTTGGGTGAGGGGGAAGGAGGGGCCGCCCCTGAGCGGGATGGTCTCAGAGGAAGGGGCTCCTCCAGGCGCAGGCGCAGGACAACCCTCAGGCCGGTGGGGCCAGCAGCGATTTGGGGCCCAGGTCCTGGACTGACCCAGCTCCAGACTGCCTCAGCCACGCCTTCCACCCGGGATCTAGCACCAACAGACCCTCCCCCTGCACGGAATGCCCAGGGGTGCAGCAATCAGGGCTCCCCAGCACCCTGTTCTGGGCCAGGGCCCCTAGTCCTCTCCTGCTGGCCCAGGTTGCTCCTCTACGTCACCAGTGCCCACTCTTCTGCTGCCTGCTCCCGGCCTCTGAGTCCTCATCTGCAGACACTCCTGTCTGCGTTGGCTTGGTGAGCAGGTTAGGAGCATGGGTCTCTGTTGCCACCGTGTGCCAGAGACTCCGGGGGTTTATCCGCTATTACCCCACTCCCACGTGTATGTGCCATGGCCCTTGGAGGGCTGGGGGAAAAGCTTCGGAACAGAGTAACTGCTGGCGTCCAAGCCAGCCCAGCCTCTTTCTGGCTGACCACATTGAGGTCTGGCCATCTGTGCCACTTGGAACGACTCTGAGCCCTCAGCTGCACGTTCCCCACCAGGTGAGGGGGACCGGACCCTTGTCCTGCAGCCCGAGTGGCTTCCGTGAGGAGCCCTGGGCCGAGGGCCAACCTCAACCTGGCCTTGGCGTCCAGCAGGAGGGCCCGAGGGGCAGGAGCTGGGAGTGCATGGAGGCAGTAGGTGCATTGTGCCCAGGTACCCTGCTCTCTGCCATGTCAGCTGCTCCTGGGAAGGGCCCTGGGTGCCCGTGCACTTCCCTCTCAGCTTGCAGGGAAACACTTCTAGAACTGGGCGGCCCGGGAGCGGGTGCGTGGGGACCTTACCACTCACCATCCTTGGCCACGTCCCCGATGGGGACACTGTGCTTCTGGGCCATGTACCCCAGGAAGGAGAAGACCACGAAGCCGGAGGAGAAGCTCGTCAGCGAGTTGACGGAGGTGGTGATGATCGCGTCTCTGCAGGAACAAGACACACTGTCCCAGCCCGGCTGGGCGCCACTGCAATTTCCCGTCATTATTCATAATTGGCTGTGTCTGGTGCCGGCGGCTGGGGGCGCTCCCCAGACAGGCAGGCCGGCCCCTCCTGTGACCCCAGAGCCTGTCCCAGGCTGCCCTGCGGGAGGGAGGCTGGCACCCGCTGACAGTGGTGAGTGTCCCACCTGCACCCCCCGCTGAGCAGCTCTGGGCACTGGCCACGCCCTGGCCAGGTCAGGCCTCCGGTGACCAGCCATCTGCGCTTGCCTGGGGACCAAGGGACTCTCTCCTGGGACTCTCGACTCAGCACTGATGGCGAGATGATCCCACAGGCAAAGCTAGGCTCGGGTGGGCAGCCCAGTGACCACGGGGTCCCCACCCTGACCCACAGGGCTGCCAGGCAGGGCTTGGAGATGCCTCCCGGGGAACTTATTAAGATGCAGGTGCTGACGGGGTGGGTCTGGTGGGGCCCAGATGCTGTGTTTCCCCTACGTGCCTGGGGGCCCAGGGCTGCTGGCCCGGGGACCCCGCTCTAAGGGCCAAGAATTCAGAGCACGGAGGAGGGGCTGCGGGGCCAGCCCTCTGGGGTGCCTGAGTGCAGGACCCTCACAGACTCAGATGGGCACAGGGTGGGCTCGGGAGCCGCTGTCTGGCCTGCCATCCAGACGCCAGCTCTGTGTGGACCTCTGGGTAGGGTCGGTCGGGCCATTCTGCTGCGCACACCGCCTTTGTATTTTTAACCGCATTTTTATCCTCATGATATGAAAGAAAACAAACACTGGCTCAAGGGTCAAGGAAGCAGTCCCGGAGGAAACCCCTTTCTCTGTCTTTAGAACGACATTTCGGGCCGGCAGGGGGCTGCAGGTCGCTCAGGTCCTCCTGGGCCGGGCAGCGCCGGAGGGCAGGCTGCTGGGGCCCTGGGCACGTGGCACGGCCGTGCTCCCACCTGTCCTGGCGCTGAGTCTGCGGGGGGCTCCGTGGGGCCAGGGCGCGCCTGGGGCCCCCGCTCCCTCAGTGAAGGCCAGGTGGGGACACGCACAGGTCCTTCCTCGTGGGAGACAGGTGTGAGGAGCCTGACCCCGGATGCTGGGAGGACGGGGTGGCCAAGCCGGGCAGAGGAGGGGCCTCCTCCCAGGGAGGGGGCAGCGTCTTCCTGCCTCAAAGCCTCCCTTAAGCAGGAATGAGCGTTGGCCTGTCGCTTCCCTGTCTCATTTTCACGTGCGGTTAAGGGGCTGTAAGCACGGCTCCTGTCCCCTGCCCTCACCCAGGGGCACACCCGCCCGCCTGACGCCACAGGCCTCTCTCGGGCCGGGACTCACCGGTAGCAGTTGTTGGTGAACTTATTGTAACTGGAGAAGGCGATGAGCACCCCAAGGCCCACGCCCAGCGAGAAGCATATCTGGATGGCCGCATCTATCCAGACCTGCAGGAGCAGAGACAGAGTGAGCGCTCCCCACAAGGAGAGGTACCTGAGGGGAGACAGAGGGGGTGAGCGGCCCCCAAGGGGAGACATCCCTGAGGGGAGACAGAGCGGGGTGAGCGGCTCCCGAGGGGAGACAGAGGGGGCTGAGCGGCCCCCAAGGGGAGACAGAGCGGGGTGAGCGGCCCCCAAGGGGAGACATCCCTGAGGGGAGACAGAGCGGGGTGAGCGGCCCCCGAGGGGAGACATCCCTGAGGGGAGACAGAGGGGGGTGAGCGGCCCCCGAGGGGAGACATCCCTGAGGAGAGACAGAGCAGGGTGAGTAGCCCCTGAGGGAAGAGACAGAGGGGGTAAGCGGCCCCTGAGGGGAGACAGAGCAGGGTAAGCGGCCCCCGTGGGGAGACAGAGGGGGTGAGTGGCCCCCAAGGGGAGACAGAGGGGGTGAGCGGCCCCAAAGGGGAGACATCCCTGAGGGGAGACAGAGGGGGTGAGCGGTCCCCATGGGGAGACAGAGGGGGTGAGTGGCCCCCAAGGGGAGACATCCCTGAGGGGAGACAGAGCGGGGTGAGCGGCCCCCGAGGGGAGAGACAGAGGGGGTAAGCGGCCCCCGAGGGGAGACAGAGCGGGGTGAGCGGCCCCCGAAGGGGGAGACAGAGCGGGGTGAGCGGCCCCCGAAGGGAGAGACAGAGCGGGGTCAGCGGCCCCCGTGGGGAGACAGAGGGGGTGAGTGGTCCCCGTGGGGAGAGGTCCCTGTGGGGGCATGGCCAGCCTGGGGAGAGGCAGGGTCGTGGACTGGGCCCTCAGTGCCACAGGCTCTGAGGAACAGAGTCACACTTAAAGTTGGCATCACTGTCAGTGAGCGAATGTCACCTCAGGGAGTAAACCTGAGGGGCCTGAGGAGAAGGGGGCTGCGTCCTGGTGCAGGCCCTGAGGTTACTTCATGGGCCCGTGCCCCGGGGAGAGCAGGCACCGTGACGGTGCTGCAGGACATGGTGCCTCCGTTCCACACCCACCTCCCACCCCTCCTGCGGCAGCGTACGGCGAGCGCATGGGGAGCCCACCGTGGCACACGCAGAAAGGCCCATGGAGCCAGCGGTGGCTCCAAAGCTCTGCACTCGCTGGAGGTGGCACAGGCGCATCCCGGGCGGCTGACACATGACGAATGGGCCGTGCGGTCGACACTGGACCAAGGCGCTATTTCAGACTTCGGACACGACCTGCTCGGGTCAGGTGGTGCAGAGACCGCCCTACGACCCAGTGATGATGACGTGGGCGCCCCTGGGCCCTGCACAGCCTAGGGCGGCGATGAGGACAGCGGACACCCACCCTGGGGGAGCAGCCAGGCCCGCTGTGTGAAAAGTGGGACGGGAGGGTCCTGGGGGCTGTTCCCAAAGTCCCCCAGCCTGAGATGAGGCCTGTGGGCCAGGTTCCCCAGCCGTGACTCCAGAGTCCCCAGCTGGGGGCACAGGGCAGCTGACCTGACCATGAGCCAGTGAGGGGGCTGGACACGGAGCCCTTACACCAGGACCAGGGGGGCTCAGTCCTTTGGGCAGCACTTCCAGAGGCTCTGGGTCACCCCAGCACTGAGGACAGGACGAGCAGGCGTTAGCTCGAGGCCTGGAGTGGCTGGGTGGGCAGGGGGTCCAGGTGCTGGTCGTTGGCCAGCAGGCTTCTGCAGGCAGGGGCTGGTGGCGTGGGGGGAGGGCGCTCCTGCCTCCTTGCAGTCCCAGGTCCTCTCAGTGGCCAGTGGTCACCCCAGAGCCTTTGCATGTGTGGGTCACTCACCCAGAGGCACCTCCCCGCCATCTGTCCAGGCCTCTGCTCACCGCTGCCCCAGGCCCCAGCCCGGGTCCTGCCCACAGCCCACCCTGAGACCCGCTGGGCAGCCTCTTGGGGCCGACCTAGACCGGCCCTTCCTTTACTTCCTGGCCTCATTCCCCCTGCTGTATCTGTCACAGCCCAGACCCCACCTGCCCGGCAAGGCGGCTCAAGAGCCGCAGATGAATGGCCAAGAGACTGGACCCCACCGAGGGCAGGGATGCTGACCTCAAAGAGGGTCCCTTCGTCCCCACGAAGACCTACAAATGGCCCAAATGGCCCTCAGGATGGAGTATCCTGCCGTTGATGGGAGGGACAGGAACGGCTCTGCCCTCTGAGCTGGGGGCGCAGGGGCCCAGCCTCTGGGCCCAAAGGCTCCCAGGAACCCAGCGGTTCCTGACTTTGTCCCTTCCTGCCCAAGCTGATGGGACGTTAGAGGAGGGGACACCCAGGGCACTCCTCACTGCCTGCCACCGACGCGTGTCATCCACCATCCACAGTCTGCCTGTCTGCTACCTGCCATCCATCCACCTGAACTCTGCTGTCTCATCCGTCTGCCTAGCAACCTCACCTGTGCCAACCTCTGGTCTCCACCTCCTTCTGCTTCACAGACACATCTGTTCACACGGTTGATAGCTGTTCTGCACATTCCTCCCCCTGACACCTGACTCTTCTCTGATTTCCGGGTCATGCCCCACCTGGCCTTTGATGCCACAGCCACCTCCTCCCACCAGCACACCTCGCCCGCCACGGGCTTTCCTGAGGACGACACTCCGCTGACCCACCGGCGCCTGGGGCCCGAGCTCTGCGGTGGGGCCCCGGGATCCCCACTGACCTCAGCTCCCCTAGCCATCCGTGTCCATCTCCCTTGGCTCCGTAGAGACACGTGTGTGGCTCTCACGGTCTCACGGGTCCTCCATGAGCTGCCTGGCGGGCTCTACGGCTGCCCTCCCCTGTGCGCTGTGGGCCCGTGGCCATGGCGCCTTCCTCTCTCTGCTGCTCAGTGTCCGGCCTCTGCTCTGCAACTCCCCCTCCCCTGGGGCTCCTGGGGGCTCACAGCCTTGCCAACCTCCCCTTCTTCCACTTTGCTCCCACTGCCCACCCCTCTCCCCACTGTGGAACCTCCTCCTTCCCCATGAGTGCTGCCCCCGACTCACAGGCTGGCAGCGTCGGGGCCCCCACACCCCGGCCGGGACTGCTCCGCCCAGTGACCCAGCCTCCCCGGGCGGCTGTTGGGGCCCCATGTCTAGGCTGCTCCAGTGTGGTCCGCCTGGATTTCCAGTGGCCCCCTGCTCCCTCCAGTGACCACCCTCACCCCCGCTCTGCCTCCTTTTCCTCTCTCTCTTCCTCCCCGCCCACCCCTCTCCCATTGCCCTGCCAAGTCCTGCTATTTCAACCCAGATGATGTCTTCCTTTGCTGAGGAAACCTGCAGCCGGACAGTGGACTTAGTTTGTCCACGAGATGGTCACATCACCACCTTGTGTGGGCACCGGGGTGTCTGACTACAAAGTCTGGCTCCCTGAGGTAGGCCTGGTTCATGCAAGCCAGCACCTCAGCCCAGCTCTGAGGATACGCTGTGGCCAGAGCTTGGGCTTCGGTCCAGCTGGGCGCCAACACCCTTGGGCACACTCTGGCGCCCCCACCCCCACCCTCAGGTGCTTGTCTGAGGACCCAGGAGGACTCCTCCAGGGAGTGGACGGCCCAGGTGAGGAGGTCGAGGGGCAGCTGCCCTGGCTTCTCCCTGCAGAGGCCAGGGCGACTCCTTCTCCTAATCCTCTTACCCTGGTCCCTTCAGCCCCATGCTGTGCCCACATGGTCCCTTCTCACCTGGACAGTGAACTCTGCTGGGCAGGGCAGGTGACCCCACGTGAAGCGTTTCCTGCCCAAGATGCAGAGAGAACAACGGCCCGACCTGCCAGCCCCGGAGGATGGGCCGAGAGCTGAGGGCGCACTCACCGAGGCCTCGCAGAGCCGATGGAAGTCCACGCTCAGGTACGCTCTGATGCCGTCCACAGCCCCCGGGAGAGTGATGCCTCGCAGGAGCAGCGCAAAGAGGACCACGTACGGCATGGTAGCCGTGATCCACACGACCTGGGGAGAGCACGCGTCGCCCGACCGCACCAGCCGCTGTGGGCAGGGCTGGGCTCAGGGCCCCCTGATGGCTTGTGCTCAGACAGAGGGCCTTGGATTGGTAAGCCCAGTGTCCCGACGTCAGCTCGGCAAATGCCCCCCGGAGTGGGCCCGCCCAGTACCCTCTTTCCTGTACGTCTCCCCAGGGATTGAAGCAGGACAGTCTGGCAGGGCAGGGGCCCTCTGTCTGCATTTGGGCCACGGCTGTAGGCTCCAGTGGCGGGACTTCCGGTGCGTGAGAGTCGAGCGATCTGCGTCTCACTGACTGTGCGGATGTGCACTGGGGGTCAGGTGTGACAGATGGGCCCCGGGTCACAGGCAGAGCCGCTGGGGGCCTCCGGGCACTGGGGCGTGGCTGCGAGTGCCGGCCCGAGCGGGGGTGCGCCTGGGCCATCGCTGCTTCGGGCACCCAGACAGTGACCGAAACATCCTCATCAGCACATATTTTGCTGTGATTCCCCTTGTGCTGAAGCCACCCTCCTGACACCATTCCTCAACCACAGCCACCCGCCCCAACCCACCACGGCCCCGTCCGCTCCCCAGATGGCGAGCCCTGCCCCTCACCTTCCCGGACGTCTTCACCCCCTTCCACAGGCTGAAGTAGAGCAGGACGATGACCAGCACCAGGCAGGAGGTGAGCTGCCAGCGGGGAGGGCCCAGGTCATCGATGCCCTGGCTCTCGTGGAGGTGCAGCACGCCGCGCCTGCAGAGGGAGGGGGTGGGTCCCGGGGGCTGCCTCTCCACCCGGCGGCTGGCTGGCCCAGAGACCTGCCCTCCCCTGCTAGGCTCGGCAGCACCTGGCCTGACGGCCTGGGGACCCCTGTCCCCCGCTCCAGGAAGGCCAGGCCCCCAGCCCTAGTGGAGACACAGGCCTACCCTCTCTGTGAAGAGAAACAGGGAAATCCACAGCTACAGTTTAGAATTCAACATGCCTTTCATAGCGGCGGACAGAACAAGGTGAGGATAAGGATGCAGGAGCAGACACAACTTAGCTGACACGTCCACCCATCAACGGCACGCATGCATGCATGCTAAGTCGCTTCAGTCATGTCCAACTCTGTGTGACCCCATGGACAGCAGCCCACTAGGCTCCTCTGTCCATGGTATTCTCTAGGCAAAACTACTGGAGTGGGTTGCCATTTCTTTCTCCAACCCATCAACGGCAGGATACACATTCTTTTTAAGTGTATGTGGAACACACAGGGATAAACCGTACACTGGGCGATAAGACAAACGTCAGTGTATTTAGAAATAACGAAGTTTTAAAATATGTTAGTTCAGCAAGTCAGACTTAAGTTACACGTCAGTAACAGAAATACATCTAGAAAATCTCCCAATATTTCAAAACCAAAGAACAAACTTCTAAGCATCTCCTGTGAGTCAAAGAAGAAATCACAAGGCAGACAAGGGGATACTTTAGTGAAAATGAAAACATAATGTATCAAACATGAGGGAGGCAGTTAAAGTGGTCTCTTAGAGGCTAGTTTGTAGCTTTAAATATATAGCTTTCTAAGCATTCAATCCTAAAGGATATCAGTCCTGAATATTCACTGGAAGGACTGATGCTGAAGCTGAAGCTCCAATAATTTGGCCACCTGATGTGAAGAGCTGACTCGCTGGAAAAGACCCTGATGCAGGAAAGACTGAAGGCGGGAGGCGAAGGGGGCGACAGAGGATGAGCTGGTTGGATGGCATCACCGACCCAACTGACGTGAGTTTGAGCAAGCTCTGGGAGATGAAGGACAGGGAAGCCTGGCGCACTGCAGCCCATGGGGTTGCAAAGTGTTGGACACGACTGAGCTACTGAACAGCAACAAATGTATATTAGAGAGGAGGTGAAGTGGGTTTAAATATTAGAGAGGAGGTGAAGGTGGCTTTAAATTTAAGCGCTTATGGAGGTGGAGTTACATGGGCTTATTTTGGGGTTTCTGAAGTCTGCTTGCACTTTGTAGGACTTACAGCTTTACAACTTCGTGATTGTATTAATAGCTATCTTGGCCTTAATGGGAGCCCATCTGGCTTTATACAGTGAGTTTACATTCCAGAAAACCTTTTCAGACCTGACAGTCACTGGAGCTTGTCTCAGGGAAACTCAGTCTTCACGGCTAGTGGAATCACCTGGGGGTGTTCTTGGCACAGTTTAATAATTGATTGTGTCGTTAACGATCTTTGACTGCGTTGTAAACCTTCAAAGGCCGCGCCTCTGTCCTGGAGTCACCTCCAGATACGGTTGGACATCTGCTCCTGCTGACAGTCCTTCCCAGGGAGGGGCGGGCAGCCTTCCATCTCAAGCCTTCTCTTCCAGATGGGAGTTCCAAGCAGACTGCCCTGGTCAGCTCTTTTTTTAAAAATCCATTTATCACATATATTCTTTCCTTTTAGCATTCTTAATAATAAATCACTGACTGGTCAGTTTTTCCCCCTCTATTTTTCTTATCTGAAAATCCTTAAGATAAATCAAGTTTTTCCAGACCTCCCAAACAAAATGTGAAAGTGAAGAAAGTGTTAGTCACTCAGTCATGTCCGACTCTTTGCAACACCATGGACATGGCCCTCTGGGCTCCTCTGTCCGTGGAGTTCTCCAGCAAGAACACTAGAGTGGGTAGCCATGCCCTTGTCCTCCGTGTCCCCAGATGGCCTCACCTGGCACATTCCACATCTCTGACAGCTTTCTGAACGTTCTAAATGGCACCAAAATCCACCTTAGAACTATAGAAAACAACCCGGCTTGGAAACTTAGCCGCGGTTTTGTTGGTGAAATGACAAACCCAGGTCTAGTGAGAGCTGTCTCCAGACACCTGTGAGTGGTGGGATGGGGGGGCTGGGGGCGCCCCAGGGACTTGCCTGTCGCCACGTCTGCTCTCCCCCTTCTGGTGCAGGCCCCCCTCCCTCTCTCCTTCTGGTCCCTTCTCTCCCATCACAGGCTAACACTGAGGTCAAGGCTGGACCGGGTCAGGTCCCAGCGGGACCGCGGGGGAGCACGCGTGGAGCCCAGGCCTTGCCCTGTGGGTGAGAAGCTCCTAAGTTTGGGACCCGTGGCAATGAACCGGCCGAGGGCAAGCTGCTCAGGGGGCGGAGTGACTGACGAAAGCTCTGCCGTCCTTTCCTGGATGAATCTACCGCCTCTTGCTTGCTTGTAGCTCTGAGTCCTGACCACACACTCAGGTGACAGGGTACTGGGTCTGCGTTTCCCACGGGGATGCCCGCCCTGGCGTCTCTCAGGCGGATCTGATGGGGCCGACCCCAAGTGGACTGCCGTTTCCAGCCCTGCTCTGAAACCCACTGGCCGCTGCTGAGAGCTCCCGAGACCAGGCCCTCACCTCCCTGTTTTGGAGCCCCCTCCTCCAAGCAGGCAGGCATTCAGTAGCCCTTTGACCTCCCCATCACAGACACCCCTCCCCTCCTTCCAGACGCCTTCACCCGCTAATCCCAAACTACCAAAAGGAGTCTCTTATGAAAAACTAAACAGGTCCCACCGCACACCAGCTGCGTGCTAGCCATGCTGTTCCTGGAAACTCCTGAGGAAGGCCCTGGTCCCCTCTGGCAGCCCCACATCGCCCCCCACCTAAACCCTTGGCACTGTGTCCCTGCCTATCGCTGTGGCCTTCTGCAGCCGCCGGTCCTAGAGACACGTTCCCTACGTGGGGCCCCCAGAGCTGAGCACGAGACCCCAACTATCTGGACACACAACCTCAGACCCTAGACGCCCGCAGGTTCTGTGGACTCGCTGTCCCCTGGCCGGGGTCGTTGCGACACCCACACGACAGATGCTCCCGGCTCCCGAGGGCTCGGTCCCGCCCTGCACACCTGGGGTCTCACCCAGCTCCGCTGACTCTGTGGGACAGGGCCCACCCCTCAAGGACCACCCCGGGCCGCCGGCTGCTGATAAAAGGCGTCCTCTGGAAGCCCCTCCGCCAGCCGGGCAGCGGCTCTGCTCACACCCCCGGACGTGTGATCACCTCCTCCAGGACCGACTTTGTGACTTGCACAGTGCGATGGCCTTCGTGTTTATGCTCGTGGTTTCCTACCTCAAAGCAAGTGTTGAAACTGTGCCCACCTGCGATTAAAACCGGAATTATATTTTGGGCTGAGGTTCAGTCTTCTACATTGTCGGTGGACTCATTTCCACCCAGAAACACAGCAGACTGTGCCCAACCAGGATTTTCCCAAAGGAAGATCGCAGCCACCGGGAACTCCAGGAGTCCACGGCAGGCGCTGCGAATGCGCTTCTCAAGAGAAGTGGCCTCTGTCAGGACGTGGGGAAGGGCAGCTGACCCGGGGTTGGGGGAGCCTGTCCAGTTCCCCTTCCTGCGAGGTCTCCCCCCAGGAGCAGAGCTGAGCTGCTGGAGGTGGGGTCAGAAAGAGGCCCCTCGAGAGCCCTGGGGAGTGGGACGAGACACAGCCCAGGGGCAGCACAGGCCGGCGGGTGACCCGGGCCGGCGCCCTCCCCTCGCACGGACGTTGGCCCCGAGGAGACCCCACTCACTCAAAGTACTCAGCGGCGGGCGTGGTCCTCGAGGTGCCGTTGGGGCCCGAGCTGGCGTTGGGGGCGCGGGCGTCCGAGCAGCGGGGGCTGTTCCAGGAGTGGTTGCAGTGCGTCCAGGGCAGCTCGGTGGTGAAGGAGGAGAGCAGGTAGTGCAGCGCCCAGGCGATGATGACGTTGTAGAAGAAGCCGATGTATAGCGAGATGAGGATGGCCGTGTAGCCCACGCCTGGGGAGAGCGCGCCCGTCAGTGTCGCCCCGCCCCGCCCCCCACGGGATGCAGCTGCCCCGGGGCTTCCTGAAACCAGGCAGCGCCTCTAAGCACGTCAGGAGACAAGGGAGAGGGTGGGTCCCGCCGTCACTGAGGAGGGGCCACCCCCTCCCAGCACCATCCAAGGCCTACCAGACCTGCACAGCCAGTCAGGGACACCCCAATACAACCAGGTCACCTGCAGACACGTGGAGGAACTGAGGGCCACCTTGGCTGCCCACCACCACTCACAGCCAGGCAGGGTCGCCCAGGCTCGCAAAAAGTCACCTAGGACCACCCTGGGTCACCAGGGCAATTTGACCCAGGGGTATCCAGGGCCATCTAGGAAGACCCAAGGATACAAAACACCAAGTCAACGAAGGCCACCCAAAGCCACTCAGGGTCACCTAAGGACATCCCAGGCCACCCTGCCAATAGGGCCCTGAAGGCTGTCCAGGGTCACCCAGGAATACTCCGTGTCTCCCAGAGCCAAACAGGACCACTAACAGTCATGAAAGGATGGCCAGGATCTCCATGGCCGCCCCCAGCCTCCCGGGCTCATCCAGGACCAGCCAGGCCTCCAAGACAAGCCCCACCCAGCTGGGCTGCCTACAGCCACCTAAGGCCACTCATGGCCACCTCACTAACCATCCCTCCCCCAGCCCAGCCAGGGCAGACAGAGGCATCTGGGTCCACCTAACATCACCCAGGACCATGCTTGACCACGCAGAGCCCCCTGGGCCTGTCAGAGTGCCCTGCGCAGGGTCACAGGACCTGGAATTTGGGAGAGCCACTGAGGGGCTCCTGACCGCTGGGGCAGAACGGAGAGCCGCGCAGTCTTTGGCGCCATGCCACCCTGACCGTGGTGGACGGCTGGTCTGCAGTGAGGCCTCTGTCCTGTTCGGTGCTGGACGAGCACTGCTGCGTTCCGCTACTGCGGTTCACTTTACCCAGCTCCACACAGACTTCCCTCATTTCCACATCCTTTCCCAGCTTTGCTGCTGGGACTGGCTTGGGCATCAATATGCTGGAAGCTCGTGGGCACAGGCCCGGTCCTGCCCGCCTGCGGCCAGGAGGAGCTTGTCTTCACGGTGACTTTTGCAGGGAGCGCGTTGGCTTGTTTTTTGTGGGTCTGGCCCTCCTTGTTTGTTGTTGTTCAATTATTAAGTCATGTCTGACTCTCTCAGACCCCACGGTTGAGCACGCCCGGCTCCTCTGTCCTTCACCATCTCCCAGAGTTTGCTCAGGTTCATGTCCATGGAGTCGGTGATGCCATCCAACCATCTCTGCTTCCCCCTTCTCCTCCTGCCCTCAGTCTTTCCCAGCGTCAGGGTCTTTTCCAGTGAGTCGGCCCCTCACATCAGGTGCCAAAGTACCGGAGCTTCAGCTTCAGCATTAGCCCTTCCAGTGAATGTTCAGGACTGATTTCCTTTAGGATGGACTGGTTTGATCTGCTTCCTGTCCAAGGGTCTCTCAAGCATCAATTCTTTGGTGCTCAGCCTTCCTTATGGTCCAACTCTTACATCCGTACATGACTACTGGGAAAGCCATAGCTTTGACTATAGGGACTTTTTCGGCAAAGTGATCTCTTTGCTTTTCAGTAAGCTGTCTTGGTTTGTCATAGGTTTTCTGACCCTTAGGAGAAGCTATTTTCCTGCTCAGGACACTTCATTAAAACTCTCTTCCTACCCTGAAAGCAGATAGAGAGTGACTCCAGGTTACTTACGCGCAGACATTAAACAGCTCTAGTATCAGGAATGATTCCCCTGGTGGCTCAGCGGTAAAGAATCTGCCTGCAATGCAGGAACCACAGGAGACTTGGGTTCCGTCCCTGGGTCAGGAAGATCTCCTGGAGAAGGAAATGGAAGCCCACTCCAGTGTTCTTGACTGGAAAATCCCACGGACAGGGGAGCCTGGCGGGCTATATACAGTCCTTGGGGGCACAGAGTCAGACACGACTGGAGTGACTCAGCACATGGCACAGACAGGTCCTGGAACACGGCCCCTCTTGGAAGACATGCTCAGCAGCAGGAAGGCCTCTTCTGGGGTGGACCCCGTCCTTGGGGAATAATTCCTCACTGCACTTCTGTCCCCTGCGCTCCCCGGGAGAAGCTGGCTCACGGTGGACTCGTCCGGCAGCCGCAGAGTCGGGCAGCCGTGGCTTCCGAGTGCCTCTCAGAAGCTTCCTGGCCATGAGCTGGCTGTAGGTGGCTGCTGGAAATCTCTGGAAGGTGACAACTCTGTACACCAAATCCTCCGCCTGTGGCTTGGGGAACTCAGAGCCGCCTTTGACCAAACGCCAGAGCAGATCCAGCCCCGTGTCCCAGGGAGAGAGGCCTGAGCCTCTAGTCCTTCTGACCCCAGGGCTGCGTGCACAGCCAGCCCCCAGGCGGGCCAGGTTGCTCATGGTCACAGCAGAGTGACGAGGGCTCCTGGGGCTGACGCGGCTCACAGGGGACGTGGGCTTTGCCCCCAGCAGCAGCACAGCTGCCCGGAGGCAGAAGGGCAGCAGATAGGGAAACAGAAGGCAGATCGATAGACGTGGTAAGTCAGGTAGGCAGGCGGATGATAGACGGCTGATACGTGACAGCCAGACAGGTGACAGACAGATGACAGGCAGACCCGTGGATAGAGTGATGGATGGGCACACAGGTGGGAGACAGCGCTATGGGTTGGACTGTGGCCCCCAAAACCCATTTGTCGAAGTTTTAGTAATCCCCAGTATTTCAGAATGTGATCTTACTGAAGGCAGAGTCTTTACAGAGGAAAATCAAGTCAGGGTGGGCCCTAGTTCACTGCGACTGATGTCCCCATAAAAAGGGAAGCCTGGATGAAGAGATACCCATGAAGACGCAGGGAGAAGACGGCCCCCCACGACCCCAGGAGCGAGGCTGGGAGCAGGCCCGCCCCTCCCCCCGGCCTCAGAAGGAACCAACCAGCACCCTTGAGTTCAGACCTTGGAACTTCGACACAACAAACATCTGTTATTTAAGCCACTCTGTTTGTGGCGCTCTGTATGACAGCCCCAGCAAACTAACCTAGATGACAGACAGTAGACCACAGAACTAGGGACAGGAGGCTGTTATCTTTTCTACCGTGTTAGCACTTTGACGAAACACCACCACCCAGGAACTGCAGGCTGCGAGCAAGGACACACACTCGCAAACCCTCGGTCATGACAGGTCTTTAGAGCAGGACCGGCATTAAAAGGGTGTGTTCAAGGGCCCAGACACCCAGCAAAGCAGCACAGGATACACACGGCTGGGGCTGACCTGCTGTGCAGTCACCCCAGCCGTGGCCCGCCCCCGCCACGGCCCTGGCCCACGCCCCTACCCCATGTCCCACCCCCGCCCCCTTGGCCCACGCCCCGCCCTGGTCCACACTCTGCCCTAGCCCACGCCCCTACCCCACGCCCCGCCCCTGTCACGCCCCTACCCCATGTCCAGCCCCCCGTCCCCCGCCACGCCCCCGCCACGCCCCGCCCCGCCCCAGCCCCGTCCCTACCCCATGTCCCGCCCCCGCTCCACGCCCCACGCCGGCCCACACCCCGCCCTGGTCCACATCCCACCCCGCCCCACGCCCCGCCCCGGTCCACACCCTGGCCCACACCCCGCCCCGCCCTAGCCCACGCCCTGCCCTCCGCCCCGGCCCACGTCCCACCCCTCCCCATGCCAGCCAACCCCGGACCCTGGCCCACACTCTGCCAATCACGTGGGGCGCCCCCGCCCGTTACCTCTCAGGATGGGGCAGATCTTCCAGACGCCTGCAGCCCCCTCTCTGTTGAACTGCCCGAGGGCCAGCTCCATGTAGAACAGCGGCACGCCGGCGACGACCATGAAGAACAGGTAGGGGACCAGGAAGGCGCCTGGGGACGCGACAGCACACTCAGCCCGGACCCGAGGGCGCGCCAGCCCGGCGTCATCCCAGCAAGCGCGCCGCCGTCCACGCGCGTCCCGGCACGACCGCTGTAACCCTTCTTCGAAGCTCCCCGCAGGCTGGGGGCTGGGCCTCCTGCGTCTGTGCCCGGCTCCCGCTGTCACCGCACCCTGACACACCCCTCTGGGGACCGCGGTCACCCCCTGCCCGCAGGTACGCGCAGGCCCCGAGAGCAGAGCGGACCAGCCCAGCCCGGGGCGGCTCTGCTCCTCACTGCTGTCTGCTCTCCGCCTGCCCAGCCCTGGGTCCCCTCTCTCCTCCATGGGGATGTCTGTCCTCGTGAGCTGTGCATCCTTGGGGTCCAACGCAGCCTGGCCCCCAGGACGCCAGCCTGCCTCCGTCAGGGCTGCAGCAGAGCTCTCTGCTGGCAGGTGCCGCCCCTGGCTGGGGTCTCTCCAGGCTACGGCACTGAGTACAGAGATCGGGGCCCCACCAGCTCAGCCGTCTTCAGCCGATTCGCTCTGCCTCATGGGAGGTTGGTTCTGCCATGGCTCTTCTGGTGTTTTGCCGGCGGGGGAGGCAGGGAGACCCCACAGGGCTGCCTGTCTTGGGTCGACTTCTGTACCTGCTCAGAAATGCCCAGCTGCTCATGGGCAGGCCCTCCCCAAGGAAGTTTCCCGAAGCCCCGAATGCGGGGCATGGAGTGACCCCGGTGGGGTGGCAGCGTCTAGGAGACTCACAGGAAATGAGCACCAATCTAACTGGCTTCTCAACTTGGACTCTGGGGGGGGTGACCTGGGCCCATTTCTTAGTTTTCTGCCTTGAATGCAGATGGAGCAGTTCTAGGGCTGGCTGTGCAGGGGAGGCGGGGCCAGGGAGGCGCGGAGACACATTCCCTGGACACCCTGGGGCTCCAAGCACAGGGGCTGCCGCACACTTTGTGAGCACTGGGCAGGCTGGTCAAAGAAACTGTTCTCCAGGCCTTGGAGAATTTTCTTTTCCAAAGTGAAGGCCACTTTGGGAAGCAGAAGGCAGAGTCACGGTGCCTCCAGCCACGCCCCTACTTTCCTGGCCTCGGCGTCCTCCCGGACAGAACCAGCAGGGGAGGAGACCATTCTGAGTGCTACCACGCAAGCTTCCGGGACGTCCATGCGCTCCGCTCCGCCGCGTCCCCCCGGAGCCTGGCCTCCAGCGCCCTCGGGGCCCCAGGCAGGAGGGCAGAAGGCAGATGGACAGACTCACCCCCGCCGTTTTTGTAGCACAGGTATGGGAACCGCCAGACGTTGGCCAGGTCCACGGCGAAGCCGATCACGGAGAGGAGGAAGTCGGCCTTCTTGCTCCAGGTCTCCCGATCCTGGGCCTCCGTGGGGCTCTGCGGGGGGTTGAGGAGGGTGGAGTTCGTGAGCTGCACCCCGTTTTGCTCCTTGACCAGGACGAGTTCCACCGCCTTCGGGCCCGTGGCATTGGCCTCCTTGGCCGGAGCCACCACGGAAGACATGTGGGCCACAGAGCACCTGCCCTCACTCATGGCCTCCTGGACTCAGGAACCTGTACTTCCGCCCTCTGGGTCTTCAGCCAGCATGAAAGATAAACACACACAGGGATGCACAGGTTTAGCAGCCAGAAGTGTGGTGCACCGGGCAGCGTGGGCAGGGAGGGGTGGCTTTCCAGACGTTTCTGTGGGGGCAGAACACAAGCTGTCCCAGCACCTAAGGAGACAGAGCTGGGATGAGCAGATGACCTGCGCTCCTCGTGGGGCTGGGAGACAGGCCATGGGGACCTCAGGCCCCTGCCCTGCTCCCCCTCCCCTAGTCCATTCCGTAACCTGCAGGGTGACATCGCCTCTAATGTGGTTTCAGTCATAACGCAAGAGGCTACCTCCACGCTCTCCCCTCTGCCGTCGTAATGTGATGATCTTCAAATGGCTTCCCACAACAGTGCACACGCGTTCTTTACACTCAGCAACCAAAGTCAGAGGCAAAATTTTAAAACCAGGGTCACCCACAGGAATTCAGAGTTTCAAAGTAGTGATTACAAAAGCCTCCTTCAAGGAACGGCTGCATGTCCACATCCACTGCGGGCCCTGGACGGCCCAGGCAGGGATGGGAGCTCACAGGACTAGTTTCTGCATGGAGCGCTTCATCTGGGAAATCACCTCCTAGTCACCTTCACGACACTCTGGGCAGTGCAATCAGGGAAGACGGAAGAAATCACACAGTCACGCCGGAGGGCGAGGTGGGCCCTCAAGGCTGTGGGCAGCTTCAAACATGACTTCTGGCGTCTGGGTGTTTCAACTGCACACGCTCGCAGGTGTGCGCGCGCACGCACACACACACACACACACACTCTCTGAAGCAGAAGGCAGCAGGAGGCAGCGGAAACGGGGTGACTTTCCTCTGCATCCGAGTTTGAACAGAAACTCACAACACGACTCATCACAGCACGTTCCTGAGACGAATGAAAAGCACAGAAGGGACTTGGGGGAGGAGCAGAGGAACTGGCCTGCGGCAGCGTCCAGGGGCGCGGGCAGGGCTCGCGCAGACCCCAGCGGACTGCTCTGACGGCGGCCCTCGAGGGCGGGCCGGAGACCACCTGCTGGGGACTCCCGGCTCAGCATGTGGGGTGAGCCCACCTCATGCCTGAAGCCACGGCCTCACAGGCCAGCTTTGGGTACAGAAAGCAAAACGTGCTGCTTGGGCAGCGTGGTTCTGAGCCCAGGACAGAAGCAGAGCTGCAGTCTGCCCTACAGCCAGCCTGGATGCCCAGAGCCTGCACACACCCCCACCTTCCTGGGCATCCTGCCCCATCTTAGACAGCAAAGACTAAGCCCTGCGAGAAGAAGCCACACTGAGAAAATCACCCGGGTTGGATCTGGGGGCCGCTTGCCCAAGTGGTCCCCACCAGGCACAGGTCTAGTTCAACAGGGAGCAAGCAGCCCCCAGTCTCACAGGGCCAGCTGGGCAGGGAAGCCAGGGCCAGCCGCCCCATGCCCAGCGCCCTCTCCTAGCCTGGGGCAGGGCAGGGGCAGGGGACACCGGGACGCACACACAATCCCCGCGCCCCGTCTCAGGCTCACACCTCTCGGCCACCTCCCCTTCAGATGGGCAGCTGCCCTGTTGCAGAGCGCTGTGCATCCCAACTGTCCGCTACTGTTACCTGTGGCCTCCCCCGCACCCCGCCCCGACAGTTCCTGCCCGGGCCCCGCGCCCTCGGCCTCAGACTTCAGGGGACGCCGGTGCGCGGCGCGGGCCACAGGGGTGGCCCGGACTCACCTGCGCGCCCGGCCTCTGCGCCGCTGGAGACCCGCCACCCGGCGTCCGCCAAAGCTCCAGCTCCGGGCCCGCGGCGCTCAGGGCTCTTATCTTGTCGCCGGGACCGCCCCGCCGGCCGAAGGGGGCGCCCGCCCACCCTGGCTCCGCCTCCGGGCCGCCCCGGGTGGGCGGAGGGTGAGCGGGGCCGCGCCCCGCGCCCCGGCACCCCGCCCCCGGGAACCCCTGCCGAGTCGGGGCTGCGGCGCCAGTCCCCCGCCCGCAGCGCGTTGTGCCAGCGCTCCTGGGGCCTGGGGCGCGTGGGACCCGGGACGCCTCTGGTCCCAGGCCTCGCAAGACCAAGTGTGAAAGTCGCTCAGTGTGTCCGACTCTTTGCGACCCCACGGACTATACAGTGCTTGGAATTCTTCAGACCAGAATACTGGAGTGGGTGGCCATTCCCTTCTCCAGGAAGGGCTCTTTTCCGTGTCCTTCCCACCCCAGCTTGCACCCCAGAGCTGCCCCGAGCACCGGCATCTGCTTGGAGCTTGGGGCTCCCTCGGCCCACCCACTGCTCCGCCCCAGTGAAGCCCGGGAAGGGCAGTTGCGACGGGAAGGAGGTGCGCGGCGGGGGGGGAATCGAGGCGGGTCTTGCCTCCCTCCGCTTCCTCTCCTCCATGCCACCTCCACCCTGACGCTGTACCCACCCCGCTCCCCAGACCAGTCGTCTGGAACTCTCTCGTCGGTTCCGTCGCCTCCTCCCCCCGCAGCCGCCCCTCCCGAGGTCTCTCTGGGGCTCTGGGGACATCTCCCTGACCAGGAGCTGGGGCGGCTTGGGAGCGGGGGTCCTGCCGCGACCCCGGCCTCGCCCTGGTGGGCAGTTTCAGACCCCGCCCGGTCTCCGTCCTCTCTCCTCCGGCTGTGCGCCCGGGCGGCAGCGAGGTACCCGATCCTCGTCTGGGTCCGGGCTGCGGAGACGCGCGTCCTTCTGCGGCCCGAGAGACGCCTGTGCAGGACCCAGGGTCCGAGCGTCGGGCAAGGAGCAAAGCGTCGGGGCGCTTTGCCGACCTGGAGCGCAAATCGATTGGAACCAAAGGGCTTGAATCACACTCGCATTGGAAAACGATTTCCCTGGATGGCCGGAAACCACAGCGGTCAATACCCGCTCCCTGACCAGGCGGACTGGGATCTTTGCCGAGATGACCCCCCGCAAGACTGTACATTCGGGACGCAGAGGGATGCAGTTCCCAAGCCACCAAGCAGGCCCAGGACCCTCAGATGCAGGACGGTGTACAGGTAGGTGGCACCCTGGCTCTGCACAAGGAGGAGCCCGGATGGCAGCCCTCCCCGCCCCTCCCCCCGCCCCCCCCCGCCGTGTAAGCTTTGATTTTCCCACCTTGCGTCCCTTGCAGGGGGGGCGGGGTCCACACCGCGCTCTCTGCTCTGAGCCACATGCTTGGCAGTGTCCCTCTGCCAGGGCCTGCAGACCACCCTGGCTCCTCAATACCACCGTGCCCAGGGCTCCAGCTTTATTCCGGAGACCACACCTCCCTGCCTATCTCACAGCCTCCCCACCAGGGGCTGGTACCTGGTGTCCGGCAGGAACCACCGTCCCAGGCAGGACTGGGGTCCAGGGAAGAGCCCAGCACTCAATGTCCCAGCCTCTCTGCTGCTGTAACAAAGATGTTTCAGGCTGGGTGGCTTACAAAATCGAGTGCCCACAGGACAGAAGAGCCTAGAAGCGCTCTGGAGCCTCCTTTAAAAGAGCACTTGCCCTATTCCTGAGGGCTCAGCCCCCACCAGGGCCTCATCACCTGCCAGAGCCACCCTCCAGGACCATCCCGGGGCGGGGGTGAGGGCATCAGCATGGATTTGGGGACGTGCACGCAGGGAGGTGACAGGGATTTCACGAGATGGTGACGTGCCACCTTGAACCCGTGAGGACCAGCGGCCATCCCAGCAGGCTGTCTGCCCACAGACGCTCCACGTTGTGAGTTTCGAGAAAAAAGAGGCATACTAGGTCGGGGCTCGATGCACGGTGTCATAGGAACACGGAGTGGAACCAGCCAGCTCAGACGTGTATGTCTGCAAGCACACACACCAGATGGAAAGGCCTGGGAAGGCAGGCGGTCCCCGCAGGGGCCAGCCATGGCCCGAGCCCACCCCAACGGGACTGCCGCCTCCGTGCCAGACAGACCCAGACAGGAGCGGCCCATCACGGCGTCACTAACCTGCACGAGGAGAAGGGTGCTGTGGGTATCCAGGGGTGCTGCCCCCCACCGGCCTCAAGATGAGGGACCCAGGGGTGCTGGAGAGCAGAGACCGAGGGAGCTGGACCCGTGGCCTGGCCGCAGAAGCCCGAGAAAGCCGGCTGCCTGACGCTGGTGCGCCTGCATCATCCTGGGCGGGGCTCCCCCCGGCCCGCACCTGTGCAGGTAGGACCTATGGGGTTCAGAGCCGATTAAACAGCCAGCCTTCACGGGCTTGGAATTCGGCCCAGGGTTTTTCTTCAGAGTGGCTGCTGTTGGCTCGGAGGCCTCCACTGGTGATGGTGACTGAGTTCCGTCCTGCTGACCTCGAGCGGTCGCTCACTGTCCGCTGTGGACCAGCTGCAGCCGCAGGTCCGGGGCGGGGTTCGGGGGGAGCCGTGGCCGGGCCGCTGTCCCCACTGTGGCTCTGCCCCACTGGAGGTCGCCGCTGGGTGTGGCCCTGTCTCAGCACCCCGACTTCAGGGGGCTGCGAGCATGTCCCCCACAGCTGCCCCACCCACAAGAGGACGAAGGCCACGCGCTGACATCAGGGTCGTGCCTTTGAGGTTCCCGAGAGGCTGGAGCCCTGGTGGGTGAGTGTAGCATTCTATCTGAGCATCAGAAAGCCGCCTGCAGGGGAGGCTGGCGGAGTGGGGCGGGATGGAGCAGAGCAGGTCAGCAGTGCAGGGCGATCCACACAGGCCAGCAGGAGCCTGGCTGGAGGGACGTGTGTGTCCTCAAGCTCGGTAGGAAGAGCTGGAGGGCTCAGGAGTCACCACGCAGGTGACGGGGTTGTTCCGGCCGCCAGGGCTGACTCTGGAGCCCGAAGTCTGAGATCAAGGTCCCGGAGGGGCTGCGTCCTTCCGAGGGTTGAGGGGGAGTCTGGTGCAGACCCCTGCAGCTTCTGAGGGTTTGCTGGTGTCCCGGGCTTGTAGAAGCATCACCCCATTTCCGCTTGTGTTCTCACAAGGTATAATGTGTGCGTGTGTGCGTGTGTGTGTGCATGTGTGTGTGTGATGTTGGATCAGGGCTCCCCTAATGCCTCCTTTTACCTTGACAACCCCTGTAAAGAACTCATCTCCAATTAAGGCCACATTCTGAAGTCTTGGGGCTTAGAATTTTGACATCTGAATTTGGGGGCACAGTTCAACACACAACAAAGAGGAACCTTACCAGACCCTGGCGTGCTGCAGCCCATGGGGTTGCAAAGAGTCAGACACAGCTTAGCGACTGAACAAGAAGAAGAAGATGCCCATTCTCCAGGGGAGCAGCTCAGAACTCGTCAGAGCCTCCTACGTTCCGTGGGGTTGCAAGAATCGGACTTGACTGAGCGACTAAGTGCACGCGCGCGCACACACACACACACACACACACACAGGGCGTGTGGTCCCGCAGCTCAGGCCAGGACGTGCAGACTTGGAGGCAGACAGAGCCAGTGCAGGAGAGCTGGCCTCTGGTGAGCCCATGTTCTCAGGGAAGAAAGGACTCTCGGGGGTGCTGCCTGTGGAGGGCAGAAGAGGATGCCCCCTCCCAGGGCGCTGGCAGGACCTGAGGGCCCTAGCTCAGGCCTCCTTCCCTCCAGCCTCGCTTTAGATGTGAGGGGCCAGCAGCTCTGTGGCCGCACCTTCCTTGCGGCCCGGAGCCCTTGGGTCATCTGTGCGTGGCTCCCCCACCCCTCCTGACCCTTTGCCCCAAGAGTCGGTGCCCATGGGGCTGGCAAGACTCTGGGTGACCGCCTGAGGCCCGATCCCAGGTTCACGGGGTTGCAAGGCCTTCGTGAAGTGTCCTGGCCTCTGTCAGCCCCCCTGCTCACCAACCACCCTGACACGGTGCAAAGAGGACCCACAGAGCCACGGCTTCAGGCGCCGACCCTCAGGGCGCCGCGGGGTTCTCTGCTCAGCAGCCTTCCGCCCTCGGAGGCTCCCGGATGCCCAGGCCCACCTGCCCCTCGTGTGGGGACGGAGGGATGTGGGCAAAGAAGGAAGAGCCACGCCGTAGCCCCCCACACCCCGGGCGCCCCCAGCAGGAGGCTGGGAGCCCAGGACCACGCTTCCCGAGGGCTCAAGGAGGCCCGGCTTGGAGTCTGCGGTGGAGAGCTGGCCGAGTGCATGCGGGCAGCTGCAGAGACCACACAGGAGGCGGGTGGGTGGGTACATGCCCGAGTTATTCCCAAGGTTGAGTGTTGAGGGGAGCCCGGAGCCAGCGGCTCCCCCAGAGGGCACCGTGGTCTAGAGCAGCATCCCGCCTCGCCCCGAGGAGGGCTGCGTGAACCCCAGCCGCACCTTGAGTGCAGAGCCGGGGCTCACCCTGAGAACCCGTCAGCTGGGCTGGGGAGACCTGGGTGGCGGCCTGCCTTCCTAACAACTTCCCGGGGGATGAGCTGCGGCTGGTCCCCGGACCACACTCTGAGAAGCACAGACCTGGCTGGGCCCATGGGGTGTGGAAGGTTCTGGAAGACAGGGGTGCTGCATAGAGCCTCTGGCAGCCCCGCAGGGACTCAGTGCAGACCTTGGGGGGTTTTGGAGAATAACCAAACATTCTTGAGAAAACTGATGTTCTCCTTTGGGGTGAGTATGCTCCGAGCTGCAGCCCCGTCTGCAGGTGAGCTGAGCCCCGTCAGTTATAATGCTCGCCCACCTGTCCGTCTCCTACAGAGACTCTCTGTGAGCTGAGGGGCACGTGCCCCCCGCCCCCATCCATGGCACTCCCTTAGCCCATTCCTGGGCATCACGGGCACGTCCCACGACCATATGACCGCAGAAGCATATGGATACCACAGTGTGCCGACCCTGCCATCAAAGCAGCTACACTCAGAAGGGAGGGGAATCTTCCTGGGGGGCAGACACCCCAGCAGGGCACCCTGAGCTGAGAAGTGGGGAGGCTCAGAGGTGCGGGCCTCAGTGATTCTTGCCCATTGGCTAGTGTATCGTGGAGATGTCACAGAACCTTGAGAAATTAATGATAAGAGCTTTACCTGCAGATGACATAATCACCTATGCAGACAATCTGAGTGAATGTAGAAGACAAACACTAGCATTAACAAGGGAAGTTAGAAGGGCACCGGATGTACAAACATCAGCTGTGTTCCTGTGCGCCAGCAGCAAGCTACCGTAAAATAAAACTCATAGTAATTTCATTTAGAATAGGTTCCAAAACTGCCATGTGTGTGCAAGAGACAAATGTTGAAAACATTGCTGAAGAACTAAAAGGTTGAAGGAAGTGGAGAGACCATGTCCATGATCTTAAGTCTTAGTGTCATGAAGATGCCAATGCTTCTCAAACTGAAATTCTAACTGGCTTTTTTGAAGACCTCAACCAGTTGGTTCCTAAATGTATAGGGACCCAGGATAGCCAAACACTGCTGGAAAAGACAAGATTGCAGGACACTCTGTGACCCCGCCTCCCACATAAAGCTGATCTTATTTTCTGTCATTATCTTGCCATTTGTGTCCTTGCTTTATGAACAGCTTTATTGGTGTTTAATCGATGAACCACAAACTGCACGGATGTGAAGAGCGCTGTCTAGGAGGTTTCTGTGGTCACAGAACACGCGCCCCGTGAGGGTAACATTCCTTGTGTTCAGACCCTCCTCGTGCCCCTGCAGAGCCTTCTCTATCCCGCCCCACCGGCCTGTGGCCTGTCTGCCAGCCACAGATCCCTTCATTCTTCCTAGAATTGTACATTAACGGCACCACACCGTAACCGGCATATTTGAGCTGAATCTGTGCTGTTGCACTCATATTTCCCTCAGTGGAGAAGGCGATGGCACCCCACTCCAGTACTCTTGCCTGGAAAATCCCATGGATGGAGGGGCCTGGCGGGCTGCAGTCCATGGGGTCACTAGGAGTCGGACATGACTGAGCGACTTCACTTTATTTTTTCACATATAGATAGAGCATCATCTATTCACCCCTTCACCGGTTGATGGACGCTTGGGTCTTAAAATAAACCCCCTGTGAACACCTGCACACGAGTCTCTGTGTGGACATGCACTTCTACCTCTCTTGACTAAGAGCTTAGCTGTGGGATGGCCGGGCCATTTTGCTGATGTGCGCTTAACTGCTTTTTAAAACTAGTTGTTTTGCAGAGTGGTGATGCCATTTGCCATTTCCATGGGCAGTGTGTGTGAGCGTTTCTCTTGCTCTGTGTCCTTGTCAACACTTAGAATGGCCCCTTGATTTCAATGTTTACATGCTAGCCATTGTGGTAAGTGTGGTAGAATCTGGTGACAGATTAAATGGCGTTTCTCTGGTGACTGAAGTGTTCTGCAGTCCTCGTGTGTGCTTGGCATCCTCATCACTTCTTGTCAAGTGGCTGTTTAAATCTTCTGCACATTCGGGTTGTTTGTTATGTTATGAGAAAGTGTTAGTCGCTCAGTCGTGTCTGACTCTTTGTGACCTCATGGACTGTAGCCCGCCAGGCTCCTCCTGTGTCCATGGGATTCTCCAGACAGGAATACTGGAGTGGATAGCCATTCCTTTCTCCAGGGGAATCTTCCCAACTCAGGGATTGAACCTAGGTCTCCCGCATTGCAGACAGAATCTTTACCATCTGAGCCACGAGGGAAGCCCACTCATTGTGTTAGATTCTTACACAACTGTTGAGTTTTGAGAGTTCTTTGTATATTCTGGATGCAAGTCCTTCATCAGATAGATGACTTGCAAATATCTTTTGCAATCTTGGATTGTCTTTTCATTCTCTTAATTGAGTCTTCTGAAAAACAGAAGTTATTACTTTTGATGAAGCCCAACTTACCAGTTTTTTAAATGAATCCTGCTTTTAGTGCTGTATCTGCGAAATTTTTACTTCACCCAAGATCGCAAAAATTTTTCTCCTAAAGTTTTTCTCTAAGAGTTTTAAGTTTTAGGTTGCGCCTTCTGTGTGGGACCCATTTTACACTCCCATGGTGTAAGTGTAGGTCGGTTTCATTCCCTTGTCCTGTGGGTCACGCAGAGAGACATGCTGAGAACTTGGGGCACAGCCTTGTGGGCGGCCGCTGCGTCCCTGGGGTCCTGCTGACGTGTGTCGTTCACCGGGAAGCCCTCTAGTCAGCCGCACGCCTTAGGGTCACCACGTCCTCCCGGGAGCGACATCCTCATCATGCATGACCTCGCTTAGACCCGCTGACCAGCTGGGCTCTGAGACTGACATCCACTGCACCTTCTCCTGATGGAGTTAGCACCGCCCTTTCCCTTCGGCCCGTTGTATCCGTGTGTGGTGTGCTTACTGGTGTCGCGGGGTCAGGTCTCACTTTTACATCCTGTCTGACGGTTTCTGGAGGTTGCTCCCTGTGGTGCTGAAATGCCTGGGTTCAGTCCCCCAGGCACCGCACCGTGCCCTCCACCCCTCAGCGGCGTTTGCCGACCTGCAGGCCGGGGGTTTTGTTTCTGAGTCCACGTCTGCCTCCTCTGCTGGACTCTGAGCCGTGTCCCTTTGCCGTGATGTTCTGGTGTCTCCTTTGCATGATGCACACTGCTGCCCGCTGCCTCTGCACCGACCTGGGCCGCTGCTCGTCACCCCTCCCGGCCACCGTCGCACCGTCTTCACCTCTGTGTCACGAATCCCAGGATGCGTCGTCGCTTTTGCGTCAGATAATCATCCTGGACAGAGATCTAAACAACGAGCAGCAGTGTTTCTGTTCCCCCATGTGGTTCCGGCTGAGCCCCCGCAGGCCCGGGTCCAGAGCGGAGCCCCTTTCAGGCTTAAGGACCTGCATTCTCACTGTGCCGTGAGGTGTGCCGGCCGGCTGGTGATGAATTCCTTCAGCTTCTGAGCTTAGAAACACTGTTGTTTCCCTTTGGGGTTTTTTTTTTTTGTGTGTGTTAAAAAAAATTAAAATTAAAAGAAAATACACACTGCAAAAGAGATGTTTTTGCTGCGTGAAGCGTCCTCTGTTCCGTGGACCCTGCAGGGTACAGCTCTGCCCTCTGCTCACCCTGCTGCCCTGAGCCCTTTGCTCTGCTGACTCTGTTCCTCGTCTGGTCTAAGCATTTGATTACGATGCTCCTGGTGTGTCTCCTCCGTGGCACTCCTGTTTGGAATCCTTATGCTTCTTGGACCCAGGGGTTTATAGTTTGTATCCAACTTGGGAAAGTATTTCTTCAAGTGTTTTTCGGTCCGCCCTTCTCCTGGGGGACTCCAGTGGCAGGGCTACCGGGCGACTTGAAGCCCCACCTGTCGCTTGTCTCTTGTCTCTGTTTTGTTTTGGGTAGTTCCTGCTGCTGCCCTTCGCGTTCACTTGCCATCTCTTCTGTGATGGCAGTCTCTTTGTGGAGCGTCTGTTGTTCTGGATCATGGACTCTAGGGCTTCAGTGCTGGCAGCTCCTGGGTTCTAGAGCACTGGCTCAATAGCGTGCAAAGGCTCAGTTGCTCCGTGGCCTCTGGGATCTTCCTGGACCAGGGACGGAACCCATATCTTCTGCGTTGGCAGGTGGAGTCTTTACCGCTGAGCTGCCAGGGAAGTCCAGTTTGTGTCTTTTAAAAGACACCTTTTGCATCTCCACCATTCATGGGCAGCCTTGCTTCCAGCTGGCGTTTGAACACGGAGTCCAGCGATTTTGCGTAGTGATCGTCAATGCTCTCATCTGCTAATTCCGTCATCCGAGTCACTTCTGGGTCTGTTTCTGTTGATGACTGGTCATCTTTCCTGGAGTTTTGCACCTACGTGACCTCTGATGGGAGGCAGAGTGTTGTGAACTTGACCCTTTGGGTGCTGGGTAGTTTTATATCCCTCTGAATATTCTGGAATTTTGGGCTGCAGGCAAGCTCCTTGCAAAGAGTTTGGTCATTCTTTCAGGTCTTGCTTGTGAGCTCTGTGTACTGGGGCCAGTGTTGTGTTTGGCCGAGGGGCCATGATTTCTTCATGGTTCAGGCAAAGCCCACCTGAGTTTGCACTGATCACACCTTCCAGGACAGAGGTGAAAACAGCCACTATGCCTCCATCTTGACCAGAAGTGAAACTATGGACTCATTAACTTTTGTTAAGTTGAAAAGAACTAATCAGAGCCTGAGCAGCTCTTGATGACCCTGTGACAGAGACCGGCCCTCGGCTGGCAGACCCGGCCAGACCCTCGTGCAGTCGGAGCGTGGAGCTGGGCTCTGCCCCTGAACAGGAGGCTTCCTCCGCATCAGAGGACAGACACCGTCGGTCGTAAACGTCTCGGGTTTATTGAGCGTTGCCCTGACCCGGGCAAAGAGTCTGTTTTGTCAACTGCTTTCTGTGCATTTTTAATGGCAATTAAGTCAGTTTGGTAAAAAGGTTGTTCACATTATCTGCGTAATCGCGCTTCTGCCCTTGGTGGGTCTGTCGATTACTGAGAGAGTCGTGTGAAACATCTCCAGCTCTCTTTGCTGATCTATTTGCTTCCCCTGTTCGTTCTGTCAGTGTTTGCTTAGCACGTTGCGAGCTGCGTGACGGGGGGGCTGAACGGGAGATGGCTGGTCCTTGGGGGGGCTGAACCCCGAGTCAGCCGCAGTGTTTGCCCTGACACGTAATCCTCCTTGTCTTAAAGGTCACAGTGCGGTGTTAATCCTGCCGTATCTACTGTCTCAGAGTTGTGTTTGCATATTACATATATTTCCTGTTTTTTAACTTTCAGCATGTGTTTAAACAGCATATAGTTAGAATCTTTTGTTTGTTTTTTCGTTTGGCCGAGCGACTGTCCTTTAGGAGTTCTGGGTCCATATTTGATGTAATCACTAGTATCGTTGGATTTAATTTTACCGTTTGCTGTTCGTCTTCTATTTGTATTATCTGTTCTTTGTTCTCTACTGTCCTGCTTAGTTTGGATGAAATTATTATCCAAAAGCATTCCATTTTATTGCTGCTTATTAGTTATACCTCTATGTTTTTAAAAAATTATTTATTTTTTGTTTATTTAGTTTTGGCTGTGCTAGGTCTCTTGTTGCTACACAGGCTTTTCTTGAGTCTGGGTGAGCGGGTCCGCCCTCGAGTCAGGGCGAGGGGTCTGGTCTCGAGTCGGACGTGCAGGCTTCTCTCTGCACTGGCTTCTCTCGTTGCAGAGCCTGCTCTAGAGCACGGGCTTCAGTATTCCTGGTGCATGGGCGTAGTTGCCTAGAGCTTGTGGGATCTTCCCCGATCAGGGATTGAACCCCTGTCCCCTGCAATGGCAGACGGATTCTTAATCGCTGGACCACCAGGGAAGCCCTACCTCTGTGTTTTTATTCTGTTTTCTCTGGAGGCTTACCATACATTTTTAAGTTTTCACAGCCTCCCTTCAGATAACACTTTTCTGCAGTCAGGTTCCCACATGCGTCGCGCTCTTACCTTTTTCCACAGCAGTATTTTCTTTTTCTCTGGCTGCCTTTAAGGCTCTCTTTACCAGCTTCCAGAACATTGTGTGATGAGCCTTACGGTATTTTTGTTATGTTTCTTCTGTTTGTGGCTAATGGAGCTTCTTGGCTGTCTGAGCCGAGAGATTGGGGAGAAGTCTGGCTAACGTCTGTTCGGTGTCTCTTCTGTCCTGTGCTCCCCTCTGGGAGTGGCATCTCCGTGATGGGACCCTTAGTGCCGCTCTGGGTCGGCCTCCCCTCCGTGTGTGCTCCGTCGGACACGCATGTGGCTACACGAGGGGCTCATGGTGTTTGCTCTGCAGCATGCATCTCAGGTACCCCGTCCGGGGTGGGACCTGGGTGGTAGCTGTGGCCTCTCTTTCCAGCCAACCCAGCGAGTACAAGGTGACAAGGGACAGAAGGGTTAGGGGGACACACCCAGAGCCGAGCCAAGAGCAGCCAAGGCTGGCGTGGCTGTGGCCAGACCCCGCCTGCCCCCCCGGTCCCTCCCGTCCTGGAGGGGAAGGGCTTGTTCTGTCGTAATGCAGTCCCTGTCCACCCTCCCCCCTCCCCTGCCCTGTCTCCGAGTCTCCACCAGCACCAAGGGCAGAGCTCACCACTGCTGACCGCCCACCTCGTGTTACGTCAAGAAGGGGTTTGGTTCACTGCAAGGGAAGCCTGGCACTCTGAGCAAGTCCCCACCAGAAGCACTGGCCTGACGGATGGAGGGTCAGTGTCTGCCACCTCAGTGCCAGGGTCGGTCCTAATGGGGTGCCCGTGGCACGTCGGATGTGTGTCGAGCTGGTCTCGGCGGGGCCAACGTCTGTGACACGGGGTGGGGGGGGTGTTGGGAGGAGCTGAGGGAAAGCTCTTCTCACCCTCGCCTGGTGACCCTGGGGGCCTGTGTGGCTCTGTGTCTGGGGATGTCCTGGCTCGCTGTCCGCTGGACACGTGTCTGGCCTGTGGGACTTGGGGGCCAGGTGGCGCACAGTGGCTGGGAAATGTGAGTGGGGCTGGCGTTGTACTTCTGCAGAAGCATCAGCGTCTTCTCTCTTCCCCAAGCATCTGCCTGGCGGGTCCCAGGAGAGGGGCTACATGGGCATGGGGACGCGGAGATGCGCAGGGTTGGGGGGTGCCTGGGGACAGTGAGTGGGGTCACCTGTCACTGCCCTGAAACTTCTCTGCTGCTCCGGGCTTGTCTGTCTTAAGGGCTCAGTCCCCCCGAATGGGATGCTCCTACTTAGGGACACAGTGGAGTCACTGCCCTGCAAGCTTAGGTGGTCACAGCTGTTAGGGGTCCTCCTGCCAGTGAGGCAGCAGGATGGGGTGCTGTTACAGATGCTAATGACAGCAGAGAGGGGGCAGGGGACCCTCTGGGTGCCTCTCAGCTCTTTCCTAGCTGAACCCGTGACCAGTGGAGGCAAGACCACAAAGGCTCCAGGTGCTTTGGAAACAAAATGTGACTCCTTTCTCTTGGGAAAGACCCGACTGGTCAAGGTATGTGGGGACTGTGGCCTGGGGGTGGGGAGGAGGGGAAGGAAGCAGAGAATACCAGCCTCAGCCGCACACCAGCCCCAGGAGGCAGGACTGCGGTGCCCTAGCGACTGCCTTCCTGACTGGCATGTGTGTATGTATGTTTGTGTGCCTATGTGTACACATGTATGTACATGCACGTGGGCACATACGTATGCATGCACGTGCATGCGTGTACAAATGTGCATATGCACGTGCACACATGTGCACACATGTATGGACATGAGTGTGTGCGTACATGCACGTGCACGTGTGCACAGGTGTATGTGCACGTGTCCCCGTGCACACATGTATGCATATGCATGTACACGTGCACATGTGCACGTGCATGTCCGTGTGTGCATACATGTACGTGCATGCACGCACGCACCTGTGTATGCATGCGCATGGATGTGCATGCATGTGCACATGCCTGTGTATACGTGTGTGCACATGCACACATGTACCTGCATCTGTGCGTGTGCCTGTGTATACACGTGCATGCATGTATACGTGTGTGTGTGTGCATGTATGTACACCCCCCTCTTGCTTTACAGTGGGGACGGCAGTGGTAGTGAGTGGGAACTTCACCACCTAGTCTCCCACGTGACAGAGCATCCGATGTCCACTGGCACTAGAACTAAGCAGAGGCGGTGGGACCCCACTTTCTCGGAAGTGAAGCTACGCGTGGAGGAGGGGTCATGACATCATGGGAGTCACTGCCTCACGGGGAGGTCAGGATGGACACTGCGTGGCCGCAGGGATGGACAGTGTGGTCACTGGCCACCCGATGCTCTCAGCAGAACCCTGTGTTCACGACTCACGACGTTCGGCTTTTGGGGCTGCAGTACCTCAGCTCTTCCTTCTATTTCTAAATCCTTTACTGAGTCGATGGGCCCGAATTCAAGATCCCTGCTGGTCTCTGCTCAACAGCGTGTGAGGAAGGTATGGGTTTCACTGAGAAAGAACAGAAACTGACACCACAGGTCTGCAAACAGCCTGGGAGGTTGAGTTCTGGGAAACGTCAGCTGCTGTCTATGTGAGCATGAAATATCCAGACCCTCCTGTTATCCAGAAAGTGTTTCCTACGGAATTTCAATGACTGTGCTTTCCCAGCCTCCTAGAAAAGCAGCAAGAAACCATGCAGACGGTGCTCCTGTGACAGGCTGAGTCACGCCTGCTGTTGCCTTTCTAATAAAAAAACACACATAACAAAACGCAATCTCAAGCATTTAAGACGCTATGTTTTATTCGTTCTATTGAAAACCTCTGGCTGTTTTGGAGCTGCCCATTCCCTCCCCCACCCCCAGCACCCTGTGGGGCCCCTGCAGGCGGTGGGCCCCTCGCAGCTCCTGGTCCCACCCAAGGGGGATTCACCCCTGAGCTCTGTACATTCACAGCTCTGAACCCACGGCCCTAAGTCACTACGAAAGAGAGAAGAGAATCAGGAGGAACAAACATCCATTCAGGGTCTGTTTATCAGAGATTTTTGCCTGAAAACGCCATAGCAGCGTTTCATTCAAAACCCCTTCATCCACAGACGCGGGCCGAGGCCCCTGCTCAGAACATCTCGGCTCGTTCACCTCCTTCATGGCCGGGCGCGGGGCTTTGTCTTGTAAAGATGAACCTTCATGCACTCTATGGTCATGACCTCAGTCCTGTTTGCTGCCAAGTCTGTGCTAGAAGTTCTGTGTCCTACAGGCCAGCGCCCTGGAATGATGTCCGGTGCCCCCTGCCTCACACGGGGCGGGAGGGGCTCTGGAATGAACGGAAGTGAAGGGGGTTTCCTTTCCTGACGCCTGTCCTTCTGTCTGTCGACATGTAGGTCTCCGAGCCTCAGGAAGTCAGTAAATATTTGTTCTGCAATTCCAGCTCTGGTGGCCACTTTCCATGGCCCTAAGACAAAATCCAATCGCCTTAGAAATTTAAAAAAAAAAAAAAAAAATCCCAAACAAACCCAGAAGCTTTGCTCCAGAAACACACTGTGTGGTTGTCATTGTGCTTTGAGGACACGTTTCTAATCACGTCCTGAGGAAATGAATCAAGGTCATTTCGTGAGCGTGAAGGAGGCCCCTGGAGCCCCTCCCTGAGCCCGGAGCTGCTGCCCCCCACCTCCGGGCATAGACAGGGACCCCAGCCCCCAGGTCTCCCTGAACCCCACCACCTGCTCCCCACACCTTCCTTCCCTGAGGCTCCCCTGGCTCCTGATACCCCGGGAAACCTGGGGCAAAGGAGGGTGCTGGGGGGAGTCAGCGGCTGGGGGAGCCTCCTGGGGACTGACTGTGCCCTCAGGGTGCCAGCCGGGGAGACAGGAGCCCCCGCCGGTTTCCACCGCGGCCGGACTCCCCTCCCCACGCTCTGGGCTCTGGTCCCAGCCTGCACTCACTGAAGTGGATCCGGTCACCCCGAAACAGAAACCCCAAGCTGGTGTAAGAGCAGCGGGGCTGAAGAGGGCTGAGGCGGCAGGAAGGCGGCTCCGGACGGGGCGCCTGTGGCTCCCCAACGCAGGGGCGGGGCAGGGGGGCAGCCCGGATGGAAGGGGCTGGAGAGAAGGTCAACTCAAAGCCCCAAAGAGCCCCAGGATTTACCAAAAAAGGGCCTATAAATAAATATCCTCCGACCCTCAAAGGAAAACGAAGTAGAAAAACGATTCTCTTCTGGTAAAAAAAAGGCTGAATGTTTCCTGAAGTATCTAAATGAAGTTTACAAAAGACTCATGAGCTCCTGCAAATATAGAAACGTTTAAAAATCCGACGGCGGCCCCGCCCGCGGACTCCGCGGAGGGCGGCGGAGACTGTGCTGGAATCGACACGCGGGCGGGAGTCACACCTTCAAGTGCCCGTGGAGGCCGCCGGCCCGCACTGCCTGGACCGGACCGGAGGGCCCGAGGGAGAGGATGGGGGCAGAGCCGAGGCTCCAGGTGAGGACAAAGCAACTGAGGGGCCCCGAGCGCCGCCTGGAAGCGGGGCGGAGCTGCCCCGCGAGCTGCTGTGGCTTTCCGCCCAGGACCCGGCCCGAGGGCAGGGCACAGGCAGCTCGCGCGGGAGTGTGAGGCCGGCTGGCGGCTGAGCACAGGCCTGGTCTCTCCAGACCCTTCCGCCCTAGTCCAGCTTCTTGCGAACAGGCTCCGTCCCAGTGGCCGAGTTTTCGGGGCTGAAGTCGGCGCAGAAGCCGTTGGGGGTGGGAGCCGGGGGCGTCCGGGCGCAGCTCCGGGGGCGCGTCTGCTCGGGGTACAGGTATTCCTCCGCGAAGTCGGGGTTCGCTTCCGCGAACCTCTTGAAGTCGGCTGGAGAGACACGGGCACCTTGGTTAAGAGCGTGGGGGGCAAAGGTCTCCAGTCTGGCGTCTCTCCGGGCGCCCCCCTCACACCCAGGGGCGTCTTGGGATCTATGTGCACGCCCAGGAGGATCGACGTGCACGCCAAGGAGGCCCCGCGCCCGTTTTCTCTGCGGCGCTCCAGTCACCGCGGAGACCTGGGCGGCCGCCACGCAGCCTCGGCCACGCCCTTCCGGGAACTGAAGGGTCAAGTCCGTGGTGTGTCCTGAGTGCTCAGTGTCCTGAGATGGACTCGGCTGTGCCCTGGGGACACCCAGTGCAGGGTCCCCCTGAGCCCTCGCGGGGCCTGTGCTGTGTCTCCCGGTGACTCTGAGACCTGGCTTCGGGGTGGGGGACGCCCTGGGGCTTTGCTGGGGGTGCCCTGGGGGCTCGGCGATGCTCTGAGCCCCAGGTCGGGGCGCCGCAGGCTCCAGGCGGCTGCAGAGAAGCGCCCGTGCTCCCTTGGGCGGCAGGAACAGCCTCCATAGGGTCTGCAGTCTGGGGGCTCAGAGCAGCGGTAGCCCTGGCTCCCCGCGGCCCCTTTACCGCAGGCGTGCACACCCAAAGCGAGGCGTGGCGGCTCCTCCTGACATTTGGATGTGATTTTAAAACACAGCCAAACAAGGTGACCTTTCCTGAGCAAACTCAGCGCTCATCTCAGGGAGATTACGGCTCATCCTCTGATGAGCCGGCTGCCCTCGGGGCTCCTGCTGCCCTCGTCAGGGTGGATTCCCGCCCGAGGCGCGCAGCCGTCCCACCGTGTGGGGGACAAGTGCCAGGGCCAAGCCCCCCGGAGAGGAGGTGCCCTAGGAGTCAGGGCGGAACCCCTCCTGGCCCCAGGGGCCCTGATCTCCGCCCAAAGGCAGCCCCTGGGGAGGGCGTCTGCTTCACTGCCAGACAGACCATGCAGTGAACCACCGTACAGAGGAGACTGGGAGCCCCGCCCCAGCCCTGCCAGGCCCCAGGTGGCGCAGGGGAGCGGGGCACCCCACCTGGCACGGGGGTGTCCTCCCCGGCTCCCGGCCACTCACCAAACGCGATCCTGCCCTTCCGCTCTTGGTCTATGGCCCGGAAGAGGTCGGTCACTGTCAGCTCCGCCACCCCCAAGGCCGTCTTGAGGATGCTGGACAGGGCGTGCTCCTCGACGCTGCCGTCCTGTGACCCAAACATCTGCGGGGCAGGGCGGGCGTCACCCAGAGGCCTCCCCTGCCACACAGTCCGCGGCTGTTCCGCTCTCAGGCTGGGCAGGAGCCCAGGTCCACGACCCAGCCCTCGGGCCTTGAACTCCCTGCTCTTACGTCTTAAATCCACCAGACACGGTGCTATGGACACTGCATTGCAATGGCCTGGCGTTCGGCCGTTGCCTGCGAGGTGCCCACTTCAGACGTCCCCCTGGGTGAACACACCACAGCCGTGACCTGTGGTCACTGGCAAACCGCAGGGTGAGGAGCAAGGCTGGCCCCCAGCCCCCAAGGTCCCCTTCCAAGGAGCCCTGGTGACCCACACAGTGGGCCACCGCAGTGATCCCCTCTCCCCTCCTTCTCTAACTTTCCCCCTTCTGCTTTGAATTCACCGCTGAAGAGTGAACCCCGAAGCCCCAGGCCCCACCCTCACCCCCCCAAAGGCAGAGCCCAATCCACTCTCTGCCAGTGACCTTGCTATGCGGGGGCGCTGTGGGCCCTCCAGGACCTGTGAGTGACAGGCCTGTCCTCTCAGGGGTCCCTGACGGTCATCACTGCTGAAGTCTTGCAACCACAGTGAGGCCACACGGGCCGGTGCACCCACAGCCTTGGTTACCACCGGGCTGAGACCCACCCGCAGCCCCTGTCCCTGTGCGGCCCACCTTCCCAATGCCGCCCCTCTCACCCGGTTCTGGAGGAGGCCCCCTGGCCCCCCGAGGCTGTGGCAGAGCTGGGGGCTGCCCACCCCCGTGCCTCCTGCGGGCTCCGCTCCCCACTCTGTGACCTGGGGGCCCCCAGGCCCAGCTGCTCCCTGACCCCATGACCTCTGGAGTATCCACTCAGTCCTCCTGCCTGGAGGCGGGCTCCCCAGGGCAGGACACCTGCTCCCCGGGTCGGGCAGAGCTCAGGCCCCGCCCAGCGCCCTGGGGGGCTCACTGAATTCTGTCAGCAAGACGAGCTGGCCACCTGCACGCACAGCTTTCCGGAAGTGGGAAACCTGCCACCAGGCGCTTCCAGCAGCCTCCACCAGGTTTCCGTGTTGGGGGGCTGCCTCCACTGCCTCCGGGGCCCAGCCCGCTCCCCGTCCCCGGCCTGGGGCTATGGGGTGGACAGCTCCCGAATCCCCTCGTATCTCGCTTCCTCTTTACGTTTGTCAAACCAGGTTATCTGCAGACAGACCTCTCTCGTAGGCTCCAGAGCCCCACAGTCCAGCCCAGCCCGTGGGCGCCTCCCACCCACTAGCGCTGAGACGCTTTGGGGAGACGACAGGGCCTGAGGCCTGAATCTGTGATGCCAAAAGTGAGGGGACCTGTCTCTACATCCAGAGACGACCCTGCTGTCTGTCTGAGAAAGGCCAGGAGCCACCGGGGCTCCCCCCTTCATCTTCCTGAGCTGATGGTGTTTGCACCACGACCGTATCTGCAGGTCACACGATGATGACCATAAAGAAAGCTGGGCGCCGAAGAACTGATGCTTTCGGACTGTGGTATTGGGGAAAACTCTTGAGAGTCCCTTGGACTTCAAGGAGATCCAACCAGTCCATCCTAAAGGAAATCAGTCCTGGGTGTTCATTGGAAGGACTGATTTTGAAGCCGAAACTCCAATACTTTGGCCACCTGATGCAGAGAGCTGACTCATTTGAAGAGATTCTGATGCTGGGAAAGATTTATGGCAGGAGAAGGGGACGACAGAGGATGAGATGGCTGGATGGCATCACCGACGCCATGGACATGAGTTTGGGTAACCTCCGGGAGTTGGTGATGGACAGGGAGGCCTGGCGTGCTGCAGTCCATGGGGTCGCAAAGAGTTGGACACGACTGAGCGACTGGACTGAACTGAACTGACAGCAATAGAGAAAGAGGAAACGAGGGACCCAGAAGTACGTTACGCTGCCCGCGAGTACTGCTCTGGGGAAGCCCCAGGTCAGCACGGGTCTCTGGGAGCCTGAACTCCACGGTAATGCTGCATCTCAACCATCGGCCCGGAAGGACTGTGACCAGCACGTGAGGAAGGCACAGGCGCGTCTGCACCCCGGGCAGGGCACCTCGCAGACCCCTGGGCAGGGCACCTCGCAGACCCCCGGGCAGGGAACCTCGCAGACCCCCGGGCAGGGCACCGTGCAGATCCCCCAGGCAGGGCACCTCACAGACCCCCCGGGCAGGGCACCTCGCAGACCCCCCGGGCAGGGCACCGCGCAGATCCCCCGGGCAGGGCACCTCGTGGACCCCCGGGCAGGGCACCTCACGGACCCCTCGGGCAGGGCACCTCGCGGACCCCTCGGGCAGGGCACGGTGCAGAACCCCCACACCGCATCTCAGGGCCGCCTGCCCGCACCCGCTGAAGCGCGCCACAACCCTGGTCTGCGGGTGGGGACGGAGGAAGAGCCTGTGAGTCGTCAGCGTCAGGTGGGGCGGCCCGTCCACATGAGCAGCACACGCGGGCGCCCTGTGGGGACACCGGACACGGGGCTGCCCACTGTCTGGGGGGCCCAGGAGGGGCGGTTCTTGCAGGGGAGGCCATCATGGAGAAGCACCGGGAGCCTCGGGGCAACTGCACAGGTGGCCCTGCCCCCGCCGGCCGGTGCGCCTGGATCTGGGTGGGCGCCCTGGCGTTCATGGTCGTGCTCGGCGGCTGCACTGAAAGCAGGTCGCCCGCCCCCCACCAGCCGCCATCGTGACGGCAGATTCTACCCAGTGGTGTCCGTGCAGCTGCTGCTGGGCCGCCTGCCGGGGCGAGGCTGGCACAGGGGCGATGAGCCCCGAGAGGTGCCTACCGAGGCTGGAGGACGCGGGTAGGCTTTCCGGCCTGGGTCCACCAAGCTCTGATGCCGCCCGTTAATGCCTCTGCTGTGACTAGCAGAAGCCACCCTGTGCCGTGGGGGACCCTCCCAGCCGTGGGGAGGTCTGCTGGGGCTGGAAGGCAGAGGCGGCGTTCTCCACCCCTGAGGGACAAGGGTCCCCTGACCTGCATACAGTAGGTGCCCGTGAGTCTTGCTCATGTGAGCTGTACCTGAGAGATGGAGCCTGTCTCTTGGTGGCAAGGCCTCGCTCCGTCCTGGGGGGCTGACCCCACCAGGCAAGGCCCGCCTCGCTCTGTCCTGGGGGGCTGACCCTGCTGGGCAAGGCCCACCTCGCTCTGTCCTGGGGGCTGACCCTGCCGGGCAAGGCCCACCTCGCTCCATCCTGGGGGACTGACCCTGCCGGGCAAGGCCCGCCTCGCTCCATCCTGGGGGACTGACCCTGCCGGGCAAGGCCCGCCTCACTCCGTCCTGGGGGGCTGACCCCGCTGGGCAAGGCCCGCCTCGGTCTGTCCTGGGGGACTGACCCTGCCGGGCAAGGCCCTCCTCGCTCCATCCTGGGGGACTGACCCCTCGAGACCAGCCTTCAGGACCGCTGGGTGGATCTGGGTGGGGCAGGACTCCAGCATGACCCTCTCCCCACCTCCCAGACTCACTGCCCCCCTCATGAGCAGCCTGGCTCTGAGTCACACTGGGGCAGGTGGCTCTTCAGTCCTGAAGCCCTGCTTCCTTCTGGTCAGCTGCCAACGGGGAGGCCATGTGGGGAGAGACAGCCCAGCGGCCCTGCTCGGCACCAGCAGGACTCAGGAAGGGGAGCGGGGACTCTCATCTAGGAGGAGCGGGGCAGAGGCACTTCTGGGCCTTTCTGCAAGCAATGGCTGGTACAAGCTCGTGTGAAAGGAGCTGCCGCACGACTGAGTTCCCCAGCATCCTAAGGGACTATTAAGTGTATCAAGGTCAGACGAGCCTGTGTCTCCCCGACCCCACATGTTAAAGTCGCAGAAGCACCGCACTTGCCTTGAACGCCAGCTGGATGGTGTCCAGGGTCCGGGCCGGCCGGCAGACGACAGACAGGGCGACCACGTACTCGCGCAGGTCCACCTCCCCGCCGCCGCCCTGGGGAGAGACGCCTTCAGCGAGGGCCCCGCCGCCTCCGAGGGCACAGGTGGCATCAGGGGTCTTCGAGCGACCAGCTTCAGTTCCCCAACTACAGGCGTGCTGGTCGGCAAACACTGACTTAAAAGCCAGATTTCTATTTGCGTTTGAGAAGCTCAGGAGAAGACACGCCAAAAGACAGGTGGCTAGGGAGACAGGCAGCAAAGGCTGGTCTCTCCTTTGCTTCCAAAATCGCCCCCAGGGAAAAACAGCTGTCCCCACCCCACCCCACCCCACCCCCTACCTCATCAAACAGGGAGAACAGGTCCTCCAGTGACTCAGACTCGGGGACCCCCAGCTGCGCCGCGAACTCGGGGAGCGTCACCCTCCTGCCCTGCGTCATTCTGGCGCTTTCTGCGTGCCTGTCCAGATCCTGTTCAAGTTTTTCTGGTTTTAGTCTAAAGAAAAAATATGAGGGGAAGATTGTTTTCAATAAAGTCACGGAATGCTGAAAATGGAAGCTTCACTGTTACGTCTTAAGACCCCGCAAACCATGAAGGTGATTCCGAGATGGAGCATCAGTCAGTCCTCGGGAAGAGGGGCTCTTTTGGAAGCCCGAGGGCCGACTGTGCCCTCCGCAAGCACTGGGACCCCGTGGCGTGCGGGCCCACCCGGGGACAGGCCCTCCCAGGATGCGGGGCGGGGCTGGGGGGCGGAGAGGCCGTCCATAAGGAGACAGTCAGGCCAGCCATTCAGGGTTTAAGACACTTGTGCGTGGAATGACGCTGGCGTTTGAAAAAGAAAAAACCCCGAAACCTCAGAAGGAGCACCGTTAATTGTCTCAGCTGTCCTCCACCTGCAACCTCCGGGCTGTCATCAGTGCCCAGGCGGGGCCCACACGAAACCTGTGCCCGCTGAAAGGTCTCACTCCTTTGCCCCAAGTGCCCATGAGACGGCCGTCCCAACTCAGTGCCCACGAGCAAAGGGCCAGGGGACTCACCCCAGGCCCCGGAGAAGCCTGGCAAACTCCAGAAGACAGGTGTCAGCGGGGAGACGGAGCTGGCCTTCCGCCAGGGCCAGCTGGCAGTCCTCGAACGTGTAGTCCGTCACAGCGACGCCCAGGGCCCTGCGGGAGAGGACGGGCCGGGTCAGCCGCCCCCAGGGCAGCAGGGTGACTGTCCCAGGAATGCAGCGGCCAGACAGCGGCGTCACACGCGAAGGCCCCGAGTCCTGGCCCCTCTCGCTCCAGGCTCAGCTCTGACGGCAGAGAGCCATGCGACAGTGACGCCTGACGAGTCACACGCCCTACTTCCTGCTCCGGGACCCGTGGGTGCAGCGCCCTGAAGCGGTCTGTCCCCCGAACGTGTGCGTTTTTAATAAGAGACTGCCCTCCGCACGACCCAAGCTGTCTGCCCTGTAAGTGGTGCTTCTGCTTAGGTTTCCATGTTCTGCAGCCTCAGTGAAGCTTAGTTACACATTAAAAGTAGAAGTTGATAAGGATACAGGTGGCGTTCAGGGTGGAGGGGAGTCATGGAGAGAACCAGCTCCCCAAGAAGAGGAGCGACCCCCTGGGTGAGACATGGGGCACGGGGGGTGCTGGAGGAACAGGCGGCTTCACCGGCAGAGCCCCGGGCACGTCCGCGCGGCTCGGGGTCTCCTGCTGGCACGCAGCCTCGGGGAGGGACTCGGGGGACAAAGCCCCGCAGCGTCAGAGGGTGTGGAAGCCGGACGAGAGTCTGCACACGCATGAGGGGACCAGCTGCTCTGGGGGGGGCCCCCCGCCCCCGGCCTAGGAGGCAGGACAGGCAGCGCCCCGTGAGTCCTCCCACCCAACGGAGAGGGGCAGGCTCGGCTTCCCCGGGCCGTTCCCACCTGCGCGTGATGCGGGGAGAAGCCGCAGGCCTGCCCCCGGCCCTGCTGGACTGAGGCCCCTCCTGTCAGTTCCCCCCAGAAGCCACGTCTGGGGGGCCCTGAGCAGGGTCTGGAGGGAGGAGGGAGCCCCTGACCTCCCCCTGGGCTCCCCCAAGCCTGCAGGATGGGATGAGGGTGCCCGTGGAGCCCACAAACACCCACCACCTCCACGTAGGAGCCTTTAACAGGAGCAGCTGGGCGCTGAGTGCTCTGGATGCCGAGGCATGTAAACCGCTGATGTTTAAAGAGCATATTTCAGGGAGCTCCCAGGTAGCCTAGAGGTTAGGACTTGGCGCTTTCACTGTGGAGGCCTGGGGTCGATTGTTAGTCAGGGAACCAGCCTGTGCGCCAAGCAGTGCAGCCAAAATACAAAATAATGGCAATGATAATAAGTACCACGCTCGGCACTAAACACAGAGGCTGAACAGCTGACTGCAGACTTCAGTGACTGGGGGCCTGGGGCTGCCCAGCTGCGGGCCAGCCTGGTACCTCTGCAGTTCTGCCCATGAGATATGGAGCCCGCATCAGCCGCCTTCAGGGACAGGAGGCCGCCCTCGAGGTGCAGGGCACCCTGCTCTCCAGGCTGGCACTGCCCTGAGGTCAGAGGGAGGCAAAACCGGTCATCCCACAGGCTGTCTCAGATTTCACAGAAAACACCCTTCTCCTGACGTTTATGGAAAATGCATTCAAGTTAGGAAATTTACCAGGTATCGAAAACGACCCTGCCAACCCTGTCTCCATAACCGAGTGGGCTTTCACTCGTCTCGGCGGGACAGTCGGCCCTCCGGATCCAAGGCTCCACACCCGAGGACACGGAGGGCAGCGCACAAGACCACCACACACGAGGCGCTCCAGCCTCCTGGGCTTTGGTCTCTGAGGGCCCTGAACCTAGTCCCTGGCAGGTAGGAGGGCACGGCTGTGGTTCCTGGTTGCCATGGCGATGACCCTGAAGGCTCCGTTCCGCGGCTGCTCAATTCCCCTTAAGAGCATGCAGTCTGGCCATGTGGGGACGGGAGCCAGAGCCACAGCAGGAGGTCCAGAGTGTCCCCGGGCCGCCTGCAAGGCCTGTGGGACCCTGGGTGGGACCCTCATGGTTCTGGAATCCTCCTGCACCCGTGAGGCAAGAGGAGACCCCATGGGTATCTGTCCCTTCCCACTGGGCCGATACAAACTGTGTGACAGCATAAGTTTCCTTAGGGCACATATTCAAGATTTTTAATAGTTAATTTACTTGAATATAAACTAAACAACAACAAAAAAATCACATGCAAACTGTCAGGCCTTTGACTCTGTGGACAGTGTATCTGTCCAGCAGTTGGTCAGGGTCCCTCACCGCCCTGACTACCCAAAAGGTGAGAGTCGAGTGCCTCCTGCTGCCCGGCGGCTCTGTCCCAGAGTCAGTGTTGGGGTGGGGTGGGGCGTGTCCCCCCCAGACTCTGCTCCCAGCACCAAGGCTCTGAGGCATGTGGGCAGACCGAACACCTCTGGGATGAGGCTGCCGGGGCCTGAAACCAGCCGGGAGCCGCAGGGAAACTGAGGGGGGGATGCTCCTGGCTGCAGGCACGCCATCACATAAGCGACACAGGATTAAGTGCACAAAACCCACGCTCAGCAGAGGAAGAACCTCAGTAACGCTCTCGGGGAGGGCAGCCAGGACGTGCCGGCCCAGGCCCTCCAGCGCGCTCTTGCTCACGGTCCCGCTGCCTGTCTCCACGGGGCACGCACGGACACAGCCCCGTAGGCACTGCTGGCTCACAGGCAAGGCTGCAATGCAGAGAATTCGGGGGCAGCGACCCGTCCTCCGAAGGCTGAACAAGCAGAGGCATCCTCCAGCGGGACCGGGAGACAAAGTGCGCGGCCAAGCACAGTCTGGCTGACGCTCGGCCAGGCTGGTTCAAACCCAGCTCCCCCCGCTGCCGGCTGGTCTACAGCGAGGCCAGGACACCGGCGGACAAGGACACTGAGTAATGAGTGCCTGGCGAGGCCAAGGGCACTGGGGCGTCCAGGGAACCCCCACCCGGTTGCGCTGGGGGCGGGGCGGGCGCGGGGCTCACTCACTCTGCCATCACACCGCGCACGTTCCTGGCGTACAGGGCGGGGTCCCTCTTCTCCTCCTCCGAGGGCGTGTACACGGGGAGGAACTGCGGACACAGAGAAGCCGGTCACCTGCAGGAGCGGACTCCCCCCGCCCTGCCGCCGTCACCACAGCGCGACCTCCGCCCTGGCAGATCAAGGGCGGTCAGGGCACCTTCCACAGGAACTGTCTTTGGGGCTGTCACTCCTGCTCAAGCAGGGGCACACATGTGCACACACAGATGCACACACCCACACGTGTGCACACTCCCAAACCCCCTTGCCTCACCAGGAGCACCACTCCCTCGATGCCGGAGCCAGGGCATGGAGCGGTAACTTCACCCAGGGGCTCAGTCTTTAGATGCAGAAGAATCAAACGTGTGCTCCCGTTTCTCACGGTTTCAGTTCTGTGTTTCCCGTGAGAGGCTCTCAGCAGCTTTTGGACAGCTACTGTATTTGGAGGGCAGGGTAAATCGCCCCAGGAACTCGGGTGTCTGTGTGACTGAAGCTCACACAGTGCTTTATGCACGTAAGGCCCACACCTCGGGCCAGGCTCCATTGCAGAAAAGGAAAAAAACATCACTGCACCTTTTTAACACGGATACTCAAGAATACAGGAATGCCCGCCACCCTATCCACTCTCATCAGATAAGTCTGGTCTCTCACTCACTGCTACCTTTCTAAAAACTCTGCAAGAGCAACAGCTCCTCCTCAGCACTGGCGCCTTGTAGGGGTGACACAGGAAGGAATTCAGAGCGACGTCACAAAGCCACACAGTTTCAACTCTTAATTAGGAGCCAGTGTAAAACAGGGCATCCTCCCCGGAGTCTCGCCCCGCTGCTGCCTCCCGCCACCAGCAGATGAGCCACAGCAGACGTGCTGGGCTGTGGGCCGGCCGCCCCTGGACTCGGGCCACGGCCCTTTCAGCTCAGTCCTTTACTCAGTGGCTTATTTCTAGTGAAAAGCCTGGCTGAAGGCCGGGACCACGCGTAAATCCAGCCTTACTCTGTAGCGTTTACTGGAAGGTCTCTGGGGTCACACAGAGTCGGACACAACTGAAGCGACTGAGCAGCAGCAGCAGCAGCAGCAAATGAAAAGCTTTACGTTGCGTAAGACCAGCCTTTCATTTATCAGATGTAGGAGTAGCAAGTGAATTCCACTTTTAAGAAAACAGACTATTCCTCATCTACTCGATTAAATTTACAGGCTGCATGAATGTGGCATGTTTGAGCAGAGAGGACGGGTACTGGGACTTTGGAGATGGGCTGGAGACTGGCCGGCAGTCCACCTGTCTGAGCGGGTATTCAGCAGAGGACAAGAGTGTGGTAAGTTTGGTAGTACGATGCCAGCTGTGTTAGCATCAGGTGAAAATACAAGCCAAGAGAATCATTAATTGCTTGTGTGCGAACTTTATATGCTCTTAAGCTAAACTAACCATAATAAGGGAACAATGGGCTTAGCTTCCTGTTGAGATTTAAAATTCCATCTGAACGGATAAAAGGTCATACAAGAGACACAAAGTGACGGAACCACTGGGAAGCCCTCTAAGAAGCCATGAGAAACGGAGCGTTCAAAGCAAGACAGATAACCTGTAACCCTGTAGAGATACCAGCAGGATGTTGTGTAATATCACGTCCACAGAGATCTGATATAACACTGCATCTGTGTAGACGTCAACCTGGTAACACGCTGCCCATGGAGGCCCTAACGGGGCATAGGTAGCATTCATCGACACACACGGCCCGACACCGTGAAACATCGCGCCAGTAGAGACCCCGCAAGACGCGCACGCCGCATCTAGACAAACCTCAATTTCCACTTGACTGTGAAACTGGCACAGCGTGAGCCACAGGATTTTCAACCTTAAACATGAGCAGATTTACAGCATGGTTAAGTCTCAATTCGCTGCAGCTCTGAAGCTGAGTCTCCACGCCCCGCTCCCCTGCAGAGGGCACCCCTGAGCAGGCCGGTCTCCGGGAGGCGCTGAGCCTTCCTGGACCCAGCCCTGAGGACTAGGCTGAGCTCGTCAGAGGCGCCCCTGCCTGCCTGCTGTGGCCCAAGGCCGCAGCCCTGCTTGCCCTCCAGCTCAGGACGGCTCGTCTCCTCAGCATCAGGGCCCTCCAGGCCCCCCAGGCCTGAGGTCATGGCACCCGTCCCAACAGCCACCTCTTCATGGCCTGCTCTAAGCCTAGCTGGCCAGGACCCTGAAGGACCCCTTTCCCAGACCCTCTCCCAGCTTCCCCCTGGCTTCACCTCCCACTCCAGCCTTGGCGATGCCACCCCTGCCACTCGGGCATGCCAGGGGCCCTGGGAGGACCACCCCGCCCCCAAACACCAGCACACACGCCGGCACCTGGGCCCCCGTGTGCCCCTGCAGCTGCAGGGGTGGGGGCCCCACACGCCCCCTTCCTTTCCAGGGTCAAGCTGTGCACTTGATCGCTGAGTGGACAAGACACAGGCGAGAAGAGGAATTCGTTCCCCTCCGGCTGAGGGAGGACCATCAACTTCAGTCCCGGGATCCTGGGTGCAGGGAAGGCTGCCTCATGCAGCTGGACTCCTTGGACTGAACTGAACTGCTGGCTGGCGTGGCGACCCCTAAAGTAAGCAGCTCGGGGGCCCCTGGAGGGGAGGACAGGGCGGGCTCTGACTTACGCTCCCGGGCCTTGCCACGTCCACGTGATGGTGTCCTGGGGGCAGGAGAGCAGCAGTGAGTCCCCACAGAGCCCCTCGTCCCCACAATCCCCCTCCTCCCAGGGCCGCCCAGTGCCCTGCTTCAAACGAGCTGACAGAACAAACTGAAGAGGGAGAAATCTAGAGCTCTACAGGCTGGTGACGGATCCTCATTCTCAGAAACCGGCCAAGGAGCGCGCCTCTTCAGAGCCGTAAGGACAGCTGCACCAGCCCACGTGGCTGCCGGCTCTACAGGCGTTCAGGCCCTGGGTCTATCCACACCGGCAGGCACAGGCTCAGCATACAGACCTGGGGCCCATGGACCCGGCTCGGAAGCAGGGGCGCCGAAAGCCTCTGGGGCCCACAGACGTCAGAGGGATCCCAGCGTGTCTGTGCCAGCCCCCGCCCCCGCCATGCCCCATCATGACGAGGCTCCCAAGGAAGCTCGGTGTGGCTTAGTCTAGGTTTTAAAAGGTCCCAAGTGTGAGCGGGCGGCAGAGAGGCTGAGGAGACGGGGGTCTCACACCAGTGGGCCCGGCTCAAGGACGGGCCAGGACTCTGTGACCCACGAGAGCAGGGCTTCAGGAGCGAGTACGGGGGGACACTCTGGAACACTCGCTGGACCTGCGTGCCCGGGAGAACTCACTCACCAGTTTGTTCGGGTACCGCAAAACCACAGGCTGGACAGGAACCCCCGGGATGAAGGCACCTGTGGAGGGAGGAGGGACACCTCTCGTTTCCGCAGTGGCACGTCCCCCGCCCGCACGGCCCGGCTGGGTCTCGGAACAGAGTGGGCTTCCCGGTCAGAGGCCATTGGGCGCCGGCCGTGGACACCCCGTGCCGGCCACGGACACTCAGACCAAACCTCAGGGTCGCAGGAGACAGACAGGAGAACACTCCGGGCCAAGGCACTCTGCCGGGGGTGAGGGGCTCCTCCACCTTCTGGCAGAGAAAGAGAGATAACTAAGACACTACCTACCAGGCTTGAAGGTGATTAAGCAGGTCCTATTGGTACACGTGCCTTCTGGAAAAATCATTATCTTGAAATGAGAGGAAAAAAAAAAAAAATCAGCATCAAAGTGCAGGTTCAGGGGCCAACTTCCCAACCTGCTTATTCTGGGCCCGATGTGGTTCAGGCACTTCAAACACATTCAGTGGAGAAAGGTAAGAGGCAGACAGAAGTGTCATGAATCCCCCCTCTAACTGCTGGTTTTACTAAACTCTGGAAATGACAGAAATACAAACAGCAGGCACCTTCTGATAATGGGACACGCGGTGCCCACTGGAGCCGCCGCGTGGGCCAGACATGGGCCAGCCCACGGGCACAGGCAGGACAGGGGCGCGCGGGCGGGGAGCGTGAGGCTGAGGACGGGGCCTCGTGGGCCGGGGCCAGGCCCACAACGCAGACACCCTCGGAACCAGCAGCAGAGTGAACACCCTGTCACCGGGATCTCCCGTCTCTCGGACTCGTACCGACTTTGGGCAGGGGGTGGAAGCTAACTTCCTCCCCGTGCTGGAAAATATTAACACCCTGTCACCGGGATCTCCCGTCTCTCAGACTCGTACCGACTTCGGGCAGGGGGTGGAAGCTAACTCCCCCCCGTGCTGGAAAATCCCGCCCATAGGCTGCTTTCAACCCCGGGCCCTGGAGGAAAGACCAGCTCCAGGGGGCTGGGTCCAACCCTGGGTCGGGCAGGTGAGCGGAATGGAGGAGGGGGGTCATGCCATTCTTGTGGGGGTGGCAGCCGGGACCCTGGAAGCACAGCCCCCCAGGGGCTGCCCATCCATGGGCAGGGGGCCCACCAGCAAGGCCGTCACTGTTTTCTGAGCAGCCAGAACCCAGAGAGTCCTGTGGGGTTCCAGCTTCTCAAGGCGGCTCAACAGAAAAGAAAAACTACGTATGTAAAAAGCAGGGGTCACACCACACCCACGCTACCACTGGGTGAGGACTCTGCCCCACAGCCCAGGCCAGCCTTCCCGGGGCCCCAAGGGAACCAAAGCGTGCCAGGCAGGCTCGAGCTTTGAGAAGCAAGGGGATGCAGCCCTGTGCAGCATTCGGACACCGCTGACCCCGGAGCCAGGCCAGCCCGCTAGTTCTGACGCAGAACTTAAAAGATTACTTGGGAACTTCAGATGCACGTGAAAATTATTTTCCCCCATTTCTTATTTTAAAATGCCAGAACCAAAAATACCTGATATATAAGCACATTTTTGGATTTGCATTTATCAAAAATAATATGAAACACAGTGTCTCCAGGGAAGCCAAGTTCTGGCCCTCAGGGCTCTATTTCCCCTCTGACCCCTACGTTCATGCCTTTCAGAATAAATCCGCACAGGACACAAGCAAGGCCGCCCACCTGTGGCCACTTCCCTCCAGACTGTGCCCGCCTCTTGATTTCCTCCACTGTCTTCCTGCGGGAGTCCTGGTCTGTCCGGGACACGAACACCGGCCGGATGTACTTTATCAGAGCTGAAAGAGAGGGCGGGGTGCTCGTGGGGGGTGCGGCCGATGGGCACTGCCCGTGGTGCGGTGAGCCCCCCAGAGGTTCCCCGTGGGTGCCGACCACAAGGGATAAGGGACAGCACTGAAGTCTTAGAGGACGGCTGGGAGCCCCCCACCTGTGGGACCACCCACGACAAGTCAGGAGAGAGAGACAGGGCTGACCCGCCGGTCACCTGTGTCACTGGGGGAAGAGCCAGAGAGCCCAGGGTGCCTGGCTGACCTCCCCAGGCCCGCAGGTGACCTCCCCGGGCCCGCGGCTGACCTCCCTGGGCCCGCGGGTGACCTCCCCGGAAACGTGGGGGACCTCCCCGGAAACGCGGGTGACCTCCCCGGGCCTGCGGCTGACCTCCCTGTGTCTGTGGGTGACCTCCCCGGGCCCGCGGCTGACCTCCCAGGGCCTGTGGGTGACCTCCCTGGGAAACAGGACTTCTGCAGATATGGCCAAGTCAAGATGAGGTCATGCTGCACGGGGTGGGCCCTGTTCAGGGACTGGTGTCCTCTTAAGGAGGACTGATGGCCAGGTGACGACAGAGACAGGGACGCGGAGACACGGCCACGGCCGGGGTGGGCCCAGGAGGGCAGGAACACTGGATGCAGGAGGGGCGCCTGCGACAGGTTCTCCTTCAAGACCAACCTGCTGACACCTGGACCTTTCACTCTGGCCCCCAGAACAGTGAGAGGATATGCATTTCGGTTGTTTTAAACCCCAGGCTGTGCGATGCTTGGTCACCACTCAGGACACAAACACCCCCTTCTTAGGAATTCCCTGGGGTCCAGTGGTGAGGATTCTGTGCTTTCACTGCTGAGGGCATGGGCTCAACCCCTGGTCAGGGAACTACAGCCCTGCAAGCTGCGTGGTTAAAAACAAAAGAAATAGAGACTCCGTTCTTAGCCCCCAGCAAGTGTGTGTGTGTGGGTGTGTGAGGCGGGGGGACGCTCAGGACTCCCACGACCACAGCTGACGGCCACAACCAACACGCTGGTCCTTGAATAAGCATTTAAAGGTGGGAAGATACTTCTTAGGAGAGAAAACTCTGACCTGATGGCACGCGGAGGCCGTGGCACTCGGTTACCCTCTGGGCTGGTGAGGCCACAGCAGTGGGTGTCCACCTGCTCTGCCCCAGGCCCAGTCCTCACTGGGCCCAAGATGGGCTGTGAGCTGCTTTTCTGAGCATTTTGCGACTTGTAAACAATAAAATTTCATGACCTTTATTTCCTGGAGGTCTTACAAAAGCGAAAAGAGAACGTTTTTAAGAATACAATTCTCCCAGCTGGATCCACGGCGCTCAGAAAATCGAAGCAGCTCTCAGTGACACTTTGTCCTGTCTGCTTTTTCATGCAATTGAAACGATTTCCTCCTTCCTCACGGATTATTCCTGACGCTACTAAAAAGGACCATGAGGAGATAGGGACGTTTGGTGGAACCACCGGGAAGATTGAGGCAGGGGAGCCCACCAACCAGTAGAGCCCAGCAACTACCCTCCGGGACAGATACTGAGCTAGCCCCAGCTTCCAGCGCTTCTGTGAGCTAAGGGAGCGCTGTGACACCTCACAGTTGAGGGTACTTGTAATATCAGAAGAAATCATAACACAGAGGTCAAGGTCCAGGGCCTAGTTCGCGTGGGTGGGACCTGTGATGTGTCTACCGTCATGTGACCTGGACCAGCCAGCAGGGCGGGTGTCAGTGCTCCCAGGATGGGGGGCGGCTCAGTACTCCCACCACGATGGGGGGCAGTCTCCCAGCAGGATTGAGGGGGTGGGGCTCACTGACTCCCTGCAGGAATGGGGGGGCTGATCACTGTGACAGGGATGAGGGGACTGGGGGGGGTCACTCCCCCAGCAGGATGGGGGTCACTCTGTCCAGCGGGATGGGGGTCACTCCCCCAGCAGGATGGGGGTCACTCTCCCAGCAGGCTGGGGCCCACTCCCCCAGCAGGATGGAGGGTCACTCTCTCCAGCAGGATGGGGGTCACTCTCCCAGCAGGATGGAAGGGGTGGGGCTCACTGACTCCCTGCAGGATGGGGGGGGCTGATCACTGCCACAAGGATGAGGGGACTGGGGGGGGTCACTCCCCCAGCAGGATGGGGGTCACTCTCCCAGCGGGATGGAGGGTCACTCTCCAGCAGGATGGGGGTCACTCCCCCAGCGGGATGGGGGTCACTCTCCCAGCGGGATGGAGGGTCACTCTCCAGCAGGATGGGGGTCGCTCTCCCAGCGGGATGGAGCGTCACTCTCCAGCAGGATGGCGGTCACTCTCCCAGAGGGATGGGGGTCACTCCCCCATCAGGATGGGGCCCACTCCCCCAGCAGGACGGGGCCCACTCCCCTAGAAGGATTGGGGGTCACTCCAGCAGGATGGGGGGTCACTCACTTCCCCATATAGGGATGTCTCTGCTCTCTGCCTTCATCACGACGGAGGACATCGTCATGGTGACGGGGATGGCGTCGAAGTAGGAGGAGTGTGGAGCCAGGGTGAGGATGGCAGCCTCGGTGGGCGGTGCCCGCCGCCCCTTCACGGCCACGTGGTGGAAGCCGCCGGCAAGCCACATGGTGCGCATGATGGCCCTGAGCAGCACGTCCACGACCCTGCAACAGACGTGCGGCCGTCGGGACAGCGCCTTGCGGCCCATGCCCGTCGGGGCGACACCGACCCCAGATGGTGCCAGCACCCCTGTTCACAGGCAAGGGCACCCGTGACACTGGAGACGCAGAGCTTTTCCAGGGAGCGGGGCTGGGAGACAGATCTACAAGGGCAGGGGCCCGCCCTCCCCCCACCGTCCTCCCTTCGTCACACTGTAGACACCTTAGACTCAGGCGTGTGGGCAGAGGAGGAAGGTCCGAGACCCCAGGGCAGGCATCAGAAGAGACGTGGGAGAACCCACCCACGTCAGTACATCACGGAGCCAGGTGCTCTGAGATCATCCCGAGAACAAGAGAAAGAAAGCATGTGTGAAAATCAGTTGTCTCCTGCAGAAATACCAGTGCCCCAGAAAGGCTGGAAAATGGAGAGGGAATCGCCCAGAACATGCCGGAAAAAGCCCGGACGGAACCACGAGACACGAAGAAAACAGCTTCTCAGACTGAAGGAAGGCACAGGTCCCGGCACCATGTCAAGGCGCTGACCACAATGTATTTTGTTAAGAAAAAAAAAAAATACTCATGCAATCTCCTTTCAAAAGTTTTCAAATTTCCAACAACAAAGACTTCAAAACTTTCCAGAGAGGAACAAGTGGGCTTCTAGCATCTAGCTGCAGGTAGTCAGCGGCGCGTCACGAAAGCACTGAATCAATTCTGCACCTAACCCAACTACCCACCAATGCACAGAGCAGAATAAAGACACTTCCAGACACGAAAGGGGAGTGAGTTCCTTCCGCATATCTTCTTTCTGAGATGAGAATCCGACATTCCAGAAAATCTTGGATGAAAAACAAAAGGAAAAAGCAAACAGGAAGTGCAGACCACGCCTGAGACAGCAGCAGAGGAGGGATGCACCCCGGGTGGGATCAGGGCCCCAGGTCCTGGGGACAGCGACCCCCAGGCCGCGGCGTGGGACCTCAGGGACAAAGAATTTTGAGGCTATGCTCAGGGCTCATCATTCTATTCATAAAAGGCAACATAAAATTGGAAATTCCATAAAACGGAAAAAGACAATACAGGAAGTAAAGGTCGGACTTCACACAGCAGGCGGACCTGCAGGTGACTTCAAGAAGCCACGTGTGAGGGAAGCCCATGGTGACCCTGACTGCCAGCATCGCCCAGCCGGGGCCCCAGACCCGCCGGCCACCCGGCGCCCCTCAGGGTTGGGTTCTGACCCCGACAGGCCGACTCCTTCCCTGGGCGATGGAAGCCACGGCAGAGCCACACAAGGTGGGTGTGTGTGCCGCTGGGGTACACGCCAGTACACAAACGCGTGCATGCACACGCACACACACTCTCATCTGTACACACTCGTGTACACTCGTGTACACGCATGCATACACTCAGAACGACACTCATTCTCTGTGGACATGAACGCCCAGACCTCCCGTGAAACTACCCCATGTCTCTGCAGGTGGGACACGTCGTGTGCCTGTCTCTCCCTCTCTCTCTCACTCACTCACACACACACACACCACACGCGATGCTTCTGTGAAGTGGGCCGCTGGAACTAAACTTTGCTGTGGTCCACTTATCACCCGACGAGATCAAGTGCATCACTGCAGACAAGAAAAGCCACAGGAGTCAGAACAGGGAAATCCAAGGAGCCCCAGGTCACCTGTGTGAAAAGACAGACTCGGAGGCTGTGCGAGCTTTCCTCCTTCACGGGTGAGAACAGGAAGGAAAGGAGCCCAGCCCGAGCAGAGGGCGGGAACAGGGAATAAAGACACTTTTATCAAATCACTCCTCCTGGGTAAAAACTACAAAATCTCTGCTTTCTGTGGGTTCTTAATCTAGAGAAACTGAAATTCTGATTCCTTTTTGGCCTGGATTTATTTTCCTTCATTATATATTTGGTACCAAATTCACCTGGGTTCCATCCCTGGGTTGAGAAGATCCCCTGGAGAAGGGAAAGGCTACCCACTCCAGTATCCTGGCCTGGAGAGTTTCATGGACTGCATACTCCATGGGGTTGCAAAGAGCTGGACACAACTGAGCGACTTTCACTCCCTACTCCCTCATATTTTAGTTAAAAAAATCTTTCGAGGTAAAGTACGATTTCCAAAGAGAGTAGAAAGCCCAGCTCCCTCGACCCTCTGGTTCGCTCTTGTCCCCTCTCGCTCACTCACTCACGGACCCGCTCATTCATTCTGGACAGACTCCGTGACACCAGGCAGGCTCCGTGACCCAGCTGTGCTGGGACACATCCGTGGAGCTGGCCACACCTGCCCCGGTTCTGAGGGAGGAACAATGACCATGGTTCACTAGAGACTGGGGACGGTCTGAGGATGAGAAACACCGTGAGGGGGTGAGGGGCCCCCGGGCGCAGTGCTCACCCACGGCTAAGAAAACCCTGGCCTAGTAGCCGGCTCTCTCTGCCTGCATGTGGTAACTGCCACTCTGACCATGGCACGCGGGCAGCAGAGAACCACGGGCCAGGAGGGACGCTAGTTTTGCAGCCTCTGAGGGCGCCATCGGACAGCAGGAGAGAGGGGGCGCCTTGAGCTGGTCTGTAGACCTTGGAGGCGGGGCGGCAGGCAGCTGAGGCCATGTGGGCCCTTGGCCTTGGCCACAGGAACCCTCAATGCCCAGCAGCGGCCCAGGCTGGTGCACGAATGAATGGGCAGCACTGCATCCCAATAAAACCTCCTTCACAGAACAGGTGGCAGCATGTTTGGGCTGTGGGCTCATCTAAACTAGTAACATTTTTATTATTAGTTAATGATAAAACCGAACTAAACTAATAACATTTCTATTTTGAATAAACCATCCCAGGGTCCTCAGGATGGATAAGAGATGTAGACAAAGCAGATTATGAGTGCCCTGGTTTTAGGACAGGAACAGTGTCTTTTAAGACACTGAAAATGCCCAGGAAAGTCCTTCCACTGGCTCAACACTTCCCTTCACTAACAGCAAAGAATTAAAGAATAGCTTTTGCATGTGTGCACTCAGGCTGACTCTTTGTGACCCCGTGGACTGTAGCCCGCCAGGCTCCTCTGTCCATGGGATTCTCCAGGCAAGAATACTGGAGTGGGTTGCCATTTCCTCCTCCAGGGGATCTTCCCGACCCAGGTATCAAACCTGTGGCTTGGGCACTGCAGGCGGGGAACCACCAGGGAAGCTCAGCAAAGAGAGTTAAGGAACAGCATTAGGTACTTAACACAAGAAAAGGCTGTGACTTCATCTGGTTTTGCCGGATCCCTCTGGGAGCTTTAGTTAAGCTGCATTTACACATCCATCTATGCGAAGCCATGGTTTATCACTGTCCATGGTGTAAAAGCAGAGAGCAGACCCGGGGCAGCAGGCCGACACACGGCTTCGAGGGCTGGGGGCAGGGAAACACTCGGGAGCCTGTGCTCAGGACCCAGCACAGCAGTCAAGTGGCTCGCGGAGCCCTGGAAGGAGCCTCCGAGTAGGACAGCAGCAGGGGCGGCAGGGGTGCAGAGGGGGAAGGTGGCTTGTGTCTGAGACAGGGAAGAGAACTGAGCCACGGAGAAACGGCCCTGGGACACCCCCCCACTACCCCGGAGCCTCCGCAGACACAGACTCACCTCCGCCACAAAGCTGGCGGCTGCTCCGGTTCCCGCCCGGCGGGTCCCAGCGAAGACACGAGCGCCAGGGGCCAGGCGAGCAGCATCATGAGGACGACGACCAGTAGTCGGACAGGGAAGAGCGTCAGCGTCATGACCGCCACCTGCGGACAGGGCACAGTCACTCGGGGGGCTGTCCCCCAGGCTCCTCACGCCAGGCCCACCCTTCCCCAGCTGCCCGACCCCTTCCTGGTGCCTCCTGCAGCCGCCGAGGGAACGACCTGGAGATGGGGGCTCTCTCCTGGTGGACGGCGCCCTGCCCAGTCCCAGCACCCTAGTGGGCAGCCTGCCCACTCCCAGCAGACGGCCCCGCCCACTCCCAGCACAGCCCCGCCCACTCCCAGCAGACGGCCCCGCCCACTCCCAGCACACAGCCCCGCCCACCCCAGCAGACAGCCCGCCCACTCCCAGCAGACGGCCCGCCCACTCCCAGCACACAGCCCCGCCCACCCCAGCACACAGCCCCGCCCCACTCCCAGCACACAGCCCCGCCCACCCCAGCACACAGCCCCGCCCCCTCCCAGCACACAGCCCACCGGAGCCCCCTGCTCCCAGCGCCCCGACATGGGCACACTTTTCCTGCCACGGGAGGCACAGAGCCGCCAGGACTGGGCTTGGACTGCAAGGAGAGGGGGACCCGAGGACTTCCCAGCCCCAGAAAGTCAGGGATGGGGTGTCCAAAGCCACAGGTCTGGTCCAGAGAACACAGGGTGCCGGGGACCAGCCCCGGCTGATCCAGGGTATTCGAAGGGGAGACGGCGACGGCGACCTATTCAAATGGTAATTAGAGATATAAAGAGTAATAGAATGAGGATAGCTCAGTAGGAAAATTCAGTGGAGAAAAGAGGCTGAGTAGCTTGGTTTATGCAGAAAATCAATATAACCCGTGACACCAGGTTAGCTCTGACCACGGAGGCCGCAGGCGCCCTCTCGAATAGCGGAAGGTGCCCCACCTTAGACACCTTCTCGAGTGGGTCTTAGAAGCCCAGGCAAATAAGTGGTCGCAGAGGATATCCACGCTCCAGATGGAGACTTCAGCCGGAAGTTAAGGAGAAGAATGACATGGGGAGACCAAGCATTGGTGAGCAAGGCCCATAGCTTTATTTTTAACAGGGGCTTTTATACCCTAAGTTACACATAGAGGATAATAGGGGATGCAAAGTCAGCAGTCTTTGATTCTTATCAAAAACCAGGGTTTCTTTCCTGCAAATTTATCGTATACAAATGGTTTAGGTGATTTACATCATCTTCTGGCCAGAAGGCCTATTAACATTTTATGACTCTTGACAAGGACTTATTAACAAAGACTTATTTTCTCTAAGAGTAATTATTTTAAGGTTTGGCGCCATCTTCCAAAGATAAAATTGCATTCCTATAGGGCGGATGTGTAATGGGTTTACAACAAAGAAAAGAATTTATTACCTTAAGGGTCTAAAGTTACTAACACCAAGGCCACTACTTATTTTTTCTACATACCAACTATTAATTAATACATATTCAAGGATACAATTCAGGGGATGTGAAAACTTGGCAACAAGCATTGGCTCATCAATGAAATCCTTTACTAGTTTATTCTGACAGTTTCTAACTCTCTGAGAGGCTCTAAGCTATTTGAATATCTTAAGCTTCCCATGCCTCTTGAGGCTGGGAGACTGTAAACAATCGTATGCACAGCTGTAGGAGTCCGGGTAAACTTGTCAGGTGAGTTAGAGAGCCATCTGAGGGGTTTGGATTTAAACACTCCTAATTGCCCAGGAACTTTATTAATTGGAGCTGTAAGTTAACTCTTTGACAGAGAGAGCGAGATGGTGGTAGGGGACAGCCCCCAGTAGAGTCAGAGGTGAGAGCACAAAGCAATAAAGTAGGCAGACTCTGGTTTTTTGGGGGAAAATGCTCGAGAATATCCGGGCGGACTCCTGAGGCTCGATCCCGCCTTTGCGTATGCCGAGCCTCCTTCCTCATGACCTTTGTCACGAGCGGAATGCCTCACCGGCTCCCGGCAACAGGGAAGGCTGGCTCGGGCTTGTGGGGAGAGGAGGCCCTGCAGGAGAGGGGGACAGCCACAAGTCTGTGGGGGCTGGTGAGGGTGGACCCACGGGGTCAGCGGAGGCCGAGTGGATGGGCAGCTGTGCGGGAGGTCCAGTACAAAAGACGCTCTGGTTCCACGTGGTGGGGGGAGGGGGATGCTCAGGACCAGTGAGTTTTGTGATGAACTTGAAATTCTGATTAGAAAATGGGGAGGGGGCGGAGTGATGAAAAGACTCAAGACTCACAGAGCCTCATGACCAATAGGTGCAGTTTTTGATGATTTGCAAGAATACACACATGAGCTACATAGGTTTGGTGCACAGGAGACAGAAGAGACAGGAAGAGAGCCAGGTCTGAGCAGCTCACTGCTGGCCCCCACCCCCGCCCCCGCTGGTCTCTGCCACTTGCAGAGCCGCAGCCTGACGGATCCCTGATCCCTGAGGTCTCCATCAAGGCCAGCAGAGGAATACAACGCGAGCCAAGTGAGTCATTTTACATTTTCTTGCAGCCACATTTAAAAACACAAAGGTGATGAAACCAATTCAGCGAGCAGTTAATTTAAGCCAACACCCCTGAAATTCCATCATCTGAGCACTCAGGACAAAGTGCATGAGCCGCTTTACTCTCTCCCCCATCATGTCCAGGGATCCAGACACAGCGCATCTCAATCACACACGCCATGCAGCCACAGTGGCCTATGCTGCCCGAGGCCAGTGTGGGCCGTCTCCACACACTGCTGTTTTGGGAGCCAATCCTGACTCCTCGTTGGAATTGTTTTATTACTTTAACCTTTGCTTCCTGTTGCTTTTCTTCACTAAAAGGATTCTGTCCATATATAAGGGCCTGACTCACAGAACCCTGCCCACCTGTGGAAGGTTACAGGAAAGAAGGAATTAACATGGCCCTCCCCAAGGCTGGCCCTGCCAGGAGATGTCTGCAAGATTACTGGCCTTTTCACTTTACCTCCTTACCTCCCCGCTGTTTCATAACAACAGAAGCAGGCATGATAACTTGCACTCGGTAACCACACGACTTTGAACTGTCTCTCCTCCCCTGCCCTCAGGGGCCAGGGTCCCCAGGACGACCCTCCAGTTTTAGCGCAGGGTGGGACAGGGGCCGCGACTCCGGCTCCGTCGTGACGCGCTTCCTGTGAAGTGGGGGTGTGTGTCCCACTCCAGGACCATGCTGGTGAGAAGGTGCCCCCCCATCCCAGATTTCTAAGGGTCCTGTTCTGGGGTCAACATGAAGGGGTCACATTGCCACACCTCATCCCTGTGTCCTGCGGGGAGAGGATGTGCTCGTCTGTCACCCAGTCCTCATGACTCACGCTTTTCTATCACAGCCTCGGCTCCAGCAGTGGGAAGCACCTCTCTGAAGGCCTCGCTGAGTCTGTCTGTAGACATGCCTTTGGAAGGCCAGCCTGGCCACCACCTCCACCTTGCCGTCCTCAGGGGAGTCCTGCAGCAAGGACACCACACCAGAAACCAGCCCACCTTGTTGGGGGAATTCCTACGGTGCTTTCTGATGGCTGTTCCCATGCTTTCAAATTGTTTACCTGGGTTTCCCACCTTCTGGAGCTATGCCTGCGTTTTCGCCTGGGAGGAAGTTTCTGGGGGTCCTTAGTAGGCGCTCTTCCCATTGGACTTCCTGTCATTCATCTTCAGGGTCATCGCGTGAAGCCGCTGGCCTGGAGTTACACGAACCCTGCCCTGACGCCCGGGCTGCGGTTCGCGTGATTTGTGTTTCTCAGATGTTTCAGGCTGAGAGGACACACGGGCCCCTCCTCTACCAACCTGCTCACAGAGCCACCCGTGCAGTTTGTCGCTCGTCCCTGCTGTGACCGTTCAGCCGCACGAACTCTGGATCTCACAGGCGCCTCTCTCTTCCACTCACGTTTACTCTGCTGTTCTAACTTCTTGAGGGAAGAGCCTGGAGCGTTATTTTCAGAAGTACCTTATCTCCCCCAATTCACACGGAGAACGGCGCTTTCTATAAGTACTTAAATTCGACTCCACTAGTTCCGGGGACGGGGGAGCCTGGTGGGCTGCCATCTATGGGGTCGCACAGAGTTGGACACAACTAAAGCGACTTAGCAGCAGCAACAGCAGCAGTTTAAAACATAGCCTTTCCTTCCTGTTAAAATTTAGGTTAAATGGTATATCTTTTTGAACTCTTACTATTATCTTGTAACTTTGTTGCAAAGAAATAGAGGGCAGACACCCCGCCTCCTCGGCCACTGGCCCCACCTCTCAGGCTGCCTGTCTAGAAGACCGTCCAGGGCCCACCAGGGACTGTGCTTCAAGCCTGCTCCGCCTACGGCCTGTGGCTGCCAGCCCCTCCAGGGAGAGTCCCCTGTGTGTCCCTACAAATGGACCCTCAAGTGCCGGGAGCCGGCGTGAGGAGCTCCGCCTGTGGCAAAGGTCATGAGGAAGGAGGCTCGACATACGCAAAGGCGGGATCGAGTCTCAGGAGTCCCCCTGGAAATTCTCGAGCATCTACCCCCATAACCAGAGCCTGCCTACTTTACTACTTTGTGCTCTCACCTACACCTCTGACTTTACCGGGGGCTGTCCCCCACCACCTCTTTCGGAGAAGCAGTTAACTTAGAGCTCCAGTTAATAATAATTCCTGGGTATGATAGGAGTGTTTCAACCTACAAACTCCTCTGAAGGTTCTCTAGCCTGCCTGACAGGCTTGTCTGGCCACATGTGATTGCTCACATCCTCCCAACTGTGAGAGGCACGAGATGCTTTAAACCTTCTAAAAACAGGTTCTTTAGAGAAGTTAGAAAACTATTAGTATAGTATAGTAGGCTGATTAGAAATTGTATTGGTGAAGGGTTTTTCATTTGTTGAGCCAATGTTTACATCTCCATATCCCTTGCCCCTTATACACATTAATGAATATAACTAACATATAAGAGACATAAATATTAACCCTTGATATTAATCACATTAGACCTTAGGCTAAGCAAATTCTTTCCTTAATTAAAACCCACTACACCCTCACCCTATAAGAATGTAACTTTATCTGGTACCTTCGGAAGGTGGCGTCTGTTTTAAGAACAAAACAGAGAAATAAGTGTTGACTGACCACTGTCACAAGGAGAGGGTCATAAATTGTCAGCAGGCCCCCTGGCCAGAAGATGATGTAACACCCCTAAGACCTCTGTATACATCTGTATGAAGCACCTGATTTTAATAAAGTCAGGACTGCTGACCCCGCGTGACTTTTGTATAACATCTCAGTATAAAAACAGACCCTGGAAAATAAAGAGTTGGGATCAGTTCCTCGAAAGACTGGTCTCCCCATGTCGTTTTTCTCTCACCTTCTGGCTGAATTCCCATCTGGAGCATGGACGCTCGTCAAGCCTACTGATTTTGCCTGGGCTTCTAAGATCTGACCGGGGAGGCCTTAGTGTCTCCTCTCCTTCGGGAGAACGGGAGGATGCCTGCGGCTAGGTGACGTAAATTCCTTATTTTGGAATTTTATTAGCTTTCCACGTAAACCAAGTTATTCAGCCTCTTTTCTCCACTGAATTTTCCTACTGAACTATCCTTATTCTATTACTCTTTATATCTCTAATTAATATTTAATTAAAGCTATCGTATCCTGATCGCCGAAGCCGTCTCCCCTTCGAATTTCCCTGGATCCACCGGGGCTGGACCCCGGCACTCAAGCTGCTGCCTGTGTCAGAGCACAAGCACACAGCGGGGTGCACAGGAGCTTGGGGGCCGCCACGCTCAGAGCGCTCACGGGCGCACAGTGACACGCCCAGGGCAGCTGCTCCTCCAGGTGACAGAGGACGACGCAGCTCGGGAAGAGCAGCAGTGGCAGCGCCCCGCCCAGGCCACGGAGGCAGCACCTCAGTCCATCTGCGCCAACAGGGAGTGGTGAGCAGGTCTGGAGGGGGAGCCCCAAAGCTGGGACAAACACCACCGCTGAAGCTGCAGGTTAACGAGTGGACAGCATCCTGAACACAACAGGGCTCACCGGTCACTCCCATGGACGTGACACGTGACCGTGTCTGCCCCCCGGGGAACGCACCCTGTGCCCACTCTGTGTGCCCCGGAGACACGGGCCTGGTGTCTGAGCTCTGCAGCCAGCAGGGGGAGGACACGTGTGAGTGATCACGCAGCCCTGACCCACAGACAAGGACAGGCAGGTGCAGAGAGAACGAGGCCTGAGCTGTAGACCTGCCCGGGGTCCGCAGAGGGTCGGGCAGGCAGGAAGCACGCTGGGCTGTGAAGGCTGCCCGGAGGAGGCGGGCACCTCTGGAGCTCACGGGGTGCAGAAGGGCCTGGCTTCCTGAGAAGCTGGGACCTGCCTCCCTCCTGAGACACAGCCCACAGTCTCGCCCCCGCCGCCATCATCAGGAGCCCACTATCCTCAAAAGTGCCAGGTTGACTGTGTGGTCACCCTTCTCGGAGGCCACATGAGGGCGACACTCAGGGTTCTGGGCTGAGCTACTCAGTGCAACTATCAGAGGTCGCTCACGAGAAACCATCCAAATGTCACATACACACTGCTGTATTTAAAACGGATAACCAACAGAGACCTCCTGTACAGCACATGGAACTCTGCTCAGTGTTATGTACCAGCTTGGATGGGAGCGGGGTTTGGGGGAGAATGGATACATGCACACGGATGGCTGAGTCCATTCACTGTTCACCCGAGCAACACTTAAGCGGCTACACCCTGATACAAAATGGTTTTGGTGTAAACAGAACAAAATGGGCTCAACAAGAACAGACTTGGGCGTGCGTGTTCCCAGCACGTCCATTTTGTCAGTCAGTCGTTTAACCCAGAGCGGTAGGCGCACCACCCGCTCTCAGCCAGCACACTTCACCACGAGTCCCTGGCACAGCGGGTCCCAGTAGTGATCTGTCCAAGCCCGGCGCCCCGCTTCTCAGCGAAAGGACCCAGGGCTCCACGCAGATGGAGCCACAGGAACAGTCCACGTGTTGGGGGAAGCACACAGGCACACGCCCACGCCCACACACATGCACCCCAGCCTCACCAACTGCCTCTGGACGACTCTAGAAGACTCATTTCTGATTGTGGCACCAGCCAAGGGGCGCGTCTGCAGACGTGCCCGAGAGGGGCTGGCATGGGCGTCCAGAGCCCTCCCTCCAGACCAGCCCATAGCCTGAGAGAAACGGAAGCCCTCCAGTTCTAGGTCAGGCCACCAGCTTCCAGAAGACACAGAAGACAGGACACACCAGCAAACACAGACACCCCAAACTCAGTGCGAGATAAAAATCAAACCCTCTGGTCAGAGTGTGCGTGCGGGTGGAGGCGGGTAAAGACGCAGCCAAGACCCAGAACCGGGCACCTGATGGCTGAGCCCAGCGCCCGCCCCCAGTGCCAAGGAGCAGACTGTGCCTTCAAGGGCAACACAGCCTGCATGGTGACCGCTAGATGTTCTTGTCCTTGAGATGCAGATACACGTGGGATCTTTATGGGCTCAATGATGACATCTGGGCACTGCTTCCGGATCACTGCTGGAAGGGGACGTGGGGGCGGGGTCAGTGGGTCCAGAAAGGCCATCGGGGGGGGCTGTGGGGGTGGGGGGTGTTAGGGGCTGAGCTGTGACCCCCAGCACCTTACAATGTGACAGTCTTTGGAGCTCGGTCTTTAAAGAAGAGATTAAGGCAAACAAGGTCACGGGGCCAGCCCTAATCTCATGTGACTGGCAAGCAGGTGCGCACGGAGGGGACGCGGATGGAGGGGGCGCGCACGGAGGGGGCGCGCACGGAGGGGCAGCCGCATGAGGACCCGGGAAGACAGCTGAGCGCTGCGCCCAGGCGACAGGCCGGGAGGAGCCAAGCCTGCAACACTGGCTCTCCGCTTCAGCCTCGAGAGTACGGAGGGATGAACTCCTGCTGTTGAAGCCACCCCCCTGCGGCGCTTCGATCCGGTAGCCCAAGCAAAAACACTGGCTGTGTTTAAAACATCTCGTAGTAAGAACCATGAAAATGGCAACGCTGGTTCTGGACGGAAAACGCTCTCCAGCTCACAGCGAGCGTGTGGAGCCCACGGGTCTGGAGCGCTCCACGTGCAGCACCCGCGGTCTGATGCCAGGCTCAGACCTGCCCGACAAGCACTCCCCACCCCACCCAGGCCACCGGGGTCACTGGCATCACCCAGGTGCAACCGGCCCAAGTGCCTTGTATTTCACAACCAGCATGGAGGCACCCGCGTGCTACTGAAGAGCCAAGACCTCTGCAGAGGCCCGCGCCCTGTCCTGGGGGAGGACGGGCCCCAGGGCGCCCTGCGGCCTGTGTCCTCCAGCGCCTGCCCCCCACCCTGGGGACCCCAGTCAGCTGCGCGGGACCCTGACAGGACATGCGTGGGCCGGATGCACGGGGGGGCCGGCGCCGCCCCAGACGGTGGTCAGCGTGACCGTGGGCACAGCAGACTCTCCCGAAGGCCTCTTCCCACCCAGCGCCATGGCCGCGCAGGGAAATCCCGCCATCCCAAGGGAAACGCACCTCCAAGAGGCTGGAGGGAAATGCACTCACTCCTCCCACGATGAGAGGAAAACATCAGCGAGACCACACACGGGCCCGATGGCCGCGGACACTGGTACTCGGCTCACGTCCCCGGCCCTCTGCACTCAGCGGTTCTGAGCGGCATGTGACAGAAACAGAAGCAGACGTGCCGGGCACTCGATCTGCCCATGGTCACCACAAACCATCCTCGGGCGGTGGGTCAGGTCCGTGAGCCAACAGGCGGGTGTGGACCACAGACATGCCGGCCCTGGACTCACGCGGCCTCGCTGTGGACGCCGAGCGCTGAGCCGGGGCCACAGCCACCGCCAGGGTCCACGTGTTCCTGGGGCTCCAGGAGCAACAGGTCAGGGCCGGCCCCGGGCTCGAGGACCCTGGGGCCTTTGTGCAGCAGGTGAGATCTCGGGATGGGCACCTGGCCAGGTGCACCGAACGTCACCCGCATGATGGATGCCAGGGACCAGCCTGGGGAGGAGCCACCAGCTACATGGGCCTCAGAGGACACCCCCTGATGTGACACTTGGGGGAACGGGTAAGAGACAAACAGGACCGACCTCTGCAAGCCAGCTGGATGGCTTCACAGCCTGGACTGGTGTTCAAAAGGACAGCAGACCTCAGTGGACAAGCAGAGAGGGCACCAACCTCTCCTGGCTGGGGGGCCCTGGGTGGGCAGGTGGAGCCTGGATGAATGGGGGTGGCCGGGCGGGCCCTGGGCGGGCAAGTGGAGGTGGATGAATGGGGGTGGCCGGGGGGCCCTGGGCGGGCAGGTGGATGAATGGGGGTGGCCGGGGGGCCCTGGGTGGGCAGGTGGAGCCTGGATGAATGGGGGTGGCTGGGGGGCGGCCCTGTGGAGGTGGATGGTGGGGGTGGATGAATGGGGATGAATGGCCGGGGGCCCTGGGCGGGCAGGTGGAGCCTGGATGAATGGGGGTGGCTGGGGAGCCCTGGGCGGGCAGGTGGAGGTGGATGAATGGGGGTGGCCGGGGGGCCCTGGGCGGGCAGGTGGAGCCTGGATGAATGGGGGTGGCTGGGGGGGACCCTGGGCGGGCAGGTGGAGGGGGATGAATGGGGGTGCTACCTGCACAGGCAGCACAGGGCCCGGGACACACTGAGCCCGCCGCCAGGGTGCTTGGCTCCAAGGCGCGGGGGACAGAAGCCGTCCTGACCCATGGTCTCCCCAGTCCAGGAGGAAGCCAGGACCCCAGGGCACGGGCGCCAGGAGACCCCAGTCAGTCCCCCGCTCCCACACGGTGAGGGCACCACGTGCGCGACGCAGGCAAGCAGGCTTGGCCCCCACCCAGGCTGCAGGCCACAGGGGGAGCGGGGCTCAGAGGCAGGTTTTCCAGGCAGGCGGAGTGTGGACCACCCTCATGGTTAAGCACCCACAGTGCGTGGCCTCCGACGGGCAGGGAAACTGAGGCCAGCTAGGGAGGCTAGTCAGAGACAAGCCAGGGTCTGAGGAGCGGCAGGGGGAAGGAGGGGCCTCCCTGGGGAGCAGGGGCCACCGGCAGAGCCCAGGACAGGACCCACCCCCTCCAGCAAGCACTCGCACGTCCAGGACAGTGTGGGCCAGATGGGCACCACACCCCTACACTGCCGTCCCAGCTGCCCTGGGCTCCAGCGGCATCAATGGGGTCACTGAAAACCCGCCCCAAACCAGCATCCTAGGCGCCCCCCAACTCCCCGCCAGCTCCTCACACACACACCTGGGCATCATATTTAATACCCTTTTTTCCTACTCCTCCCAGCTCTGCCCCCAAATTCAGAATCGGCATGCCCCCACCCCAAGGTGCAGCCCAGGCCCCCTCCCCACCCTGCACGCAGAGCTGCAGTCACCCTCAGGCCCCAGGTCCCCTCCCCCATCTTGGTACCTCCTCAGGGGATGTCTTCCCCAAAGCGCCACAGGGGCTCCCAACCCCCACACCCATCAGCTCCAGGGAAGGGCCGTGCCAGACCCCCAGAGTGTGAGGGGCCAGACCCCTGGCCCCTGCCCTTCTCCAAACACCAGAGGAGTCGCCTTCCACCTGCCACACGGATGGGCTGTGGTCTGGGCAGAGGTCATCCAGACCTGACCAGGGGTCAGGGGTCAGCACTGAAGGCAAGGGAGCTGTGGATTCCAGGGCTGACCATGCACTTCCCCGGGAGCTGGTCGTGGGCACCTCCAGGCTGTCCCGCGAGGAGCAGATTAGATACGAGACTCACGAATTCTGCAGAAAGATCTCTGAGGCACGCAGGACAAACACACGAGCCTTATCTGGAAATCCACCTCTTTTTTTTGCTGTCACTTATAATAAAAAGGGCTTCTCTGGTGGCTCAGACGGTAAACAATCTGCCTGCATGCAGGAGAGCCGGGTTCAATCCCTGGGTCGAGAAGATTCCCTGGAGAAGAGAATGGCTACTCACTCCAGTCTTCTTGCCTGGAGAATTCCATGGACAGTGGAGCCTGGGGGGCTACAGTCCATGGGGTTGGAAAGAGTCAGACACAACTAAGAGACTAACACTTTCACCTTATATTAAAAAACAAGTCAAAAACGATGAAGCCAGCTGTCCTTGAGACTCCTGATTCAGAGTGGGCAGAAGACACTGGAAGTGCCAAGGCAACACTGATGTCCTGGCAGCGGGGGGCTGCACCCCAGCCGTGCGGGGCAGGAGGTGGGCAAAGCCTCGGGGAAACACTCTTCTGCAGCAGTGAGAAAAGAGCGACACGTCTACCTCACCTGTTTTCTCCTGAGAGGGGGCACGGTAACAGTGATGGTCCCATGGGTCCCACCAGCTGGCACTGCCCAGCCCCAGGCCCCTGAATTCACAGCAGCAAAGGAGGAGCACCAGCTGGGGGCCCAGCAGTAAGGTGCAAACCCAGCCAACCGACCTGGAGACGCCTCCCCTCCTCTTGCCCCATCTGCAAAAACACCTTTATGAAAGGTAAAATGCCTTTCGGTCCAAACCGTATACCGTCTTCAAATAGCAAACAAGCAGTCCTTCTCACAAGTAGCTCGAGTAGTTCAGACGCGAAAGCAGACTGAAACAGGGAGAGCCGGCCGTCGGAACCCCGGCTGCGGGCTGCACCTCATCATACACGCCTGACCGCGAGGTAAGGCTCCTCTCTGCTGTCGGACAACACGCCGCGTGTGGCCAGAGGCCCAGGGTCAGTAGTGAGCGAGGGCCGCTGGGAGGGCCGGTGGGCTCCAGAGATCCCGGTCCCGCCCCCTGCCAAGGGGGCACCTTATGCTTGCTGGGATCTGGGCTTCCTCTGGGGTCTGACATTGAGGGAAATCCTGTGCCCAAATTCACACCGGGTTCACTGTCTTTTTCTTACTAATGTGTGAGTGTCTTCTGACCTTGGATTTTCCTCCCTGTTGTGTGTCTACGGGGATAACCTGTGCCTCCACTTGGGAAAACTCTCCTTTCAGAGCCCATGCTGACTGCGTACAGAAGCTGTTTCTTCTGAGTGCTCCCACTCAAATCTAAAATTAAATATAGCTTTTCTAAAAGAGCTATTTTTTTCTTTCAAACCATGAGGCAGGCTCAACTTCCCCACCATCCCAGTCTCTATTCAAGAGCTTTCAACTCAAATCTTAGCGCAGATCGCTGAGGCTGCAGGCTTCCACAGAACGGGTGTCTTTCAGTAATTCACCAAGTTTACAAACCTGTCCCACAGGAGAGAAAACCACAGAGCGACTTTCCCGGACGACCACACGCACCACTCCTGGCACATGGCAGCTGATGGTGGGGTCGTGGAGGGGCAGCCCTGGTCATCACACCTGGGGGAACAGACCCCTAAGTCTGAGACTCTGCACGGCCACCGGTCTGGGGCAGGGGGCGGGAGGGTCACACCTTCACATTTGCCGATCCTGCCCTTCTGGCCCACGGCCCCCACAACGATGGTTTCAGAGGGCCAGCGCGTACAGGTCCCGAGTTCCTGGACCCCGTAGGCAGCCGGGGGCAGCAGGGCCCACGGTCCACAGGGGAAGGAGTCAGGAAAGCAACAACAGGGCCTGTGGTCAGCGTGGTGGGACCACTGGGGCCTTCCGGGGGACTGCAGCAGAGACGGCAGCGCTGGACGCACGGAGGGGCCGGCAGACCCTCGGGACACAGGAGCCTGCGTGGGGGCGAACCCTCAGGCACCGCGAGCCAGCAGCCTGCCACGTGGACTCCACATCTCCAGGGCAGCTGGGAAAGGCCTCTAGAATTATAGTGGGTAGGATTTAAGCGAAGACGGAAGGAAGCATGTGAGGAGCAAGGGGAGAGCTCACCACGTGGGGCTGGGCCTGGAGGAGCGGGTGGGCCAGTGGGTGGGCAGGGCGGCCACCAGGCTGGCCTCCAGGCTCTGCCTGCAACCTCTCAGGCCTTCTTGCTCTCCCAACTTACTCAAGTATTGTACAAAATCTCAGCTCCTTTGGGTTCTCAGGACCCATGTCCCGGGGTCCTGGTGACTGTGACCTCAGCCCCTGTCCCCTTTGGGCGTGACATTCACAGTGAAGCCAACCCCAGGCTGGAGCCCTCCTGCGGCTGCCTGGTCCCCTGAGCCCAGCATTGCCCGTGCCCAGGAAGATGGCTTCCTGAGCCCGACGGTCCCCCAGAGATGGGGCTCAGAGATGCGGCAGCCACTGAGCTGCTTCCACAGGCAGCTGGCCGGTGGGGCTGGGACGTCCTGGAATACGAAGTCCATGGTCCTGAGCACCTCACCTGCAGAAATGGACGCAGGAGGCCACACTTCTTACAGACAGGTCAGAAGCTCGGGCTCTGGGTGTCCCGCCGCCTCAGGGATCGTCTCCCTGGGGGGACAGGAGCAGGGGACTGGGGGCAGCTGAGGCACCTCGGGGTCTGAGTGCCAGAGGCCATAGTTACCAACCTGCAAGGCCCTGGCAGTGTCCCGGGAGCCCTGCCCTCGGGGCTCTAAGGACACGCGTTCCACACGTTCACGGTCTGAAGCGGGTGCCCTGGCAGGTGGCCAGCAACAGCAGGAGCCATGGGAATGGGGGGTGGGGAGGGTGGTGCGGAGAGAGCCCAGCAGCAGGGCCGCCTGCAGAGGAGGGGCCTGACAAGCTCGGACCAGCCCCCACCCCCATCTCAGAGCCGCCCAGAGCCAGGCCATGCTAGGGGGGTGCGGGACATGCCTGCTCCACAGGGCCCTTTACTGCAGGGTTTGAGTAAAAGAATCTCGAAGTTCAAGACCTGCAGCATTTCCTGCGGGTTTCACCTGTTTAGCAAATACCTGCCCAGAGCAGGAGGGCAGGGGTGGGGGCCCGGGCTCCCAGCTGGGCACCTCCTACACCAACCCACCCTCAGGTACCGGGAGTCCCCTTCACCGAACCTCTCAGCTCAACCCCACCCCCACAGGCTGGAGAGGCCCTGAACCAAATTTCTGGGTTCAGGCCCACATCCTGTCCCCGCCCCCCAAATGCAAGGAGTTTCCCCCCAACCACATCCTGGCTCTGATCGCAGTGGCGGGACACCCCCTCCGGGTGAAGGTGACCCCCAGGCGGGGACTTCCCCAGTAGCAGACAGAACCCCCCCACCTAACGTCCCCACTCTGCCCTCTTGGCTGCAGGCAGTGCCGCGCCCACTGGGCACACTGCGGTCCTGGTCACGGGCGTGGGAGGAGAGAGGTGTTCGGGCAGTCTGTCCCCCGGCCAGGGGGTCAATCCTCTGTGGACAGTGGGGAAACTTGAGGGGGGGTTCCCGTGTCCCACCAAGCTGCTCCACGCTGGGTGATCGCAGGCCCCCCGACCAGCAGCGTGAAGGGAGCTGGTGGGAGGGGGGACAGGCGTCCAGCTGGAGGGCCCGGTGGGCCCGGGGCGGGGTCAGGTGGAGAGTCACAGGTAGAGCAGTGACAGGGACTCCCCGCTGGGGAGAAATGCCCGCTGCTACGGAGAGGGCTCGCACCACCTGCTATGGAGAGGGCTCGCGCCACCTGCTACGGAGAGGGCTCACGCCACCTGCTCTGGACAGGGGACTGCCGTCCTCCGGGGCTGGCCAGGGCGGCAAACGGACCCCCAGAGCAGAGGCCCCCACCTAAGGCTGGCCCAGCCTGTCAGCACCCTGTGGTCCTGGCACCAAGGCTGCTCTGCCAGTGTGGGCTCCGAGGGTGGCTGGGGTTGGGGTCCGCTGAGTGGCCCATCCTCCCACTCCAGACCTCGGGACCCCAAGTACAGCCCCCCATGGCGAAGCCCAGCTGTGTGTCCCCACCCCCGGGGACGGGAAGGTCCGGAAAAAAGTGTTTAAACAACTCTGGAGTGGCAACTAACTTTTTAGAGAAAAGAAATCATGTGTACACCCGTGGCGGGTTCATGTTGATGTGTGGCAAGACCACTACAGTATTGTAAAGTAATTAGCCTCCAATTAAAATAAATAAACATATTAAAAAAAAGAAAAAAAAGAGCCTCTATCTCTGAGACGAAACGGAGACTGTTAAGGCCCCAGACCACCGGACGTGCCCCCCTCCCGCCCCCCGCCCAGGACCCCTGCAGAGCACCACAAAGGACACGGTGCCCAAGGAGGGAGACCCAGAGGCGGGAGGCCGAGATCGCAGTGAGGGGGGCGCTCGGCCACGGTTACAGACACACAGACACACACACACACACAGAGACACAGATACACACACACAGATACACACAGATACACACACAGACACACACACGTACACACAGACAGATACAGATACACAGACACACACACATAGATACACACACACAGACACACAGACACAGATACACAGACACACACACACAAAGACACACAGACACACACACACAGACACAGACACAGGCACAGGCACACATACACTGGCTCACAGGCTGGAGGGTGGTTCAAACTCAGAGTCGTGTGTGAATGAGCAAAACACTGCGAACGTGCATGAACGTTTGGGCGGCGAGGCGGGCTTCTGGGAGCACAGCCACACCATGTCTCAACAAGGGGTTTCCAGACACACACTGCCTTTGGGCTCCTTTCAGAGTAACTCACACCGAGTCAGGGATTTATGGGACACAGAAAGCCCCGCCCTGAGGCCGCAGCGAACCCGCGAGGACTCCGCTCGGGCCTGGCCGCTGGGGAAAGGGGCCGTTGTCCCGTCCGTGTGCTGACGGCCCCGGGGCGGGGGGCCCTGTCCTGTCCATGTGGTGACAGCCCCGGGGTGGGGGGCCCTTGTTCCATCCGTGTGCTGAGGGCCCCGAGGCGGGGGGCCCCATCCTGTCTGTGTGGTGACAGTTCTGGGGCGGGGGGCCCTTGTTCCGTCCGTGTGGTGATGGGCCCCGAGGCGGGGGGCCCCATCCTGTCTGTGTGGTGACAGTCCCAGGGCGGGGGGCAGGGTCCAGCTGGGTGACGGGCTCGTGGGGGCCCTGCCGAGACCCCCGGGCACCGCCTCGGACGGGCCTGCCTGCGGGGACGGGCGGGCAGGGTCCGCTCTTGGGGACAAAATCCTGCTTTATCAATGAGGAGTGAGGCGGACTGTGCTTAGCTCCACGCTCAGAGATGAGAGCAGGGTAAGAGAAAACCGTGTCCACTTGCGCGTTACCAGGACAGAAGAGCGTGGTTAGGGAAAAGCCCCGGGACTTCCCTGCTGGTCCAGAGGCCAAGACTCCACGCTCCCCACGCAGGGGCCCAGGTCCAGCCCTGGGTGGGAACACATGCTCCCCACGCAGGGGCCCAGGTCCAGCCCTGGGTGGGAACACACGCTCCCCACGCAGGGGCCCAGGTTCAGCCCTGGGTGGGAACATGATCCCACGGGCTGCAACCAAGACCCAGCACGGCCAAATAAATCTTTATAAACAGAAAGAGCGGAGGAGGCCCGCCACCCTGAACCCCCTTCTCAGTCCCCATCATTAACCGCAGCTCAGTTTCACTTGCGGACCCTTCCAGAAGATGACACTAGGGTCACAGGAGGCTCCCGGCGGGTCGGAGGAGAAAGCGGGTAGGTCAGACATCCACCCGGAGCCAGCCCACGTGGCCTGGAGTCCAGGGACAGCACGGGGCCTGGGCCTTGGCCCCTCGCCTGGATGCGGGGACACGGCCTGGCTGTTCACCTGCCTGGGTCCCAGGGCTGTGCTCCTGGCCGTCAGAAGGTGACAGGGTCCTCGGGCCGAGCCTGGTCCTGCCCTGGGACACTCGCGCTCTCGGAGGGCCCCCAGCATCCGCTCCCAGCTGTGGTATTGCCAGCCCCCGAGAACACGGGCTTCGGGCCAGGCCACCTCCCCATTCACCCATCCTCCCTGCCCCACCAGGCAGGGCTTGTGGGTCCCAGGAGGGGCTGGATGAAGGGCTGCCCAGGGTGGGTGCAAGGAGCACCCAGACGTGGGGGAGAGGGTGGGGCCTGGTCTGTGTGCCTGCGGGGCAGGGCACTGGGGCAACCACAGATGTGAATCAGACTTCTCCTCGTGAGAGGCCGGCAGCATCCCTGCCCCGCTCCCGGAGAGCCCCCCTAACTAAGGCTGCATCCAGACAAGCCCCCAGGTACCTGCTGTTGCTCTGTCACCAGACCAAGACCACCCGCTTCTGGGTGATCAGGCTGCACGCAGGCCCCCTGGACAGGCCTGTCCCTGGACCTACCCTCCTGGTGACCTCTGGGGCCCAGTTCCAGGGTGTTCGGGAAACCAGGCTGCTGTCCAGGAAGTAAACTCTCCGTGACATCGGTGCAGGGGCTCAGAAATGGGGAAGCACCAGAGCTGCGGGGTGTGCTCGGCCCGGGGCTTCCAGTGGGAAGTCCCCAAACCCAGGGGGGACAGGAGACCACTGCCCAACTGCGAAGCAGCACCATCTCCACGCGCAGGCCCGATGGCCCAGGAGTCGCAGCTCCTGGATCTCAACTTGCTGGTTTCTGTCCCAAGAGATGCTTAAGCTCCTCACTAAATCTGCCGTTAAATGACAGATGGGCCCAGGGGTCATTAATCCCCAGATAGGCGCCAGCCCCTCCCCCCCAGCAAAGGCCAACAGGTAAACACAGGCACCAGACTGGTCAATCCCAACTCAGAATGAAGGGAGGCGAGTTTCCGAGTGGCCCTGGATCGTCTCGGACATCGAGGGGTCCGTTTATGTGCTGATTTCGAGAGGAAGGGTGCCCTTGCATGGACAGGCCAGTCGGCTCTGCAAACTAAGCACATGAAGGGGAGAAGCTGTGCAAGACGCTGCTGGTGAAAAGCAAAACGTTCCTGCGGACTGGCACGGGGACAGTCCGCGACCGCACACCCTGCGTCAGGCCTGGCGCCACAGGCCTCTGGACAGAAACATGGACTCGGCCCCAACCCTGCCTGGCGACCAGGGACGCACAAAGGATCCCTGCCCTGCCCGGTGGTGAGAACACGGCCCGCCTGCTCTTCCCTGACCTCAGCCACATGCCGGTGAGAAGGGCCAGGGCGGGCCTCCAGTGCCCAGGCCCGCTGAGTTGGCACTTAGAGAAAAAGGCAGGCGTCCGGGGAAATGACAACCGTAGACTGACTTCAAGAACTTTTCGATTTAACATTACTTCAGATGAATTACTCTACACGTTAAAAACCCCGATCTCCCTACAAAACGCTCTGTCACAGACGGAGGTGTGCTCCCCGCGGGATAGACCACCCAGGAGAACCAGGAACTCTCTGCTCCTCCTACAGGTAGTTCTGGAGTCACAGACAGGCCGGCCTGTGGGCAGTCCTACAGAGACTCACAAGCTCACAAGCAGAGTCGGCGCGGTCCACTCAGGGGTCCCACCAGGGCAGAGAAGCAGCCCGCCAGGTCAGGGACAGCGGAAGGCAGGACAGATGGAGAGGGGCGCCCCAGAGCGCCTCCCAGTCAGGGCTAGAGCATCCCACAGACAGAGCATGCCCGACAGCAGGCGCCTGGACTGTTCACCAGGCGGGACCTGCTTGTGTGTAACCGATTCAGGCCCTAGATAAGCACCAAGATCCCCCAGGACAAGTTGAAACGGGGCAGGCCGGAAACCCCCCAAAACCCCTATGCCGTTACCCCAGGACCCCTGAGCCCGCCCCCACCGCTGCTGCACTGACTCTGGGGAGCAGCGAGGTCCCACACACGAAGCGCATCAAGTGACAAACTCACATCCAGAGGGAGCCGCTGCGGTTCGGCGTGGGGCCTGCACACGGCGGGAGTGGGCGCCCGGACCGCGGACCGCGCGGCGCCCATCCACCAGGGAGTGGCTCCGAGGCCGGGATGCAGGGGCTAGGGAAAAGGGATACGGGGGTGGGCGGGAGGGGGGGTTCCAGGGGTCGGGGAAAGGGGGACGAGCCGGGTGCGAGGACCTGGGGAAAGGGGATGCGGAGCCAGGTTCTGGGCGCTGGCGGCGGGAACCGGGGATGGGGCGCGGACGGCGGGGGATGAGCGCTGCGGGTCGCAGGGAAGGGTGGCGGTCGCGGGCCCCAGGGAGCGCTCAGCTGGGCCGCGCCCAAGGTCCCCCTCCCGGCCCCCTCCGGCCGCGCATCCCCGAGCCTCGGCGCGGCCCCGGGCCCGGGGCGGCCTGGGCTCCCGGCGGACACCCACCTGGGCCTTCTGCAGGGCGCCCAAACGCAGCTCGTGCACGAAAGGGTTCCGCCCCGGGGGCGCCTGCCGCCGCGCGTCGCCGACCCCAGCGCTGGAGGAGGGGGCGGCGCGAGGATCGCGTCCCCGGAGCCTCATGGCCGCGCCGCCCGCCGCGAGGGGCGCGGGGCGCCGGGCCGGGTGCGGAGCGGGGCGCGGGGCGCGGGGCGCTGGGCGAGGATGCGCGGCGGCTGGAGCGGGCCGGGCGCGCGGCCGCGCAGGCGCGGGAGGGGCGGCTGCATGACGTGGGCGGGCGGGGCGGGGGGGCTCACGGCGGGCGGGCCGGGGAGGGGCGTGTGCTGGCCCCGCCCCGCGGGCGCCGAGAGGCCGCCCCGGCGCCCAGCCCGCCCCGCGCCGCGCGCTGCGCCCGGCGCCCCCCTCCGGGTCTGATCAGCGAACCGCTGGGGGCGGGTCCCGAGCGGCGCCGAGGCCCTGGCCGAGAGCCCGTCGCGGCGGCGGGACCACAGGGACGCTCCCCCTGGGTCCCCGCCACGTTGTCCCCTTCCGCTGCTCAGGGCGCCCACCAGGGGCGCGGCCGGGAGAGGAGGCGCCGTGCAGCCACGTGGGGGCAGCCGGGGCGTCTGGCACTCGCTCCCGGGGCTGGGGGCGCCGAGCCTCCGGGCTGTCCGCTCAGACCCCGAGGAACACCGCTGGGCCGCGCCTGGCCACGCCGCGTGTGTAAGGGTCCACTGCATGCCCGCCGAAGACCCCGGTCCTCCTCAGATGCGCCCCGCCGCGCTGCTTGGTCCTGCCCTCCAGGCTCTGGGCGGGGGACCAGCGGCCGCAAGGGCAGGCCTCATCCCAGACGCCTGGGGTCCACCCCGATCACAGGGTCCAGGCGTTTGCTGACTGGGACCCAGTGGTTCGAGAAGGGGATAATGACTCTGGCTCTTGGCGTGGCCTTGTGGGCGAAGCGGGGGACACTGGGGTCTCTGGTTCGTGGTGGGCGCAGTGCTAACTAGGGCAAATGGAAGTGCACCCTGTTCAAAATCTATCCATTTCAAAGCCGCCTCGAACCCTTAGTGTCACGAACAGCTACATTTCTGTGGGTCTGTCCTTGCGGCCCAGACGGCAGGAGATGGAGAGGGCCAGGCCGTGGGTGTCCGCTGAGCAAGGATCAGCTGGCATGTGTACGCCTGAAACCACAGCCCTGCCTGGCTGGCCTTCTGCAAAGGCCTGGGCTCCGGGCCACTCTGGGCCTGGGCGGTGAGTCAGGGAGTGGTCGGCCGTCTGATGACCCAGCGGATGCCGTCACCAGGTGACCTGGTGAAGACTCGCCGTATTGAAGGCCCTTCTGTGTTTCCATGGAGAGACGTTGGGGGGAGAGGGTCCCCCCTGAAGTCTCTGGCGTCCTACAGGAGTTGTTAGTACAGAAGGCAAAGTGCAGGCTGGGTGCAGGCTTCTCCGAAGCCTCACGCTTCGCCTGGGGGAGTGACCACTCCGCAGAATCTCAGAAGTCACGTCTGTAAGAGGCCGGCAGAGCAGTGACCGACCACACCAACGCCCCCAGCGCCATGCCAGACCTTGTGTGCTGCGGGAAACTCTCTGAGGCTACCGGCCCTCTGCTGACCTCCTGGACATTAAGTTGCCTGTTGTTCTGACGGCGTGGAGGGCTGGTGGGACTGTGCAATGGTCTGGGCAGGCGGAGGGGAAGGGAGCGGAGGCGCATCCCTGTTGACTACAGGCCGAAGCCTGCTTGGCCCCCAGTGACTGGGGAGGGTGGTGGGCCGCCCTCCGGAAGAGCTGGGCTGGGGAGTGAGGTGTGAGTCTGGGGTCATTCCCTTGGGAGGACCGGCCAGGATAGAGCTGGGATGGCCACTCCGTGGTTGTCAACACGGTGGAGACCCGCTTGCCGTGGGCAGTGGGGAAGCTTGGCTGGAGGAGCAGGAGGGAGGTGGAGGCCTGGGGAGGGGGCTAGGATCCAGGGGCTTAGGCTCCCTGGGGAGGGTCTGGGCGCAGGAGGCAGAAAGCCAGCCCCCTACAAGGGAGGTGGAAACCCTGAAGGGTCCCAGATCAGGGGACGAGGTCTGGGGGGAGCCTCTAGGGGCGAGGGTCCCCCGTGAGGGAGCTGGGAACTGGGTGGGGCAGGGGCGGGGGCCTGGAAGCTCACTGGTTCACACTGGTCATTGTTCCCAGGCTGGCTCTGATTTTCATGATGAGATGGAAGGTTGCAGAAGCTTGGTCAGGAGAAGCTGCTCTTGGTGGGCAGTTACAGCAGCTCCTTTCAGTGGACGAGGAAGAAAGGCTTCAGCTATCTTTGGGCCCTCACTTCTTGATTTTGGTGAAACCTCCTGGTGTGTCCTTGAACCATTGAAGCCCGTCGCCTGGGACCTCCAGGACCCTCGGACCCAGGGGCGCTGGCTGTGCTCCAGGGACGCAGCTCAGACCTGCCGCTGTCTGCCCGCGCCTGCTCAGGCTGGAGACGGAGGCGCTGCACCTCCAGCTCCCGGTCAGCGAGCGCGCGCGGGCCTCGCCTGCTCCTGGCTGGTGGGGGTGGTGGGGTTTGTGTATGGTTTGGAGTCTGGAGTTATTTAAGGAAGAGGGAGAGAGGCCCTTCATTTTGCTCCAGTGTTTGCTATTAGTTCTGCCCTTCGGGGTTGTTTCTAACCCAGCTACAGATTTTCCTTCTCCGCGTGATACACTGAGGCTCTCAACACCGTTGATCAGTCTCTCCTACTGTTGTCCTGCTTTGGGTACAAGCAGAAGTGTTTATATAAAGCTATTTCTGGATGCTCTCTTTTACCGCATTGGTCTGTTTGCTCCTGTGCTGGTTCCACACTGTTCTAATCTCTATACCTGTGGGATATTGTGCCATGGTCACCAGGAGGAAGAATTCCAGTTGGTGTTTCAAGAACTGTCTTGGGACTTTCCTGACTATCCAGTGGTTACAAATCTGCCTTCCAACGCAGGGTACACAGGTTTGATCGCTGCTGGGGAAACTAAGATCCCACGTGCTACGGCTGAGACCCAGTGAAGGTCACGACGAAAGATCCCACGTGCTACGGCTGAGACCCAGTGAAGGTCATGACGAAAGACCCCCGTGACGCGGAGAAGATCCCACGTGCTACGGCTGAGACCCAGTGAAGCCAAACCAAAGAAGAAGAGCTGTCTTAATGATTCATAGACCTTAGTTTTTCCATCTAAATATAGAATCGTTTTCATGACTGCAGCCACAAAATTAAAAGGCGCTTACTCCTTGGAAGAAAAGCTAGAACAAACCTGGACAGCATGTTAAAAAGCAGAGACATCACTTTGCTGATAAGGTCCCTATAGTCAAAGCTATGGTTTTTCCAGTGGTCATGTATGGATGTGAGAGTTGGACTATAAAGAAGGCTGAGCGCTGAAGAATTGATGTTTCCGAACTGTGGTGTTGGAGAAGACTCTTGAGAGTCCCTTGGACTGCAAGGAGATCCAACCAGTTAATCCTAAAGGAAGTCAGTCTGAATATTCATTGGAAGGACTGATGCTGAAGCTGAGACTCTAATACTTTGGCCACCTGATGGGAAGAGCTGACTCATTGGAAAACCCTTATCCTGGGAAAGATGGAGGGCAGGAGGAGAAGAGGGTGACAGACGGTTAGATGGCATCACTGACTCAATGGACTTGAGTTTGAGCAAGCTCCAGGAGATGGTGAAGGGCAGGGACGCCTGGCGTGCTGCAGTCCATGGGGTCGCCAAGAGTGGGACAGGACTTAGCTACTGAACAGCATAGAATCCGTTTATGCAGTCACCCAAGACTCCCACTGATGGTTTTGTTTTGAAGTTCGTGAAGTGTTTATGTTACTTCAGTAAGAATGTGTTGTAAGGGGACCCGGACTTTGTTTTGTATTTGGTAAGATACACAGATACAGGAAGACGGGCTTGGAAGAAGAAGCGGGTCCCATGGGTCCCCGGAGACAGGAGTGGTGACAAGCCTCGGGGCCTCTGGGAAGTGCCAGCTGCTCAGGAGGCCGAGGGCAAGGAGAAAGTGAGGGCCAGCCCCTCCCCTGTGGTCCCCGCAGGCGGGCACGGGCCAGGTGGGGTGAACAGGCCCAGAGTTGGCTGGTGTGGGTCACCTCCCTGGCTCCTGGCACTCGTCTCAGGGGACTGTTGCTGGCTGTGACAGCGGCTGCGAGTCTGAGCCCCGTGGTGGAGGGCTGGGTGTGGACTCTGGCTTGGCCTGTCTGCATGGGAAGGATGAGCCCCACGAAAGCAGGCCTAAGGGTGGTCCCTTGGGGTCAGCCAGGCCCCGAGACATCAAAGTGTGCTTAGTCGCTCAGTCGTGTCCAACTCTTTTGAAACCCTATGGACTGTAGCCTGCCAGGCTTCTCTGCCCAGGGGATTTTCCAGGCAAGAATACTGGAGTAGGTTGCCATTTCCTTCTCCACAAGACGTCAAAGTATTTGTGTTAAAACATGATTAATGCAGAAGATAAGACACTTTGCAATTTTAAGCATTATCTTTCACCAATATGATTATGCTTCCATTTACATTGGTCTTCTTTTAATTCTTTGGTAGCATTTAAATTTTTTCTACATAAAGATTCCACATTTTCTTAGACTGATTCCTGGATATGTTGTAATTTTGCAGTTGTAAAATAAAGGAATCTTGTTTCTTATTCCTTTTTCTAATTGTTCCTGACTCACATGAAGGAACAGCACTGACTGTTGATCTTGAAGACTGAGTGAGGTTAGTCAGGGGAGGAGGGGCCCTGTGGGGGTTGCTGCAGCCCCCCACTCCCCCGCCGTTGCAGCTGAGTGAGGGACCCCAGCCTGTGCAGGACACAAACCTCCCAGGAAAACCGCAGCCTTCCGAGAAGCAGTGAGTCCCTGAGTGCTGGTGTGGTTGCCAAGTATCAACAACGTTCCTCAGAAAGGATGGTTTGCATTTTGATGAAGCCTGGTTTACCTGTGTCTTTGGTGGATCATGCTTTGCTATCCTGTGAGGCCCCGTGGAGAGGATGGAGGCAGACGCTTACGTTCATTTCTCTCAGGGGGCCCAGCACCATTTCTTGATGAGACCATGTCTGTCCCTTTGACTCACCTTGGGAGCTTTGTGGCGTGAATCTGGGGTTCATTTTTGGACCCCATGTCCCATTCACCTGTACGCCAACAGCCTTTGCTATTATCACATTGCCTTGATTGCTGGAGCTTTGTGGTAAGTCTTGAAATTAGATCACGTGGGTCCTGCAACCTCGTTCCTCCTTGCCAGCGTTGTTTTCATTCTTCCAGAGCCTTTCACTTCTGTTATAAATGTTAGAATCCATTTGTTAATGTCTCAAAACATCTGCTGGGGGTTTTGAGGAGATTTTTGTTGAATGTACCGATTAATCTGGAAAATCAACATCTGAGTAATACTGTTGTCTGTCCTTGAATGTGGTATATATGTCATTGATTTAGGTTTTCTTTAATTTTTCTCAGCAGTGCTTTATAACTTTTGCTTATCACTTACAGGTCTTGCCTGTTTTTCTAATTCTGCCCCTAAGTATTTTATGTTTTGGTGCCCTTGTAAATGGGATTTTCTTTTCTTTTCTTGACTGCCCTTTGCAGCTTGTGAAATCTTAGTTCTCAGACCAAGGATGAACCTGGCCCCAGCAGTGATGGTGCCGAGTCTTAACCACTGGGCCACCAGGGAAGTCCTGACTGGCGCTGCTTTTTAATTCCAGTCTCTGCCAGTTTTCTGCTCGTACAGAGAAACACAGCTGGACCTTGCGTGTTTACTGTGTGCTGCAGCCCTGGTGGCCTCACTGACCGCTTCTGACGGCGTGTTCGCAGGGCTTCCCCTGTTCCCCGTCACGCTCCCTGGGGGTCGCGGTAGTTTTACTTTCCCCTCCGAACACGGTGCCTTCTGTTCTTATTTTCTGTCACCTCACTGACTGTGGCGTCAGGTCTCGATGCTGAGCAGAGGTGGGGCCTTGTTGACAGTCCTGGGAAACGCATCCCATCTCGACTTCAGCCTCGGGTCTTCACGGCCACCTTCAGTGAAGTTCAGGACGTTCCTTTCTAGTCCCAGCTGGAGCTGGCTGGGGATTTTTGTCATTTTGTCAAAGATCTATTATCTAGCTTTTCTTCTCAGTCCTCTTAATATGCTGAATTGCTTCTGCTGCTGCTGCTAAGTCACTTCAGTCGTGTCCGACTCTGTGCGACCCCATAGACGGCAGCCCACCAGGCTCCCCCGTCCCTGGGATTCTCCAGGCAAGAACACTGGAGTGGGTTGCCATTTCCTTCTCCAATGCATGAAAGTGAAAAGTGAAAGTGAAGTCACTCAGTCGTGTCTGACCCTCAGTGACCCCATGGACTGCAGCCTACCAGGCTCCTCCGTCCATGGGATTTTCCAGGCAGGAGTACTGGAGTGGGGTGCCATTGCCTTCTCCGAATATGCTGAACTAAAGGAGATGATATTCCAACCTTAAACCAACCTCGTTTTTCTGGACAAGCCTCTGCTTGATCATATTTATTCTTATTTTGAGTTCTGTCCTTCGTGGTTATTTTTTTTAATCCATCATTTTTAAGTGAGTCATGCATTTTAATGTCACACCTAAAAGCATCTGTGCTTGACGGATCTTACTTCCCCGCCCAGGGATCAAACCCAAGTCTCCTGCATTGCAAGACACGTTCTTAACCACTGGGCCCCCGGGGACGTCCCTGTGAGCTCGTTTGTTATGTGATGACAGATGTTTCATTTTTTGCACATAGCATCCATGATTCCATACGATTTATTGTAAAGGCCGTCCTTTCTCCGCAGACCTGCCTCTGTATCTTTGTCAGTATCCACTGCACACGTGCGCGTCTATTCCGGGACTGTCCTGCCCATCGTGACTGAGCGACTGAACAGCAACGGCAGCTGATGCACAATATTGTGTTAGTTTCTGTTTTTTTCCCAATTATTGAAGAATTGTCGCCTTTGAACTGTGGTGCTGGAGAAGACTCTTGGGAGTCCCTTGCACTGCAAGGAGATCAAACCAGTCAGTACTAAAGGAATTCAACACTGAATATTCATTGGAAGGACTGATGCTGAAGCTGAAGCTCTAATACTTTGGCCACCTGATGGGAAGAGCTGACTCACTGGAAAAGACCCTGATGCTGGGAAAGACTGAAGGCAAAAGGAGAAGAGGGCAGCAGAGGATGAGATGGTTGGACAGCGTCACTGACTCAATGGACATGAATCTGAGCAAGCTCCACGGAAGCCTGGCGTGCTACCGTCCATGGAGACGCAAAGAGCAGGACACAACTTAGCGAGTAAACAGCAACAAAGCAAGATGATGAGCGTGGGTCCCTGTGCTGCACAGGAGACGCTCGTTGAAAGACGTCCGCTTTGATCGTTCATCGCTGGTATGTGGGAGCGTGATCCGTTTCTCAGGCAGGTTCCGTGTCCTGAGCTGACTGGATCCACCTGAAAGGCCACTGTCTTTTTCACAGGTTCTGTGCTTTCCTAACAGAAGACCGTGTTCTCTGCGAATGAAGACAGTCTCACGCCTTCCTCTCGTCTTCCTCTCCTACCGCTGGGCCCACGCGTGTGGCTCTGGGTAGATATGGTGGCGGTGGAGGCGCTGTGGTTCCTCGCATGGGCCGACACACAGTCCTTGTCACGTTGTTTGCTTCTGTTTGCAGACATTTTAAAGGTTTGTATCCATATTCACAAATGGTGTTGCTGCCTTTCCTGTAACATCCATGTCTGGGTTTGGGATCAGAGCGATGCCAGCCTTTTGACAGGGTTTTCTGTTCTCTGGAAATTCTGGAAGCGTTTATATGCAGCTGGCATCATCTCTTCTTTAAAAGTTTGATGGAATTTCCCATGAAGCCCTCCGAGTGTCCAGTTTTCTTTCTGTGAGTGTTTTTTTTAACTTGGATTCAGTTTATTTTACAGAGGCAGGGTACTGTCTGTGGGTCTCCAATCTCCCTCTTTCTCTTAGAAGGACACCAGTCATTGATGTATGGCTCTCTCTAAACCCAGGGGGGGTCTCATCTTGATGTCTTAATTACATTGGGAAAGACACTGTTTCTAAACAAGGTCACACTTGTCCCATGGTACCGGGTGTAGGACCTGGATACGTCTTTCTGTGGGGGTAGGGGGTGGGAGGAGGGACAGTCTACCCCACTGCAGCCAGCTAATCTCGGGTGATTTTTGGCAAAATGCATGAATAGATGTTAAGGATGGACTACAGCCTGTGTTGGCTCCACGTGACCCCTCGGGCCATCCCCCCCATCACCAGTCGAGGTCAGGGCTCGGGACTCCGTGCCGTGTGAGTTGGGCATTGTCACCTCAGTGGAAGCAGCTCAGCAAAGATGCCCACGTCCCAAAGCGAGCTTTCGGCACCAGCACCCTTGTGGGCGGCTCAGGGAGTCACAGGACGCGCCAGCCCTGGACGAGCTCTGCCGTGGGCCTGGGGGCCCCTCCTGCTCTGGGGCCTGGGGTCACCGCGGCTTCACCCCACCCCCAAACACCCTCTCCTTCTTTGCTTCCCTCAGTGATCCCTTTGGAAGAGTTTTCCATACGCATCCGACCGTGAAATGCCCGGGCGCCCTTCTCACTGCGGTGTTTCTACTTTCTCCAACCCACACATCTCGCTAGCCGAGCTGCCCCGGGTACCCACCGGCCATCCTGTCCTGGCTGTGTTCTGAGTGAGGAGGTGTCTGGGCGGCAAAACCCCTGAGAGCCATGGGGACGCCTCCTCAGGGCCCCTCCCCAGGGCAGGGGGCGAAGGGGACGGTGTGGGCGGGTGTGCTTCTGAGGCTCTGAAGGAGCCCCTTTTGTGCTTCCTTATTCAACTCGACACTGATGCAACCTGAAGGAAGAAAAGAAAAGAAAATATTACCTACTTGGGGATTGCCACCTGTCCACACATGATGCTCATAAACGTCAGCCAGCCGAGAATTCTTGCACGTGTCTGCAAGCATCTAGTGCTCGGTGAAGAGAGGCGTTTTCTCTGTACTCAACTCAGTCTCAAGAGCACAGTCCGTTATGGAAACACAAGGAAAGCGCTGCTTCTGTGCTCTAAGGAACCGGTGTTAACTGATGTCTCCTTAAAACGACACGGCTCCCTCGGTGCTTCCTAGGTTCTGGGTGGATGGCCTTTGGGCCCTTCCTACCCCGCAGACCTGGCAGAGATGAGGATGGGCCCGGGAAGCCTCTGTCTCGGGCGGAGCCGGGCTGCCCGGGAGGGGCTGGCCTGACCAGCATCTCGGTCCCACTGTATTGGTCTGCTGCCCGCAGCACGGCTGCTCCGTGATACCTGGGCGGTCCTGGGAGCTCTGGAGGCGGCAGGATGGTGGAGGCGCCTTCTCTGGACTGTGGGCCCCACAGGCTGGAGCCGCTGTACCCGGGAGCACCTGAACCCCCTGCCCGCCACAGGCTGCCCGCCCTCCCAGAGATGCTCCTGCCGTCCACCCGGCCCGCCCCGGTCCCTCAGCACCTGGACACTCAAGGGCATCTCTCTGCTGACCCCCTCCTTCTCAGCCTTCCTGCTCGGGTCCCCAGACGCCCCTGGAGTCTCTGCCCACCTTCCCCGGGCTGGTGGCCCCCCGCCTCATCCACCCCCGACAGCACCTTCCCCAGTCTCCCTCGTCTCTCCTGGCCTCTCTTTCCCGCCTGCCCCTCCTCCACGTCCCTCTCACCTGGACCAGGTTAGAGCCATTTCATAGACAGGAAAATCGCGGCACAGGAGACGGCGGCTGAGATCCGATCCGGGACCAGTGAAGACTGAAGCTGTTTCCTCCTGTGGACGAGTCAGGGTGGTCCGTGTCCTGGGTCACCTGTCTCTGCAGGTGGCCTTCCAGAGAGAGGTCCCATCTCTACAACACGTGGATTCCAGACAAGATTGTTTTCCTCAAAGATAAAGACCCTGGACCTCAAGTCAGTATCTAGATACTTGACGGGATGCTACACCTCATGTGTAGTTTCCAGCTGTCATTTAATGTTCAGCCCACGTGGGGTAACCCTGAGGCTGCAGCTGGGGATCTGAAACCCCTTTCACGAAGACGCAGGGCCCTGGGAATTTGGTCATCACCACACCCTCTTCCTTAGCAGCATCACCTGTTCCAGTTTTTGGCACGGAGCAAGTGTTCCCTGGTTTGGAACGTGAGCCGAGATGACACGCTCTTCTGTGGGCCTCGGCGCAAACTAGATTTTGAAACTCAGAGGCACAGCTTCTTCACACATTGCAATTGCAGAACAAATGTTTGCATGTAATTTTGCTTCCCAAAATGTCAAAAAAAGCAAAATATGAAAACATATTCTCAAAGGAGTGATCTTTATGAAAAATTGCTTACAGTAATTCTTTCCAGTTGGCACTGAGAAATACTGTGTCGAAATATTTTTACAGTCGAAGTTGCGAAGAGAGACCTCACGTTTCAGAAGAAGGGTATGCTCCAGAAGGAGGCGATTCACTGTGAGGAGGGGGCAGAGGCCAGGCCACATCTATCCTCAGCTCCTTAGCAATAGAACACACACATTTCAGAGGGAAGCTTGGCCAGCCGGATAGACTGCATTCCCCAGCCCACCTGCCAGTTAGCTGTGATCAGTATAAGCTCTGGCAGCAGATGGGATGCAGGCACAAGATGTGTGGAACTTGAAGGGTGAATGTAATGAGAGGGTGTCTTCTTGCTGGCTGGAAGGTGAATGCAATGGCTGGAGCCACAGCCTCCATACTGGGACATGAGACAATTTTGGGAGTGGAAGGCATGCTAGCAGACCAATCCAAAAGAAGAAACCTGAGTCCTGGACCACATGAAGGATACTCCCAACCTTCTGTGGCTACTGCTGGCAGTTATGGTTGTGAGAAGAAATAAGCTTCTCTATCTTTAAGTTATTGTTTGGGATTTTTCTGTTACTTGCACATAAACTTAATCCTAATGAATATAGAGGCCACTAGGGGTGCTTGGACTAAAAAACCCCAGGCCATACACACACACACACACACACACAGACAAAGCCTAAGCAAAACCTACAAGATGTGCTTTTGATCTTTTTGTATGGACATAGATCTAGGTACTGATCTTTGTGCATTGATGTAGAAGCCCCTTAAGCCCCTCTGAATATGCCTTCTCCTGCTTCCTCTCCAATCCCCTTGTTGTTTCTCTTCCCAGCTCCTATAAGACCTTTTGGCCTGGTTCCCGTCACCCCTTCCCAAACCACTTCATTCCCCAAAGACCACCCTTCTCTCCTTCAGGAGGGCCTCCTGCCCTGGCTGGTCTGACATCTCCTGAACCTTTTTATCACTTCAAAGATCTAGAACGCTGTCAGTCTTCAGGAGACATATCTCAAAGATGCCACCTTCGCTCTCAGCTCCTGAGATATTTTGGTTATATAATATTATTGTCTGAAAAAGGGAGGAACAGTTTCACTCGAAGACCCGAAAAGTTTCTTCTGGAAGGTGCAGTGACATGTATCTCCATATCTTGATCTAACTAGCATATAGTAGGTCCCAAGCTCTGGCTGGGAGGGGGAGCCTGGGGTGTGAATGTGGGTCTGCCCCCAGCCAGGGGTAACACCTGCATCGTCACAGGTGGCCAGCAGGTGCGTGTGGGAAAGAGGAGCCGGAAAGGTCCAGAAACTTGAGGAAGGGAGAAGCAACTCCTGCTGGCGGGTCAGGGAGTTCTCCGAGGAGGAGTGGACCCTTGCGGAAGTCTGGAAAGAGGCCCAGGAGGAGGGCAGTGAATGGGGAGGTGAGGACGCCGTCCACTCAGGCCCGGCGGGTGGAGGTGGGGTCCATGCAAGCCGGCCCCCGCCCTCCCTGTACTCCTCTCACAGGCGCGTGAGTGCGGGGCGTCGGGTCCTCAGCAAGGCCTCTTGCACGGGGAGGTGGGGGAGGGGTGGAGCCATATTCCCTGCTCAGCCTGGAGGAGTGGGCGCAGCAGCTGTGCACCCGGCACGTGCTGCTCACAACTTGAGCCTGTGCACACCTGTACCTGCACACTCCGCCCTCCTCACTCCCTTCTCCAGGGCCTGACGCCCATGGTGGCCCTGGGGTTCACTTTGTGTAAGAGGCTCTTGCTTCAGCAAACAGGGTGTCCTGCTGAGTGGAAGCGCTTGGTCTCAGAGCATCTCCCGAGCTGGCTCCTTGACGTCGGGCTTTCGGTCACAACAGGATCTGGGTTCCCATTATCAGCACTTAGATTGCTAAGCTGGGAACTTGACCTGGAGCAGAGGGCTTCTACGAGCCTCTTGATCGTCAAGACTCATTAAGGGGGTGTGGCTCCTGAGACAAGAGGTGGAAAGTGACTCCCGTGTTTGCGGAAGGACTTCTGAGCCAGGACTTGGAGCACGTGCCCGGGCGAGCAGCCGGCGTGCCGAGAAGTGCGTTGAGTCAGCGTTGAAGCCACACGTACTCCGTGTCATCTTGTGACTTGAGAGTGGCCTCCATCTGGAGTACGTGCTGAACACCCGGTCCTTCTGCTGTCGCCGTCCTCGGGCTGCACAGAAAGCTTCCTCACCAGCCGGCTGCGTCTGTCTGCTCGGCCAGGGTGGACCTCCCGGCGCGGGCAGGGCTGTCTTCTGGCATCGGTCTCAGCAAGTCACCCCTCCCCACCCCCTGCCAGGTTCAGAATTAAAGGATTATCCCGGAAATACTCTTGTAACCGGTGGTGACTCCACCGTGGGAACAAGTTGACACCAGTCCCGTCTTTTTCAGTCACAGGAGTTAACGTTCTCTGCTGTGAAGAGACAGCAGTGTCCATGAAGAATCCCTGCAGGATCCCAGCAGGGCCGTGGCGACGAGCCCAGCCTCTGAAGCGCGGGAGCCCCGTGCAGTGCCCGTCTGCTCCCCCAGGCGTTTCTGCAGTCACCACCGAGCCTCACGGGCATGAAGCGCGAAAACGGGGTTCCCATGCTGGGAAATGCAATGGGTCTCCCCACGCCCGCAGAGGGGGCCCAGTGAGTTTGAACTCCAAGGATGTAGAGCAGGGGCTTGCTGGGCCTGTTGTCTAAGCAATTACGTCTTCAGAGTCAGGGCTTGGAGAGTGGCCACCAGTCCCGGGCCTGAGGGCTTCCTGAAGGGAGCCTGTCGTCAGCTGACGGGCCTGTGACGGGATCCTCGGGGCTGCAGGGGACATTAGACAGAGCCCTGTGGTGTCTCCAAAGTCCAAATGTAGAGGCCCTGTGAGAGGGGCCGCCCTGTGTGTCCACCCTGTGACACCCTAGCCAGTCCCTCTTCTTTGCTTGTCAGCCCCGCCGTGCTGTATATGACACGTTTCTTAGGCTCTAACCTAAATCTGTTTCTTAATCCTTAAAAAAACTCTGTTAGCTCAGCAGTAAAGAAAGTTTCTAGCGACAAGAGATTCCATCGGATATGAAGTCTGTGGACATGTTACCATTTCATCAGCGTTGCAGGTTCTGATTCGATCGGCTGAGTAACAGCCCGCGGAGTCTCGGATCTGCACGCTTCCGCCAGAATCTCACCCTCTGCATCAGCACATGACCACTTCCTTACCGTTAGGGACGCTCAGGCTGCCTCTGGTCCCTTTCAGATCCTCAGAGCCAGCGAGCTTCCTCTCCGCCAGGCCTGAAAGGGATGCTCGCAGGTCTGGTCTGGCTGCAGGACACAGATGGAATGATACAGGGCGGATGACGGCGTTCACAGAGGAGACACAGCCCCGGAGAGGAAGATGGAGCAGGCAGATGTTGGGGACACGGGGTTACCCCCAAGCAGGCTGCTGGCGCTGGACCCAGGGGTCGATCCGTCCCTTGGGACTGAGCTTGAGGAGATCGAGAGGAAGGACCTGATGGCCCCATAGGGGCTGGGGTCCCCGGTGAGCAGAGGGGAGTGGGCCTCGGAGCATGTGAGGGGGCTGCAGGGGGTCAGAGGTCTTCCCCGCCGTGACGACGATGCCGTCCTGCACCGACAGCTTCGCGTTAACCGTCCACGCGCTGAGAGTGCGCCCCAGTCGGAGAAGCAAGCCCTCTTCCTCCTCCTTCAGCCTGGAAGCCGTGAGACTGGCCCCGAGGGTGCGGCCTCTGGCCGGTGCCCACCCCACTGGCACAGCCTCCCTGGGAGGCGCTCGTGTCCATCGGCCAGGGACAGCGTCCTCGCCCCGGATGCCCGGCACAGTCACCCTCAAGCCTCAGGGCCCCTCTCCCCTCCTCTTCCAGAGCGTCCTCTGCAGTATGGGGGCACTGGGGGGCGCCCCTCCCCGGGTGAGGTTCTGGTTGCTGCAGGACCTCCTCACTCCCAGACCCCAGACCTATGTAGGCCTCTGTGATGCCCCCCGAAAGAGGAAGATCCAAGCAAGCACTCTCTGCTGCCCGCGGGCACCCAGGACCTGGCCGAGCTGGAATCTGAGGCCAGGTGAGAAGGTCGCACAGCTGAGGTCAGAGGGAAGCCCTTCCCCAGGACATGCGAAGCAGAAGGGAGCTTCCCTGGCCGGGCTTGGGGCCCCTGTGGCCTGGGCTGGGTGTTTCCTCCTTCATTCAGACCCTGTCCTGCGGCGGCTCCTCCTTCATCCGGACCTTGTCCTGCGGGTTTAAAACGTTCGTGACGTGCTGCTCCTCCTTTGCTCATTTTCAGCAAACGTTCAGTGTCATCCCTGGTCTACTGTCGTAACTTTATACTTTTCCCTTAAAGAAAGCCCGTTGTTGTTGAGTCACTCAGTTGTGTCTGACTCTTTGCGACCCCACGGACTGCAGCACGCCAGGCCTCCCTGTCCTTCACAGTCTCCCATGGTTTATTCAAACTCATGTCCATCGAGTCGGTGATGCCATCTAACCATCTCATCCTCTGTCGTTCCCTTCTTCTCCCGCCTTCAATCTTTCCCAGCATCAGGGTCTTTTCCAGTGAGTCCGCTCTTCCCATCAGGTGGCCACAGGACTGGAGCTTCAGCTTCAGCATCAGTCCTTCCAATGAACACTCAGGACTGATTTCCTTTAGGACGGACTGGTTGGATCTCCTTGCAGTCCAAAGGACTCAGGCCCCTCCGTCCAAGGGATTCTCCAGGCAAGAATACTGGAGTGGGTTGCCATTCCCTTCTCCAGGGGATGTCCCCCACTCAGGTATGGAACCTGCGTCTCTTATGTCTCCTGCGTTGGCAGGCATGTCTTTTCACCACTACCACCACCTGGGAATCTCTAAGAAAGTGCCTACAGTTGTATGAATGCCAGGCCCCATGAGACACGGAGCGGCCACCTCTTCCCAGGCCTGAAAGCAGGCATGTAAAGGGGCCCCTGGGACCCTGGACAGCCTCTCCTGGTGGGACGGGCTGTGCGAGGCCTCCACTGCTGCGGGGACATCTTCTCCATAGCTTTGTCTCCAACATCAAACGGGTCTCGTTGCTGCATAGAAGACGCGTTAAAAACAGCGGTGCCTGGGGGCAGCCAGAGTGACTTGGAAATCGGGCTGGGTGTGGGCGAGGGGGCTGGCCAGCATGGGCTCTTCCTTGGCTCCCTGAGCTGATCCTGAGTCATCCCCTGACCCCGCACTTCTGCCCAGGGCATGTCCTGAGCCGGGCGGCCTCACCAGAGGCTGAGTCAGCCTCTGCCCACTGGACGAGTCCCCGAGGCTGTGCCGTGGGCACGTGCCTGCTGTAGGTGGAGAGGCTGCCCGGGGTTTCTGCCCCCAGCCCCATGGTCCCCACCCCGGGACCCCAGGGCCGGGCTGTCCTGGCAGCTGGCCCTCCTGCCAGGGTGCCGTCCACACCCTGGAAGCCACTCTCCAACCGATCAGCCGTCTGCTGATCCGGAGCGGATTTTGTCACCAGCGGCTCTGCGCGGCTTTTCTCTGGGGGAGGCTCCTTGAGATGACAGCGGCTGTCAGGACTCCCCACGTGGCCGGGGGGATGGCCCCGCAGCCCACCTCCTGCTGGAGACGCTCGGCCAGGTGCGCTGAAGAAATGGATTAGAGGACACGTGAGCGGGGGTGAAGAGAGAGCCTGTGATGGTAGTCCCGTGCTGAGAACACACAAACGCCCCGGAACGGTCCACTTCACAATGGTTAAAATGGTGAACTTTATTTTATGGTTATTTTACCGAAATTTAAAAAAACCCACAAGGGAATTAGTGACCAATTGTGGCAAGTGTGACCCTGGTGGCTCAGTCGGTAAAGAATCTGCCTGCAGCGCAGGAAACCCAGGTTCAATCCCTGGGTTGCGAAGATCCACTGGAGAAGAGAATGGCAACCCACTCTGATATCCTTGCCTGGAAAATCCCATGGACAGAGGAGCCTGGTGGGCTGCAGTCCACAGGGTGCTGCAAAGAGTCAGGCAAGACTGAGTGTCTAACACTACTCCACTACTGACCTTGAAGTTGAAAGCTGGGGATTACCTTCATGACTTTTGAGTAGGGAAGGATTTCTGAGTAAGTCCACCAGGAGCACCAGCCAAAGTGCCACCAGCACACTGAGACAGCGTCGTACGCGGTGGGGACCTCCCTGCAGGCCCAGCGGTCAAGGCTCTCGCTCCCAGCACAGGTGGCCTGAGTTCAGGCCCCGCTGGGGAACGAGACGCCACACGCCACAGCTGAGACCTGGCACAACCAAATGGATGAATAGAAGCAAACTATTAAAAAAGACAGCATGTTAAAAGTTTCACTGTAAACCGGCTGAAAATAAAAGCCACAACTCGGCAAAAAAAAAAAAAAAAAAAAAGTCACAGTGAGCATCGTGGGAAATGCCCGCACTCTGTGATAGCCTACAGACTGTCTGCGTGGCTCTGGGAAAGAAAAGTGAGCACAGGCCCTGCCTGGAGGGGGAACCCACAGGGCAGGAGGGATGAGGAGATGCTGGAGCTCAGGGACGCGCGGGAGACGCACCCCAGGACATGTGTGAGAGGGGTTGATGGGGCGGTGCTGGGGTCTGACCGGCTGGCCGGGCCGTGGGGCTCGGTGGGAGGAAGGGCCCTCCGGAGCCAGCATGCAGACACCTAGTCGGTGGAGACGCACTGCCCTGCGATCCAGGAACACACAGAGGTGCCCTCGGTAGAGAAGCGTCTGGTTTGGGAACTGTGAGATGTGAGAGTCCGTGGAGGAGGGCGGTGGCGAGGGAAGATGCTGGCAAGAAGCCCTGAGCCGTCAGGTAGGGAACCCGGAGCCCTGGTGCTGGGCCCGAGTGGGGGAGCCGCAGCAGAGCGGGGCTGCTCCTCTTTTCTAGAAGCACCGAAACAGTCACAGCGTTAGTGCTGAGGAGTGGCCGGGTGCCAAGTTCTAACAGCTCTTCCGACGGGACTCGGGTCCTTCTAAGACACGGAGTGGATCCTTCTAAGACACGGAGTGGATCCTTCTAAGACACGGAGTGGATCCTGACCAGTAGACACAGGAGGTGGTGAGACACCGTTTGGAAAGTTGAAGGGACGTAAATGACCCCGGGGCGGAGGACGGGTGCGCCGAGAGTGGGGACAGAGGCGGATGGGAGGTGGGGGTGGGCAGCATGAGGCTGGGCCCCGGGCACAGGGGAGCAGGCGGGCTGATCCAGGACGGGTGCTGAGAACACCCGTGGTCGGTATGGAACTGGGAATGTGAACTTCAGGCCCTGAGCTTTGCTCTTTTGATACTGAAACTATGGTGTCTCGTAGTTTTAATCTCCGCCCTTAGATTTCATTTCTGTTGGAAGGTAAGATGCTGACGGCAGGCTGTCTGACGGCCCGCGGCATCTGCATGCAGCTCCGTGGCCAGGCGCTTCCCCTTCCAGAGTAAAGCTGAAGAGAACGCGCATCTCATTTCCCCGAGCCGTGCTTCTGGTGGCGTCAGCCCCTCTGTGGTGCCCGGCCTTCCACGGGCTTTGTAGTGTCAGCAGACGGATTATTTCAGGCTGACACTTGGCACAGACGGTTCTCAGCCAAATGTGATTCCAATGGGGAGGGTTTGGTCTCGGTTATTCCATGCGGCTTTGTTGAAGGAAAGGAAGAAAACCAGCTCCTGGTTCTGCGGTATTTTAATTTTAGATGGAATTTGCGGTGACCCTGGCTGGCCAGCAGTGAGCTTTCAGTGTGGACTGACATTTTGGCGACTTTGGGAAAAGGAACCTCATTCACACAAGCCAGGGCTCTGGGAACGGTCGCCCCGCCTTCCCGCCAAGGCTGGGCTGTGACGCTGACCCAGCGCGGCACACAGATCCCTCTGTCCCCCGCTGGATGCCCGCCAGGCTGCCGCGGTCTGCGGAGCAAGACCCTCAGTGCGGGAGCCTGGCTCAGCCCTGGAAACCGCGCCTCAACAAAAAGCCTCTGTTGTCCTCGCAACGGTCTTTGCACAGAGAGGGTCCCGGCTGGCCTGGGCTGCAGGACGGATTCGCAGATGGACCTGAGAGAAAGCTCTGTAATTAGGTCAGCCCGGGGGTGGGGTGGGGGGGCACCCTCTTCTGGTTCAGTGGGTGAACCCGAGGAGGAGACCCTGCCCCATGACTGTCTCCAGCACCTAGGAATTCATGACCACCTTTCCTTTCCTTCCTGAGGCGCTCCGTCAGTGCGGAGTTTTTGGGGAGGCGGCACTGAGTCAGACCAGTACTCGTGTGCCGGCTGTGAGAGGCCCCCAGACCCGGGACCAGGGCGTGGCCTGGGCAGACCTCCAGCCCTGCGGGTTTTGTGTGACTGCTGCATTCAGTTCTCAGTCCTCTTTGTCTTCAAAACCTGAGCCGTTTGGATGGTGCCTGGAGGGAAGTGGGGATCCGCTGACCCCGAGAGGAGAGCGTGTCCAGGGGCGCGTGGACCTCAGCCACCTGCTGAGTGAGCTCGGGCCTCCTGTTCTTCACTGCGCCAGGAGGGAGGGGAAGGAGGGGAAGGAGGGGAGGGCGAGGGAGGGGGGGGGGGAGGGAGGGGAGGGGAGGGACCCGCCCCGCCCCCCCCACCGGAACCCCGAGCAGGTGAGACTGGCCGCCCTTGATGGTGATGGGTCCCAGGCACGGCCCACCACAAAGGCTGCGGAGGAAGCTCTGTCGTTCCCCAAGGGACTAGGTGGGCGTGTCTGGAGGGGCCCAGAGCCCGGAGGACACATGGGCTGAGGGGGTGGGGTGCGGCTGGCTCCCGGAGGGGGTCCTGCTATGTCTGGCCTTGGAACATGAGGGTCTTGTCTGCCACCGTCCGGCCTTTCTGGGCTGTCCGGGTGTCCAGTCAACGCAGCTTGGCTCCCAGGAGGGACCAGCGCTCCTCTCAGCGGAGGCTGCGGGGCCCCCTTGTCCGCTCGGCGGGGCAGCAAGAAGAGAGGGCGGGCTTCCTTTGCTCCGCTGGCTCCCTGTCCTCAGAGCGACGCCCGGCGGGCACGTCTGCAGAGCTAGCTGCGGGCGGTCAGCCAGGGCTGGGGTGGTGCTGAGGCTGTCTGCCAGCCTCTGCCCTCCCCTTCCCTCTTCTCTTTCCATCCCAGGTTTCAGGGAGTTACTTTCACCCGTTCCCACCTCTCTGAGGGGTGGGCGGGTGCAGGACGGCTCTGCGTGGTTTTCAGGTGTTTTCATCTGGATGCACATCGGTGGGCGTTCCGCAGGCAGGTGGGTGTGTCCTGAACGTGGCCACCTGGGCTCCTGGGGAGGACAGGAGCCTGTGGAGGCGGGTGATGGATGTGCGGTCCACGTGCCAAGCAGCAGCTCTGCGGACCCAGCCTCGGGACGTGGCGCAGGCCAGGCGGGATCCCCGCATGCCCCTGCCCCAGGCTGGGGACCCACCCCTCGGAGTCCTCCTCCGTGGGGTGACTGGGCTGGGCCCCCCCACTCTGACACCTGTGCGGATTTTCACCGTGTTTTCAAGGCTCCCCGGAAGACAACGCCCCAGGGGCTGGTGAGAACACCCGTGGGCTCGGGGCCCCACGGCGGCTGATTTTCCCACCGGCCACTCCTTTCTGACCGCCCCGTGTGGCATCCTTGTGGCTGTGACTCTCTCCCGGGCGGCCCAGCGGGGCCATGTGGCATCCACGTGGCTGTGACTTTCTCCGGGACGGTCCAGTGTGGGAGGCTTTCAGTTAAATAGGACGTTAGTTTGGAAGCTGTCCTTTCTGTCAAAACAAGGATGATACAACCGCGCAGTAACGACTCCGTAGAGTTTCCTAGTTTTCATAAAACAGACCAGTGCTGCTGACGGCCAGGCCCTCCCCACGGCTCGCGGGAAGCGCGCTGTGGTCTCCTGTTTCCTCCTGAACACCTTCTGTGGTTTCGGTTTCACACCTCGGGATGGGACGGAGGGGCAGTGTTCTGGGGCCGAGAGCATCCTTTCTCCGCTCACCAGGGCACTGGCTGGAGTGGACGGGGCGTGTGCAGCAGGGCAGGGTGGGAGGGCCGGGTGTGTCCATGTGATGGGAGCACTGGGTGGGCGCGGAGTTCGGAGAATCACTGTAAGCTCACAGTACCCACCTCGCCCCAACCCCGCCCGGGCTGATCTTGGCAGAACCAGCTCCAGCTCTGAATCGGGCGCTCAGAGTGTTCCTCCGTGCTCTGAGCTGTGCAATCCGAGATTCCCTCCTGAAAACGGCTCTCAGATGTTCCCTGCGGGAGGACATGTCGAGATACAACGCCCCCCGACTCTGTCCACAGTGGCAGCTCTGGTTTCCCACAAGGTTTCACCTGCTCCCAGAGTGATCTTTCTTGTCATTCCTCCCGGAGTTGCCTGTCTGTGATTCTGCTCCAGGGGCACCCAGGACGTGGTGGGCTTCTGGGTGTAGGAGGGGAGCAGGGAGGCCCCTGCAGGGTCTGTGTTGAACCAGGACCGCCAGAGGGGCAAAGGGCGCGCAGCCACCGCACCCGTGTCTATGGCTGTGAGGTCGCCACCTTCCCGCGTGTTCTCGATGGAATGAGTCACCTGGGGGTCATGTACATGTGAGGACGAGGTCAGGGCCGGTGACTGAGGACCGTGAGGAATTCACACGCAGGCCGTCCAGCCGGATACCCCCGAGCTGGGCGAAAAGTGAACGTGTTACTTGCTCAGTTTTTGTATTTGACCCTTTGCAATGCTAGGGATTATAGCCCACCAGGCTCCTCTGTCCATGGATTCTCCAGGCAAGAATACTGGAGTGGGTGGTCATTCCCTTCTCCAGGGGATCTTCCTGACCGAGGGATAGAACCTGGGTCTCCTGCATTGCAGGTGGATTCTTTACTGTCTGAGGAAGGGATCATTTTACTTTGACCCAGGGATTGAACCTGGGTCTCTTGCATTGCAGGAGGGTTCTTTAGTGTCTGGGAAGAGGGTCATTTTACTTCCAAACTGTAGGCAGGGGTGGCTGTCACGTCCTGCCACTGACCCAACACGTCTGCCACAGACAGCTCTGGCTTTCACCCACCCCTCCACACCCCCTCCCTGCACCTCAGCCCCCGTCCCGGGACACAAAAGCACATTCCTGACGACCTCCGGCTCTGACCTGGGGGGTCAGATACAGTGTGGCCTGCACAGGGAAGGCTGCCCCAGGAAGAAGTCGCTGTGTGAGGCTGGCGGTGAGCAGGTGCCCCCAGAAATCGGGTGGAGCTGGCGAGGGTGGAGGGCGTGGCGGCTGGTCGTCCGTGCAGTCAGGACCCTCACAGGTCACACCTCACGAGTGTGAGGGGTCCGGGGACGGACAGGCACTGAGAGCTGAGGTTCTGCTGGAATTCGGCCTTGCCACTGTTCTCGCATTAGCTGTAGCCGTTGTTCCCCCTGTTGTCATGGGGTGAGCGATCACAGCTGAGGTTGAACGGCCACAAAGCCAACAGCCCTGGGGGCCAGCCCCGCACGGCCATGGGTGGGCCTCCAGGGACCCCTGGGGACAGGCAGGGTCCTGGCTGACCCCCACCAAAGATGGGCAAAGGGGGCCTTGAACTGTAGGGTCCGTGTCCAGCTGGGAGTGGGTGTAGGTGGGCTCGAGGCAAGACCCTCGCGTGCAGCAGGTGTGAGATACCCAGACCGCCAGTGTTGGTGAGGCCGCGTACTGCTGTCCGAGCTGGGGCTCTGCACCCGCATCCGTGCCCTCAGAGAGTGGGCTCCGTCCCCCGGGGCCTCCAAGGCGCCTGCACCCCTCGGAGTTGGGAGGCAATGCGGCGCTCCCGGTGGGGTGTGGGGGTCATTTCTGGACAGAGGCCCCGGAATCAGTGCCTTCGTAGTTCTTTTCCAAGCCGGCGCTCGTTGTCACCACGGGCTTCCTCTAGGAGGGCTGAAGCCTGTCTGTGGACGGTGCCAGGGGCCTTCCAAGCGTCGATGAGGCCTTTCAGCTCCAGAGGGGCTGTGGGGGAGGGGCTGTGGGTGTGGGGGAGGGGCTGTGGCTGTGGGTGTGGGTGTGGGCTGTGGGGACGGGCTGCGGGTCTCTAGTGAGAGGCTTTCCCACCCCCAACCCCAGTGTCTGTGCTGCAAACAGGAACTTGGCTGTCAGAGGTCAGTTGACCCCTGGGAACAAGCAGTGCCCGGCTATGTGCTGACCATGCCAGGAAGTGGGCGTGTCCAGCATGTGGGGCTTGGGGAGAAGGCCACCCCCCGGCTCCAGTCCTGCCCTTGGGCCGGAATCAGTGCCCCTTCAGTGGCTTGACCTGCTCTGCTGGGAAGGCAGCACCCAGGGTTCCACGCCTGAGGGGCCCCGGTGACCCCTGACCAGGCCTGGGCTGTCCTCCCTGGTGGGAGAGGCCCTGGGCTTCAGGCTGGGCCACACGGAGTGGGGTTTTGGATGAATTGGGCAGGCCCTGAACCTCAGATCTGGGGGCGCTGCTGGTGGGGGTGGAGGAGGTGGCTAGGGGCTACTTCCCAGACCTGCCCGTGATGGACAGCCGCACCCCCCACCCCGGGGAAACGTGCTGGAAAATTTACCTCCTCTATTCAGGAGTGTTCTCTGTAAAGGTCACATCCACCCACAAACTTAGAATCTGGGCAGCAGTTCTGTCTGCTGGTTCAATGGCTGCCTGCGCATCCCTGGCACGAAAGGGCAGTGCCCGGGACCATCTTCCTGGAGCTCGGGCTGGCAGCTCTGTCCCTGTCCTGGCGCAGATCAAGCTGGATCCTTTTATGTATTTATTTGTTTGGCTGCCTTGGGTCTTCGTTGCACAAGCAGGATCTTTTGTTGAGCCGCACGGACTCCAGTTGTGCGGCGCGTGCTCCAGAACTTGCGGGCTCAGTGGTTGAGGCACATGGGCTTAGTCGCCTGGATGCATGGGGGTCTTAGTTCCCTGACCAGGGATCAAACCCGTGTCCCCTGCATCGAAAGGCAGATTCTTAACCACTGCACCACCAGGGAAGTCCCAGAGAGACTGTTCTCAGGTTATAATTTTCACTTTGGCTTGAATAAAGATTTTCATTTCTTTCTTAGATCAACTGATGAAGCTTTTCATCATAACGATAATGTCGGCAACCGCAAACTACTGGAGTCTGCGAAGTGCTGTGCACATTACCCTGGAGGCCTGGCAGCAGGGTTGGGGGCTGTCAGCTGTTTCACAGGTGAGGGAGCAGGACTCACGGGAGAGAAATCCCCTCAAGTGCTCAGACTTGGGGTTTCAGGGACACCGTGTCATGCTCAGAGGTGGCTGCAGCCTGGGCCCTTTCCTGGGCTATCTGTTTATTTCAGAAATATTCCTTAGGCCAACTTCCCCCAGAAGGTAGGGGGGACTGTTAGGAGGCTGGCGCTGGAGGCCTCCAAGTTCTCCCCTTGTAAGCCCCCCACTGATGCTGAAGCTCCAATCCTTTGGCCACCTGATGCAAAGAGGTGACTCATTGGAAAAGACCCTGATGCTAGGAAAGATTGAAGGCAGGAGGAGAAGGGGAAGACAGAGGATGAGGTAGTTGGGTGGCATCACCGATTCAACGGACATGAGTTTGAGCATGCTCTGGGAGTTGGCGATGGACAGGGAAGCCTGGTGTGCTGTGGTCCATGGGATTATGAAGAGTCAGACACGACTGAGTGATGGAACAAAAATTGAACAGGCCCCACCCCAGATCCATGCCAGCGGGTATCAGGAGGAGAAGCCCTGGAGGAACTGGAGGAAGCCAACTGGAGCCTCAGACACGCGAGCGGCTGTGTCCCACTGGGGCGGCAGCAGTGGCCTCTGGAGGAACCTCCAGCTCCTCCTCTGCCACCAGCATAGCGTCCAGACAGAAGCCAGAACTACCCATGAAACATCACGCAGTGTGACATAACTGGGTCACCGAGTGGTCAGATATTTGGTCCGACTTTATTCTGGGTGTTTCTGGGTGAGAACAGGTGATTCTGTGCACCTCTCCAGGCGGGCCTTGTCTGATCAGCGGAGGGCTGCATCCGGGCACCCACCTGGCTCCTGCCCACTTTCTTCCCGTTCTTCTTGCTGACCAACACGTGTCTTCCGGGCTGGCAGGGATGTGGTCTGTACCAAGAATACTGCCCGGCTCAGAGCAAGGGAAGCCACACCTGAGAGGGCAACAGGCAGGAAGGCCAGGGGTCTCCAAACCCAGGAGACAGGCTGCAAGTGTCAGACACTTTTTCTCTCTCTCTTAAGCGGCAGGAGGAAACAAGTGTTAGCTTTTCTCCCTTCTCTATCCAAATCTAAAGAGGCTTCTTTTAAAATTCTGTGTTGCCATGATGACACCTGGTTCCACCTGAACTTTTCTCAAACCTGGAGCTAAACAATGCGTTTTTCTTGTGGAAACGTTTGTCTTAAGCTATGTTAATGAACTGTGTATTTACCCTAGACTCTGTCTTCAAATCGGTTCTGCCTGAGACTCAGGACCAACTGACAAACCGTCGTTTGTACTCATGCACTGCTCTCGTAAGCTATGTTAGTGAGACTGCGTTTGCTTGGAAACTTGCCTTTCTTCAAGATTCACGTTAATCGTCTTATGGCTCAGGATGACCCACCTGGTGCCAATGTTATCTCAAAATGCATGTGTGGGTGAGGGGTCTGGTGCCATTCTCTGAGTTTTGAGACTTTTCCTTTTTCTAATTAGCAGACCGCTAGTAGCTATATAACATTCAGCTAAAGACTGGCCCGGGGCACTCTTGCTGCCCCCTTCTGATGTCTATGTCAGAAGCTTTCTCTATCTCTTTTATACTTTAATAAAACTTTATTACACAGACGCTCTGAGCGATCAAGCCTCGTCACTGGCTCCGGATTGAATTCCTCTTCTCTGGAGGCCAAGAATCCTGGCATCTTTCATGGCTCAGCAACAACTTTTCATACCTGGAAGGAGTTTTACTGGAGATGAAGGGCAGTTCAGAGCGCCCAGCTCTGTGTGACCAACTGCCGTGTCACTAAAACTTGAGCATCGGGGTGACTGGGGACCTGTTTTTTTTTGATCAGAGTCTGAATTAGAGGCTCCCTTTAGAGAAACACAGGCTACTTTCTTTATGTTAGATGACAGATGGCAAAAGATGAGTAACTAAGCATTTCCAAGGACAATTTCTGCCAGTAGGTGATGGATAAACTGCGGTCCGTCCAGACAGTGGAATATTATTCGCTGCTTTAAAACATGAGCTATCAAGCCATAAAAAGACACGGAGGAATCTTAAATGCACGTTACTGAGAGAAGCCAATCTGAAACGATACCAAGTCTAGGTCGTGCTGGAAAAGGCGAAGCCTAGGAACAGCAGACGCGTCTGTGGCCGCCAGGGTGTGTGGGGCTGGGGTGAGCAGCAGGAAGCACGGCGGAGTCCAGGTGAGGAGACCACTCATGCAGCTCACTGTGCATTTGTCCAAACCCACAGAATTCATGGCGCCAAGCGGCCCCCAATGTGAGCCACGGGCTTCAGCTAATCATAGTGTATTAGTATTGTATTAGTATTAGTAATGTATTAGTATAAACTAATAGTGTATTAGTACCGGCCCATCAAGTGTAACAGGGGCACCTCATCAGAGCAGGATATTAGTAATAAGGAAACTGCAGGTCAAGGGGAGGAGAGGTGCGTGAGGACTCTGTACTTTCTGTTCAATTTTTCTGTAAACTTAGAAGTGTTATAAAAAATAAAGTTTAGGAATTATTTAAAACTCTGTTGTCTTTCTATATGCTAGCAAAAACAATTAGAAAAAAGCTTTTAAATATTTAAAGCTGCACTAAAAGCAACCAAGAAAAATCTAGTCAAATATACTCAAAATCTTATACAAAAATTTACACGTTATTCAGAAAAAGTTTTAAATCCTAAAGAATAGAGAGAAATACCATGTTCATGAACTGGATTCTTCATATTTAAAGATATAGATTTTCTCCAAGGAGATTTATAGGCTAACTATAATTCTGATGGCAATCGTAGCAGATTGTGCGTCTGTGACATCGACTGAATATTTCTGCAAAATGTATTGAAATATCAAGAGAGTCAGTAATAGACATAATCTTCTTTATTTTGGTCACACAGGGTCTTTGTTGCTATGCAGGCTTTCTCTTTTTGACTTCCCTGGTGGCTCAGCTGGTAAAGAATCCGCCTGCAATGTGGGAGACCTAGGTTTGATCCCTGGGTTGGGAAGATCCCCTGGAGAAGGGAAAGGCTACCCACTCCTGTATTCTGGCCTGGAGACTTCCATGGACTGTACAGTCCGTGCGATGGCAAAGAGTCTGACACGACCAAGCGGCCTTCACCTTCACAGGCTTTCTCCGGTTGTGCTGAGCGGGGCTGCCTGTCTCGTGGTGCCAGGGCTTCTCACTGCGGTCGCTTTTCCCGTTGTGATGACGGGCGGTCGGCGGGCAGGCTTCAGTGGCTGCTGTGAGTGGGTCCTAGTGAGCAGCTGTGTAGAGCATGGGCGGTCGGCGGGCAGGCTTCAGTGGCTGCTGTGAGTGGGCTCTAGTGAGCAGCTGTGTAGTGAGAGCTGTGGCAACAGGGCTTAGTTACACTGAGGCACATAGGGTCTTCCTGGACCAGGGGTCGAACCCATGTCCCCTGAATTGGCAGGCCAATTGTTATCCATCACTGAGTTATCCACCGAGTTATCCACTGAGTTATCACTCAGTGTTACCCACCACTGAGCCATCAGTGAAGGCCAGCAATAGGCATAATCTTGAGGAAGAACAAAGTTGGAGAGCTACTGCTCCTGGACAGAGGACTTACTCAGTTCATGGCAATTAGACAGGGTAAAGTGGAAATAGTAGCATATTCTATTTTCTCGGGCTCCAAAATCACTGTGGTTGGTGACGACAGCCATGAAATTAAAAGACGCTTGCTCCTTGGAAAGAAAGCTATGACCAACCTAGACAGAGTGAAAAGCAAAGACTTCACTTTGCCAACAACGGTCCATTAGTCAAAGTTATGGGTTTTCCAGCAGTCATGTGTGGATGTGAGAGTTGGACCAAAGGAAGGCTGAGCACCAAAGAATGGATGCCCTTGAACTTCGGTGCTGGAGAAGACTCTAGAGAGCCCCTTGGACAGCAAAGAGATCAAACCGTCAATCCTAAAGGAAATCAACCCTGAATATTCATCGGAAGAACTGATGCTGAAGCTGAAGTTCCAGTACTTTGGCCACCTGATGCGAAGAGCCGACTCATTGGAAAAGACCTTGATGCTGGGAAAGATTAAGGACAGGAGGAGAAGGGGGCGACAGAGGGTGAGATGGTTGGATGGCATCACCGACTTGATGGACATGAATCTGAGCAAGCTCTGGGAGCCGGTGAAGGACAGGGGAGTCCGGTACGCTGTAGTCCACGGGGTCACAAAGAGTAGGACGTGACTTAGCAACTGAACAACAACAATGGTTTATTTATTTCGGCCAGGTCTTAGTCACAGCATGTAGACTATGGTTCCCCGAGCAGGAGTCAATCCCGGGCTCTTTGCTTTGGAAGGTTGGAGTCTTAGCCACTGGGCCACCAGGGAAGTCCCAGGCGGCTTAAAGTTGCAGTAGGTGACACAGTGTGGGACTCTAGAAAGAAAACCAGGCCAACAGGACAAACTGGGCCTCCAGAACAAACATGCGGGGCCCTTTCACTTACACCAGGATTCAAGATTTCTGCTCCACACAAGGATGGCTGAAATGGAAAAGCAGAACTGTAAGCGATGGTCCCAGGGTGGAGCAGCTGCAGCTGGAAGACTGTGAATCCCTGCTGCGGCTTTGCTCAGGAGCACACAGTGGCCCGTGATGCCCTCCAAGGCGTGTACCCAACAGACCACACTGGCGTTAGCATCCACAGCCCCAGACTGGACACAGCGCCACTGCCCGTTAACAGCACAGCGGACGGAAATCAGTGGTGGGTGAGCACAGCAAGACGGATAGAGGACCCGGGACGCGCTCGAGCGGGACGGGTCTCAGGAGCGCGGTGTTGGGAGCCCACGCCAGCCTGCGTCCTGGCTCGGCTGAGCCAGCTGGACAAGCTGGGCAGAGCTGTGCGGCGTTGGCGGGGACAGGGGCTGGAGGGGCTGGGGGCGGCCGGACGGTGGGACCTGCGAGCCTGCTGGTTCGGGCTCTGGTTATGCTGGCACGGCCGCAGGATGTACCGGATTAAATACTATTTGGCTGTCACGTGTCATATGTTGTCTTTAAGAGATAATGATGCTGTATAAACAGTAACACTTAGATACATGCATACGGCCTCAACAAGCATTTCACAACCAACCAGGACTTTAAACTGCTGTCCTTTCAAAGGGCTCCCAATGAGGGCAGACCTGTTTCAATCGATGGCCTTATTTGCTAAGTGACGAATCAATGTTTTCTCTTGGCTCGGAGTTTTCCTCACGTGTCAAGGGCAGATGGTTGATGAGGTCATGGCTGGCAGACAACTTCTGCTATGCGACAGCCGGGACGGCATCTCCCCATCCCCGGGGAGGGGGCGAGGGTGTGAAGCTGGCCTGAGGTGCCTGGCCCAGGACCCCCCATCCCCAGGGAGCGAGTGAGGGTGTGAAGCTGGCCTGTGGTGCCTGGCCCAGGACCCCCCATCCCCGGGGAGCGGGTGAGGTGTGAGGCCCAGGGCACCCCGTCTCTGGGGAGTGGGCGAGGGTGTGAGGCTGGCCTGCGGTGCCTGGCCCAGGACCCCCTATCCCCGGGGAGCAGGTGAGGTGTGAGGCCCAGAACTCCCCATCCCCGGGGAGCGGGTGAGGTGTGAGGCCCAGGGCACCCGCCTGGGGAGGGGAGGGTGTGAGGCTGCCTGGCCCAGGACCCCCTATCCCCGGGGAGCAGGTGAGGTGTGAGGCCCAGGACTCCCCATCCCTGGGGAGCGGGTGAGGTGTGAGGCCCAGGGCACCCTGTCTCCGGGGAGCAGGCGAGGCTGTGAGGCTGGCCTGTGGTGCCTGGCCCAGGACCCCCTATCCCCGGGGAGCGGGTGAGGTGTGATGCCCAGGGCACCCCGTCTCCGGGGAGCGGGCGAGGGTGTGAGGCTGGCCTGCGGTGCCCAGCCCAGGACCCCCCATCCCCAGGGAGCGGGCAAAGGTGTGAAGCTGGCCTGCGGTGCCTGGCCCAGGACCCCCTATCCCCGGGGAGCGGGTGAGGTGTGAGGCCCAGGACTCCCCATCCCCGGGGAGCGGGTGAGGTGTGAGGCCCAGGGCACCCCGTCTCTGGGGAGTGGGCGAGGGTGTGAAGCTGGCCTGAGGTGCCTGGCCCAGGACCCCCCATCCCCAGGGAGCGAGTGAGGGTGTGAAGCTGGCCTGTGGTGCCTGGCCCAGGACCCCCCATCCCCGGGGAGCGGGTGAGGTGTGAGGCCCAGGGCACCCCGTCTCTGGGGAGTGGGCGAGGGTGTGAGGCTGGCCTGCGGTGCCCAGCCCAGGACCCCCCATCCCCAGGGAGCGGGCAAGGGTGTGAAGCTGGCCTGCGGTGCCCGGCCCAGGACCCCCCATCCCCGGGGAGTGGGTGAGGTGTGAGGCCCAGGGCACCCCATTCCCGGGGACTGGGCAAGGGTGTGAGGCTGGCCTGCGGTGCCCGGCCCAGGCCAGCCTCTGGGAATTTTGGCAGCTTCACCCTCATTTCCTTCAAAATGTAAATGGCCTGCTGCTGCTGCTGCTGCTGCTAAGTCGCTTCAGTCGTGTCCGACTCTGTGCGACTCCATAGACGGCAGCCCACCAGGCTCCCTTGTCCCTTGGATTCTCCAGGCAAGAACACTGGAGTGGGTTGCCATTTCCTTCTCCAATGCATGAAAGTGAAAAGTGAAAGTGAAGTCGCTCAGTCGTGTCCGACTAGGCCTAAAACTCCTTAAAAAGCTTCTTACTTTTAAACACTCCTCTCCTTCCGGGCCCCTTTCTCCTACAGCCTCCGCTGAGACGTGAGGACCGAACGGCGTCCCCGGGTGGTGTGGGGCAGAAGTCCAGGCGGGGTGGGCACGACGTGAGGGAGACTGCCATCCTTGGCTTCAGCTTCTGGTCATAACTAGACACACTGGGCGGGCAGGCAGGACCAAGCGGTGTGGGAGCGGTCCCGGGGGGCCACACAGACCCCCCCCCCCACCCCGGCTGCTGTCCTGCACCGGTGGGAGGAGAGCGTCCTGCCGACACCCCGGCTGGGGGGAAAGGAGGAACCAAGTGCTAAATGAAGAGAATGGTTGCTGTTTTAGTGACGACAGTTCAGTGAAACGGTTGGTGTGCCTGCTTGTGTCCACCGCTCAGCAAGAGCAAACATGTGTCTTCCAGAAGCCTGTCCTGTGACCTGTGGCCACGGGCACCCTCCGGGCAGCTTTGCTCCAGCTGTCCCTGGGTACTCGGGCACCTTCGGTCACTGTGAGCAACCTTCTCCCTCAAAACCTGCTCCTGCCTCCACGCTGGCCTGGGTCTCCCACCAGACGCGGTCTGGCTCCATGACACCGACGGTCCAGGCTTCGGCCAGCGAGGCAGGGTCTGACCCGCCCCCGCCGAGTCCCAGGGGTTGTGGCCCCCTGGCGATGGTGGTGACCAGCCGGCCCAGCGCTGGCCAGCCTCGGGCCCTGACCCATTGGCGGGGTGGCTCTGGCCACTGAGCTCCTTATAATTTAAGGACCATCAGTGAGTCGCTCTGTGGAGCAGATGAGCCTGTTTGAATTCGTGAACTCTCTTGTGTCAGTTTAATGAAATGATCAGGTTTTCCGGCCTTGAAATCCCTGTAGGAGTGCAGCAGGGAACCGGCCTTCTCTGCTCCAATGAGGAGATGGACACTGCGTCCTGACCATCACTGCTGCCGGGAGCGAGAGACGGAAGCAAAAGGGGCAGCTGAAACCCACCTGCGCACTCACCCTCCACGTGGAAGGCGGCCGGGGCGACGCCCCAAGGCACCCAGATTCGAAACTCGCCCGTCGCAGCCGGGAGGCGGGATTCCTGAAGTGGCTGGCTCCCCGCATCTCTGCGGAGGCCTCCTGGGTGGGAGCGGGCCCTCCTCCTGGCTCCTTGCCTGGGCTGACACGAGCTGGTCCGTCCAGGGACCCCACGCGGGGCCCTGCTCCATAGGCAGCATCAACACCCCCGTGACCCTTTAGGATCACACCGACCCAGTGTCCCACACTCACCCTGACTGCGGCCTCAGCCTTACGGCTGTGCTGCCAATCATCAGCTCCCGCACCCGTCAGCCAGCGCCGTCTCCTAACTGAGTGTGGTCTTTGGACTGTGGTTAGCCTGGCTGTCTCCCCGAGGGGCTATTTTCAGGGATGGTTCCACATGGGACCTTCCAAGGACCATAGAGGAAAGTGTGTGTGGGCTTCCACTGGGGGACAAATGTACACTTCCCACAGTGAGGCTTTGCCTCAGTGGCTGTGGGCGGAAAGCCACAAAGAGAGGGGCTGTAAAATCAAAGTCCGGGTGGACGGGGCTGGCGCGGCTGCTGTGCAGGCTCGTGGTCAGGTGGGGACCTGTGCCCCTGTTTCCATGGCTCCACCGTCATCAACCAGTGGGTCCATTTTTAGGTCAGGCTCCAGCCTGCCTATCCCCCCAAGAAACCAACCAATTACAAGGAAGATGTGGGTACAGACTCCCCCCATGCCACCAGCCTGGGGGTGCACAGCCTCCCCTTGGCTCACAAGCCACGACCGGCCTCGTGGCCACACCGGCGCAGAGGAGGTGGGAGATGGCCCGTCCCAGGAGGCCAGGCCCCAGCTCGGTGTCGGGGACTCCACGGGAGCAGCAAGGGGCGCGACGCTGGATGCCTGGGGTCAGCCGCAGACACCCCCCGCGCCCCCGCCACCTAGAAAAGACCCCATGACTGCAGCCTGGGCCGGGGCAGGTGTGGCCTTCATTTGTGCGGTGTTCACTGGGGAGTCTGAGCGTTTTCTCAGCTCTTACACCATGGTTTCCTCGTCTGAGAGTCTGCTTCTGGCCTGTCTTCCTGCTGTCTGTTCCTTTTGTATTGTCCGAGCTTTTACAGTTTCTGGGTCATGAGTCTCATTGTTCTTTATGTCCCCAGACTCCCTGGTCTGTGTACTTAGTCTGCCGTGTAACTGAGAAGCCCCGGACTTTGGGGCGGTCCACTTTATCAGGCGTCCTATTTGCTATGCGTCTGTTTTTAGTGTCTGATAGAAGACGGTCCTAACTCTCAAAGGTCGTAAACCCACTGCTTTATCTTTGCTTCTGATACACTTAAGTTTTCCAACCTTCACATCTTAAGGTTTTCGACATTTGTCTTTGGGACACAATTTTTATGCTTTTTTCCCCGAAAGGAAGAGTCATTTTTCCAAATATTCTTGACCACGTGAGTGGCCTTTTCTCCGCGGGTCTGGAAGCCACCGCACAGGACAGCCTGGCCCGCAGGCGACCTGCTTCCTGGATGTTTGGTTTGGCCTGAGCTGCTACCACACGCTTTCGTAATGTTCCTTCCTTCCAAGCGGAAGCACTTCGAGTGCTTCTGCGCCACTTCTGTCGTTGGCTCTTCTATGTGAGTGGGGCCTGACTGTGTTGAAACTTTGATTAGGATCACAGTATAGAATTGGCACGTCACCCAACGTGTCCACATGCGAACGTGGGCTCGCCCTCTGGTTAGTTAAGCATCTCTGTGTTTTGGGACTTAATCTTTCTGTTGTGTTTTGCTAATATATGGGGAAAAAATTCAGACTCGAAGTTGAAGAGCCACTCCTGTTTTATAAATAAAGGGCCAAGTGCGTTTGACGGAAGTGAGAGTTCCTTCTGGGAAGGAGCGTCCTGAGGGCTCCTCCAGTGGCTGGCGCCCACATGTCCCTTGTCACCTTCCAGGCTCCTGACACACCCTCGTCACAAGGTTCCTCCTGCTTCCGAGGCCGCAGGTGGCAGTGCCCAGGGGCAATGAGAGGGAAGGTGTGCTCTAAGGCTCTCATAATAAAGTAAACGTGTTGCCTGAAATGCGGGACCCAGGACCCACGGGTGAGAACATGTTTCAAAGATTAACCGACCCCACCGGTGAATTTCTCCTTGTCTCCAAGGGTGCCTGAAGCTGGAGCTAGGACCAGGTTGTCACGTGGCTTTCCTGCATCTGAAACCCTTCTTGCTTTTTGGAGAACACGACCCTGGGGGCTCATGGTGCAGGCGACCCCCTCAGAAACCAGTGTAGCTCATCCTGGTGGCCCCGAGGTTCCTGGACGCCACCACTCAGATTCCTGTGGTCAGCGGTCAGCAGACAGGAGCTCTGGCAGAGGGTGAAGCTCTGCCGCCCAGGGACGGGCCTGCTGGGGGCAGGTCAGCTCCTCGGGCCTTCCCCTCTCTGGCTGCCTTCTTCCCGCTGCAGGGCTGGGGACCCCGGAGAGGACCCCTGTGTCTCCATGGCCTCGGACTTTTATTCCTTACCCTGAGTGGGTGCTGTCACCCACAGCCTGGCCCTAACCTGGGCTCCACATGGTGCGGTCAGGGAGCCCCACCGGGCCTCTTGTCATGAAGGGTCCACACAGCTAAGGGCTTCCAGGAATCAGGCCCCCAGCCCTCGACACACAGCCAAGGACTAGATGTGGAGTAGAACTCATTCCAGGGAGGGCGGTTGGGTCACTGGGGGCCCCCAGGGTCCAGGGGCTGAGGCGGAACCCCTGTCCCTGCTGGTTCCAGGCCTGCCCCTTGGCTGGGCTCCGTCCTCCACCTCCCCTTGGAGCCCATGATCTGGACCTCGCCCTCCAGCCTCCCTGGGGAGTTGGAGGCCACCTGGAGTCCCCCCGGCAGCCCTGAGGGCTCCTGACGCTGGGCAGAGCTGTCTCCCCATGGTTCATGGCCGGGAGCCGCCAGCCCACCGAGTCCACGCCCCAGTCCCCGGAAGCCATGAATGTGACCTTTCCTCAAATAGCAGGACTGTGACTCAGCAGATGCGACCAAGGTAAAGACCCTGGATGAGGAGATTATCCCGGATTAACTGGTCAGCCCTGAGCGCGGGGCTGGTGTCCTCAGGAGGGAGACAGGAGGGATTAGCGACACAAGTGGGGACCACGTGAAGCCACAGGCAAGGACCAGAGCCACGGCGGCCGGTGGCGGGGGTGAAGCCGGGCCGCGGAGGCAGTGGGGCCTCCACGCAGACCCCTGCCTCCAGCACCAGGGGAGAGCCGGTCTCTGAGCCACCGCGCGGCCGCAGGACACCCAGACCCCCACCCTTCGGGGAGCCTGCCCAGCATCAGAGAGGTGACAGCTCAGGATGGCTGCCTCCTCTGGGCAGAGGGAGCCCCACGCTCTCCACCACCCCACCCCCCAAGCTGACCCGGAGCCCTTCAACATGTGGACATGGGACCACATCCCACATGGGACTCGCCGACTGCCGGGACCCTCAGAACCGCAGGCTCATGTAGGCGGCTGCAGCCCCACTGCCCACCCTCTGACCCCTCTGCTCTGGGCTCGGAGGCCTCCCCGTCCCCGTGACCCATGCTTTCTCGCCCTGCCCTGCAGCCCCACGCTCAGTCTCCTGGGGTGAGCTCATGGATCTGGGGTGAGGTGGGAGAAGCGATGGGAAGTCATGAGGCAGCTGGGCACCCTCTGTGACCCCCGAGGCCTCCCCTCTCTCAGGATGAGGTCCTGTCCCTGGCCACCTGTCTGAAGGCCCAGGGATGGCCTTGCTGTGTTCACGCTGGATTCCCACCGACTGTGTCAGTTGGAGGAAGAAGGGGCCAGGAAGGTGGGGCTGAGCCCCTGGAGACCCCCAAACCCCAGGCTTTACAAACCAATGACGGATTTGGGGTCTGGAGTTCCGGAAGGTTCTGGGTGGTTCTGGATCAGGTCTGGGGTGGGGGTCGGGCGTCTGGCCGGCATCTTTGGGTCTCAGGGCCTCCCTACGTGGCCCCCAGGTGCCGCCTGCAGGAGGGCCCTGAGCTCACGGCCTGGCATCCAGTCTCTCCACTGGTGTGGACAGACCCTCCTCACTCCCCAAGGCCAGGAAGCCCAGGGTCCTTGTGAGGCTGCCAGCCTCAGTGCCCCTGTCCTGGGCGTTCAGGCCATGGCTCTGATTACCATGTCTTACCGACATGTAACTCACTCACGGCCAGTAACGTGCAGGGACGGTGAGTATTCAGCTGGGCTTTCACCTGTGTCTGTGGACCCGCAGGGTCGGCCAGTTCAGGGCACGGACAATCCCCCCCAGCCCCCAGGGATGCCCCCGATCCCTCAGGAGCAGAGCTTCTGTAAACACTGTCCCTGGAGCGGAGTTCTGTCTGATCTTGAGCTCCCTGAAATAGACCCACATGGCAAGACCTCCATGGTGGGCTCCATTGACCCCCACCCCCGTATTCAGGCCTTGCAGCCCCGCCCACTGGGGGGCTGACCCCCACATCCCAGACCCTGTCCCACAGCCACGCCGGTGCGTCCCACAGTGGGTCCTCTGACTCCGCAGCCCTGGAAGGTACGCTGCCCTCCCAGGCCTCCCAGGCCGGTGCCCGGAGGAGGCTGGACAGTGCAGCGGTCGTGGGGTCAGTGGCTGTGGGGGGGGCCTGTGGAAAAGAGCTGGGAAGGCAGAGTGGGGCGGGGCCTGGAGCCGGGGACCCCCCACGAGGGCTCAGGGAGACACAGGGGGCGCCAGGATCCACCAGGGATCAAACCCGTGTGACCCCGCCGGACTTCCCGGGGATGTCCCTCCAGTCCACGCATCTAACAAAGGGGGGATACCGCATCTTAGAAGATCTTCGCGGGCACGTCCCAGCCAAGAGCCCTGGGTGGGGCCCCGGAGGTACTGACTCATGGACAGTTTTCCGCAAGGGCGGACACAGGCTGGACGGTTCCGAAGCCTTGTCTTTGCTGGGGACGCTGCGTGGATTTGGCCGGGGTCACGTTCTGGAGTGCCCAGAGGACAGCTGTGTCTGGGACAGGATGGCGTATGGGCCCGCTCACAGCACCCTGACTTCCTCCCACTCCATTCGAAGCGTCGAGAAAGCTCAACTTAATACACACACAACTGTACCAGGTGGCTGGTCTGAGACCAAGCGTGCATTTCCGGCTAGAAATATCCAGGCCATCAGGAAAGCATCAGGTTTTTCGTGTTATGTTAAAAAGCTTCATCATTCTCTCTGTAGGACACGAGATGGCCTCTGTGCCCTGGTGCTCCAACCCTGCCTGCAGCTTGCTCTTCACACACTTTTGATTTTTCTAAGTAACTCAAGTGTTTAGAGAGATCCGGAGCCCCGTAGTGGCTTTTTGAGACTTTGTCAGAAGACCTAACCCAGCGTGATGCAATATTTCCTGGCAGGATAGGCTGCTGTCTGAAGGAGAGAGGTAGAGAGTTCTGCTCTGCGGATCCCTGGGGCCAACAGCACAGAGGTCGTGATGGAAACGAGCAGACTGGAGGGATGTGGGAGCCCTGGAAGGCAGGGGCCGAGCCCAGAGCCCAGTGCTGACCCCCAGGGCTCCGGATGTTCTCAGAGACACGGGGTGGCCCCTCTTGCCCAGCCGTCTTGGGTTCTGCACGAACGTCTGGCATCCCGGGAAGCACCTTCCCGCATGGTGGGTGGCAGGTCCCCCTAGCTCATAGGCAGCTCCCGACTTCGAGGGGGAGACTAGCTTTGCTTCCTCTGTTGGTGGATCCTCCGCCCCAGAGCTCACCAGCCTTGAGCGTGAGGGGTGGGTGCTCTGAGTCAGCACAGAGCCTGGAGAGAAGGGCGCCCAGGTCAGGGCTGAGCGGCTCCTCATCAGGCTGAAACCCCTGGTGATCGCACGCTGTGCTGAATGGTGGGGGCTGACACCCCCTCTGTGCTGGTCCTCATTTCCTCCAGGAATGATCTCTCTCCCTTCCTGGAGGGGCAGCTGGCTACGAGGTGGGTCCTCCCTTAGGACAAGTCCATCCCCCGACCAGGACGCCAGGAAGAGCAGAAACGCGGCTTCCCCAGCTCTGCCCCCAGCTACTTCACCCACGGAGGGCGGCTCCAGCACTCCGGGTGTCGGGTGACGGTTCCCGGGTGGGCACCTTGTGTCATGAGACGTGGCTGCTGCTCTGACGTTCGCAGACTCAGAGCAGCCACTGAGTTACCAGCTGTCAAAGGAGAAGCCCACAGCTCCTGAGAACTCGGGCCTGTCACGCTGTCTCCTGGAGACAACAGTGAGCGGAGAGAAAGTCAATAAAAATCACGTCCGACTCCTAGCTGGCAGCCTCTTTATTTTTTTTTCCTTTTTTACCCTTTTTGGCCCATAGCCCCGTGAGTAGGCTGCCCCACGTGGTGTCTGAGTAACCGTGGTGACAGGCAGTGCCTGTGTCTGCCTCCAAATGGGGGCTGGTCCTTTGCACGTGACAAGGTGGGGGGCTTCAAGGGCTCACCTGGGGGCGGGGGGCAGGACTGAGGGGGCACTGTGTGGGCGCACACGTCTCCAATGGGCACCGTCTGCTGCTCCAGGCCCAGGGACGCCAGGGCGTACGGACACCTCCCTCCATCCGGCAGGAGTCCAGGGAGGCGGGGGCCGACCCAGAGAGGTCATGTCTCCTGGGGCAGATGGCTGCTTGTGGCCCTTCAGGTACAAGTGATGGAAGGGAGCGGCCCGGCACCCCTCTGGCGTCGGGAGGCAGGTTAAGCTCGCATCAGTGGAAGGCGGGGCCGGCGGTAGTGTCCAGGCGGCACCTGCATCTGCGAGGTTCGTGGGGACTCCTCCGCGCTGGGGCATGCCCGCTGTGTCTGGCCTCTCAGCAGGAAGCAGCTCAAGGTCCTCACGGGGGTAGTGAGCTGAGCGCACACACTTGGGACTCCTGACGCTGAGTCCACGTGCACCTCACCATCTTTCTGTCCCTTCTCGGAGTCTCAGCTCCCCGAGGGGGCAGCCCGGAGTGAGAGGATTTCCTGAGGATGAGGCAGGAGAAGACTCAGACCCGGGGCTCCCGGAGGGGAGACCTCTCAGCCCTTCTGCATTTTGGGTGCGTTTGGCAGAGCCTGGCCCCACCCACTGAGCACCTGTGCGCCCCTTCTCCGTTTGACAGCCACTAAAGCCCCCACCGTCCCAAGGGGCTGTCTCACCCCTCCCCCGCTCTACCTCCTGCTCGGCGTGAGAGTCTCGAGTCTGGGGGAGCTTTCTTCCCATCGAGCCCCCTCTGGATGGGGCGGTAGGCTCGGGGTCACTCTGGAGCAGGGAGAGGCCTGGATGGCAGGTGGGCTTGGAAAGGACCTCACCTCAGCTCTGCGTGGTCTGCTCTGGGGAGGGACCCCCCACTCCTGCTCCCTGGAGGGCGGCTGGGTCGGTGGGGGTTGGTGGTGGCGTGGAGGTGGTGAGTCTTGGTACAGAAGGCACGTTTCTGTCCTTGTGTGCAGAAGCCCCCGCCGCCTCCCTGACTAAGGGGGACAGGCCACTGCCCTGTTTTATTTCTAATCTGCCCACAAATGTGTGCAGTAAAAGGCACATTGAAAGCAGAAAGCATCAAGGAAACCAAGTGCCACTCATTCAGTCGTGTCCACCTGCTTGTGACCCTGTGGACTGCAGCCCGCCAGGTTCCTCTGTCCATGGGATTCTCCAGGCAAGAACACTGGAGTGGGTTGCCATTCCTCCTCCAGGGGACCTTCCCAACCCAGGATCGAACTTGGGTCTCCCACATCGTCAGGCAGATTCTTTATCTTCTGAGCCACCAAAGCATCAAAGAACTAAGTATCAAAAATTGGTTCAAGGAAGGATTCAATCAGGAATGTTGAAATAAGTTTGTAGAGATGGAACACTGGTCATTGTCCAGAGGGCACCCCAGGAGTGCACGTGCGCGCACACATATACACACGCACACACATACTCATACACGCATGTTCTGTGAAGATCTGTGACTTGTCAGAGGTGGGCGCTGGGCCCACAGCACACCTGACCTTGCTGCAGAGTCAGGGCTGGGCTGCTGCGACCCCAGGGCCTCTCCCAATTCCTTTCCTGCAAAACAGAGGGAGACTGTGCCTGCAGCTCTGAAGTTCTCCTCTCCTCGCGGCCGTGGGGAGCGTGCCTGGAGCCCTGCGGCCTGCCCTGGGACACCGAGGGGCTGCGTGGTGACCTTCCTGGGGGGAAAGGTCATTGGGCCCCTTGGGGGCTCTCGTGGCAGAATCTATGGTCAAGAGAAGACCCGGCACGCCCCTCTGGGCTGACTAGAGGCGGGCAGGTTTCCCCCTGTGTTTTGGCCGCAGCCCTGAGAGAAGGCATGACTTTTGCACAAGCTGTTGTGCAGACTCTCAGCTCCGGGCCCTTCTGCGGGGAGGGGGGCCTGGGGAGCCTAGCAGCAGCCCCCCAGGAAGGGGAGCTTTTCTAACTCCGTCTGCTCTTCGTGACGCATGTGGGGGGCCTTCGTGAGATTCCTGGGGCCCCAAAGTTGGCTCCTGGGATGGCTCCCAGGACCCCCGGCAGGAGGGGCCCCGAGGCTCAGCCCTGGAGTGCTGGCTGCTCCCTCCTGCGTGTCTGCCCCACCAGGCCCCCAGGGAGGGGCACAGGGGTCACACTCCCCCAGCCTGAGATGTTCCTTCCCGAGGGCCCACCGCAGTCCTGAGCGCAGAGCATCTTAACTGCCACCGGCTCAGCCCCGTGTCACCCACGGCCAGGCTCTGCCGTTCGGGGTCCACGCCTCCACCCCACGGGCCCCTGTCCCTAGAGTCTCAGGTGGAGTGTCCCCGAGTCGGTGTTTCCTGATCCTTGAGGCCCCCTGGTGACCCCCGCCCCGCTGCTTCTCACTCCCCCAGTGGCTCTGCTCTGCCTGTGGTCTGTTGGTTTCCTGGTTTTGGCCCCTCTGCGTCCTGGCCACGCTGGCCGATCGCTCTGACTGCCCTCCTCCTCTCCTGTGGACTCTGTGTGGACAAAGCACATGCTGGCAGAAAGTTGGAAGGGTAAGCCTGCGTGTCCCCTGTTCCCGCGGCCCCGTGATCACTGAGCTCTGAATTCTGGTCGTTGACCCCTGGAGGTCAGACTCAGCGCCTCTGCTCAGGCCGGCTCTGAAGGTGGCTCCAGGATGGGCGTGGCCGGGACAGAGGAGGGCCGGGCTGCGAGACTGCCCCGGCCGCCGGGTCTCTCCGGGGCGGCCCGATTTCCCTGCCACGTTTACTGTGGCACTTCAGTGGAATGGCACCCCATATCAGGACCGCTCACGTCAGTTACGAACAGTATCACTTGGGTTAATTGTTCTTACTTCATTTTACTTTCCTCACTTATAAAATGATGGTACCAGGCAAACAAACCCAGCCTCTTGTAACACGACAACCGTGAGAGCGGAAGGAAGTGACCCAGGAAATCACAGCGTGAAGAAGGAACTTCTTAGGGTTTAACAACAAACAGCTGAATCAGCCAAGCGGCCTGCACCTCAGTGGGTCAAAGTCCTTCCCCTCGGGCTCCGGCCTCCGATGCCTCCGCTGGAGCCGCCCCCTGACCCGAGTCAGCCTCAGGAGGCTCCCCGCGCTCCCCGCCACTTCACATCGGGAGGGTGGCCACGTGCTTCCTGCTTGGTATTCACGCTTCGTGAGGGGTCAGCTGAGAGTGGGGACATCCCCAGACTCATAAGTGACTCCACTCGGGGGGCAACTTCTACATCGAAAGTCGCTCAGTCATGTCCAACTCTTTGTGACCTCGTGGACTATACAGTCCATGGAATTCTCCAGGCCAGAATACTGGAGTGGGTAGCCTTTCCCTTCCCCAGGGGATGTTCCCAACCCAGGGATCAAACCCAGGTCTCCTGCATTGCAGGCGGATTCTTTACCAGCTGAGCCACAAAGGAAGCAATTTCTATGTTAGTGGAGAAAAAGGTCCTTTCTTAGTAAGGCCGTTTAGAAATCTGTACTAAAAAAGGAAAACAGAAGCCCCTAAGACGTTGGATTTTATGTGTCAGCTTGGCTGGGTCCTGGCGTGCGCAGGGCCTGAGTGTGTGTGCTTATAGTCCTGTCCGACGCTGCAGCCCCATGGACTGTAGCCTGCCAGGCTCCTCTGTCCATGGGGTTCTCCAGGCAAGGATACTGGAGTGGGCTGTTGCTATGCCTTCCTCCAGGGCATCTTCCCAACCTAGGAATCGAAACTGAGGTTCTTATGTCTCTGCATCGGCAGGTGGGTTCTTTACCACTAGCGCCACCTGGAAAGCCCAGACGCTTGGCCGAACATGCTTCAGTCGGGATGACAGGAGGATTTGAGTGAGTGGACAGGAAAGCCGACCGCCTGCCCCGAGCTGTGGGCCTTGGCCAATCAGCTGCAGTGCTGGGTGGACCACCGCCCTCAGCTGACCGTCTGAGCTGGGCCTCTGCTCTTTTCTGGCCGTGGGGTGGCACTGCAGCCTGAGGTCTTCCCAGGTCTTGAGCCTGCTGGTTCACAGGCAGAACCACAGCACTCCTCTCCTGGGTCCAGGATGCCCCTGCAGACCCGGGGATGGGCCAGCCCCCGCGACGGCACGAGGTGGTCCTTGACGATCGGCCTCAGCAGGTGGACACGTTCTACTCAGGCTGCTTCTCCGGGGGCCCTGAGACAATGGAGGTGGCGGGGCTGCTCGAGGCCCTGAGAGCGGGAGGGAGTTTGCGATGGAGCGCATGCCGGCCGGAGCCCTGCAAGTGCTCGGCAGGGGCCTCTGCGGATTCTGCTCTCAGCCCTCTGGGGACGTTCAGCCCCCATGGCCCTCCGCCTGGAGCCCCCAGCACGCCACTCCCTGAGGCCCCTGCCCCCCTGGAAGTGGTTCCTGACTCCCACGGCCCCCCGTGGGACTGGCCTGGGCCCCTGGGCTGCACTCTCTGCTCATGCACCTGCCGGCCCCTCTGAGAGGCGGCTCGCGGGCCGGGCTCGACCATGACTCAGGCCAGCGCCTCTCTCACCTCCTGCTGCCCCAGCAGCCATGAGCCCTGGGGGAGGCCACCATGTCCAATAGTGATGTGGAGACACAGGCCCCTGGAGGGTTGTCACCGCAGATGGTCACCCGGCCCCGGGATGCAGGACGCAAGCCTCTCTTGAAGGACCCCTGCCTCCTCGCCTGATCAGAGGTCTCCGGTGGGGCGGGGGGTGGTCGTCCCGAGCTGCTGGGGCCCAGCCGGGTCTGCTGCCTCTGGAGCGGGAGGTCAATCAGGGTCGAAGGTCATGTTGCCCCGAGGACAGCGGGCACACCCCACCTGTCGGGTGAAGACCCATTGAGTGAAGGTCTCGCTCTCCCTAGAACCTGGAAGTGGATCTTTGGGGCCCTTTCTCCTTGCCTTGCGGCCAGCAGGTGGGCCCAGGGGAGCTCTCTCAGGCCGTTGCCCCAGACCAGAAGCCTGTCCCTGCACTGCGTGTGGGGGCCGTGCGGGTAAGAGGGTCCCCGAGGGCAGACACCCTGTGCCCCAGACGTGGGAGCCGTCAGCAGCCCTCGAGCCCGGGACCCCTCTGCAGGCCGAGACCTTCCTGGGGGCGGAATACCTACACCTGTGTAGACGTTCAGCAGCTTCCGTGCATCCCAGGGGGCCCCGCACTCCCGCACTCCCGCACTCCCTGAGACACAGGAATACCAGCAGTGCCTCCCGGACGGGGCTGCCCAGCGCCCTTTGCAGAGAAAGTTCCAGGCCTCCCCCACCTCGGGGACGCACTCCTGGGCCGTGTGTGTCCTGCACGGCTGCAGGAGCCCAGGGCCGTGCTGGGGGCTCCGAGGGGCTTCCAGGGGCTGGGAGAGGCTGGGCAGGGCTGGGTCCTCCAGAAGGGAAGCAGCAGCGGGGCGAGTGCAGGCTCCCGGGAACCTGCTGGCCACGGACGTGCCCCTGGCGGGCGCCCGCCCACCACACGGCGCCTCCTCACTGCCGTCAGTGAGTCACGTGCTTTTGCCCACTTGCATTTCCTGTCTTTGAATTACGCCTTTGCATCTCTTGAGTTTTTGCCTTTTTCTTGTTGAGCTGTAGGGGTTTTGAAAAAACAGATGTGACTGACACGGGTCCTTCCAGCGTGCTCCCGACGCTGCTCTGTCTCACTTGCCTTTCGTCTTGATCCTCATCCCTTTCATCCTGCCAGTGTTTTTTGATTCTCAGATGTAGTTAAATTTAGTCACCCTTCTATGGGTGTTTGCATATTCTTTTCATAGTTCTCAAGTCTGTTGGAAAACAGTTCTGCTTTCTGCTTGGGGAGATTCCTGACCTCAGAGAAGCCATCTGGGGAAACCAGATAGGAGGGGACACCATACCAGCGGGAAGTCCACGGCGAGGCCTGCGCCGCCCCGGGCGGGGAGCGACGCTGCGAGCCGGCCGCTGGGGGCCAGACCCAGGCTGTGGGGGGCCAGACCCAGGCCGCAGGGGCACCCAGCCCTGCCCGGAATGGGGCCCCAGGCCGTGGGGGCACCCATCCCTGCCCGGAATGGGGCGGCCTCTTCCCAGACTGTGGGGGGCACCCACCCCTGCCCAGAATGGGGCGGCTTCTCTCCAGGCTGGAATGACTGCCAGGCTCGGGGGAGCTGCAGCCCCTGGTTGCCCCCACTCTGCTGGGACCACCTCAGGCTGGCAGTCACCGGGGGTGCTCCTCTTCTGGGCTCCCCCGTTTCGCCAGTGGTTAGACCCAGAGGATGAGCCCTGGGACCCGGACCACGGGGACGGCAGCCTTAGAACCCCACCTGGGACTTCACCCAGAGGCGCAGCGGCCGAGCCTCAGGGAGGGAGTCCGGTCTGGCCGGGCAGCAGCAGCGCATGCTGGTCAGAGGTCATCATGCGGCTGGAACGGGATCTGCAGATGGGCCTGGACCCTCACACGTCTGCGGACTCCCGGCTCAGAGGGCCTGAAGCCCCAGGTCACGGGGTGGGCGGCCCGAGCCCCTCTGGGAACACGGGAGGCCCCGATCAAAGCCTCCCTCCCGGGCACCCTCAGAGTCCAGGTGGCTCTTTCTCTTCATGAGCTGTCCTTCCCGTGAGGACACCAGCCCTGCTCTGTCCACGTTCGCTCTGACGCCCCAACTTACTCTGCGAAGACCCCACCTCCTAGACGCACGTGTTCACAGGAGCCCGCGACTTCAGCGCCGAACTTGGAAGGGACACACCATTCAGCCTGTCGGACAGGTCCTGTGAAGACTGAGTAGGAGGTTTTCACGTGCGGAGTGGAGGGCCAGCGGCTGGCAGCCCTTGGGGAAGCCTCCAGGAGCGTCCAGCAGGGGAGTTCCTGGGGTCCGCACTGGTTCTCAGCGCCCAGGCTCCTCCTAGACCCCCACGACCGTCTGTAAGCCCTGCTGGGAACCCTCATTACTGCCTGGAGAGTCACTCCCTCTGAGGACATGGGAACGCCCTCTGAGAAGCCAACCAGCCCGGATGAGCTCCCCAAGCCCCTGAGGCCTGGAAGCAGACTCTCTGAGGACGTGGGCAGGCCCTCCGAGGTGCTGAGGTTGGGAAAGGGGCGCCAGGACTCTGGGCCCCCGGCGGGTCTTGCTCTGTGGCAGCTGTGAACTCACACCTCTGCCAGACACCCAGGGGGGGCAAGGGGTTGGTGGGCGTGGGTCCCTGTGCAAGGGGAGCCCCCCACCTACTGGCCAAGATGGCAACATGGCCACAGATCCCAGGGAGGGACGTGAGCCCTGAGCCTGCGGGGCGCGGTCCAGCCTGGTCCTTGCAGGGTCCTCAGGCCCGGAGGCAGCAGGGGGCACGCTGGAATGCAGACTGTGACTCAGCACCCGCGGGAGGGCCCGGCTCCCGGGGGCAACGCTGACTCACTTGTGGTTCAGGAACGCGGCTTGTCAACCTCAGAATGTGTCACAGGAGCTGTGGGGGCAGCCCAGGCGAGTCATCGAGAGGAGGGAACAAATGTGGTCACCAGTAAGACCCCGAGGAGCCCTGGGCCTCCTAGACCCTCAGAGGGACCACCTGGGGATGCCGATCCCAGGACGCGGAGGTCAGGGCTTCTCTGAGGCCGTAGCCCGGCCCGAGGGGTTCAGGCCCGGCCTGATTCAGAGGACGCCGGTTCTGTTGAAACAAGGCCTGCACGGTGCCTCGGGGTGGGGGCAGGAATGTGCTGAAATAGGAAAGGAGACTGTTGCTCACCCCTCACCCCCAGAACGGTACCAGGAACCACGCTCACTCTTTAAAGGACGTTTTAAATAAAGTCTTCAGGAAGGCTCACACTGTTCCTACTGTGAGTAACTTGCGGCTCTCTCTGAAGGAGGCGTCAGGGCACCTTTTCTAACTTGCGGCTTCTCTGAAGGAGGCGTCAGGGCACCTTTTCTAACTTGCGGCTTCTCTGAAGGATGCGTCAGGGCACCTTTTCTAACTTGCGGCTTCTCTGAAGGAGGCGTCAGGGCACCTTTTCTAACTTGCGGCTTCTCTGAAGGATGCGTCAGGGCACCTTTTCTAACTTGCGGCTTCTCTGAAGGATGCGTCAGGGCACCTTTTCTAACTTGCGGCTTCTCTGAAGGAGGCGTCAGGGCACCTTTTCTAACTTGCGGCTTCTCTGAAGGAGGCGTCAGGGCACCTTTTTGGTGCTTGAACACACGGCACGGTTGTTTTTCAAGGAGGTGCTGGAAATGACGTGAAAGTCGCTCAGTCGTGTCCGACTCTTCGAGACCGCATGGACAGTCCATGGGGTTCTCCAGAGTAGAATCCTGGAGTGGGTGGCCTTTCCCTTCTCTGGGGGATCTTCCCAGCCCAGGGACGGAACCCAGGTCTCCTGCTTTGCAGGCGGATTCTTTACCAGCTGAGTCCCCAGGAAGCCCTCGTGTGTAAGAATTAAAACAGAGCTTCCGCCTTCACCCCGGCTCTCACTCCTTGACTTTTTGTTTTCCTCCCGTGTTGGGGCTTCGCATTTGCTCCCTGACCCCAGCTTGAAATCAGCTCTGAGGAGGAGACCTCCCCGGCCTCCCTGAGGTTCCCCCTGGAATCCCTGGAAACCCGGCCCACAGGGCCACCGTGTGGCCCACAGAGCCCGGCCTCCTCCCCGCGCGGCCACGGCTCCGCCCGGCGTCTGCACCCGGGGCTGGCCTTCAACATTCCAGCTGCTCCAAGAAGCCTCTCCTCCAGGTGGGTCCCAGGTGCCCCCACGTTCCGGCCGGGCTTCCGGCTGAGGGAGCACCCCATGTGGGTGCAGACGCCCTCAAAGCTTGGGCTCCCGGGACTGCCGGAGCGAGTATAGACAGGAGGTGACGGCTCACTCACCCATCCTGAAATGGGGCTCAGTGGGCACCTGCCCCTGCCCTGCGCCCCTGCCCATGTGAGGTGGTGGCAGTGTGGGGGTGTGGGGAGGTTGGAGGGGAAGAGTGGGGTGTGCAGGTGGAGGGGGATGGGGGAAGGGGGAAGGGGACTCAGGGGAGGCCCGGTGAGGGGGAGGAGCCAGGGTCTGCAGGCCGCTCACCGGAGGCAGGGGCACAGGGTGGGTGATGGTTTGGGGCTCCCTGAGGCCCGCAGACCCCTGACCAGCTGTGAGAGGGCGGGCAGGCCCTCAGCAGGGAGCAGGGAGGAGGGGCCGCAGGAGACCCAGCATTTGAGCCCATCAGTGGGAGTCCTTCCAGCACAGGGATGGGGAGAGAAGGGGTGGGCTGGGGTCCTGCTCAGGACCTCTGCTCTCCTTGCAGATGCTGCCCTGTCTGGGGCTGCCCCTTGGACCTGCGGCGACTCTCCTCCAAGAGCTTAAGGAGCGTCCTGCTGCCTTTGTCTCCTGTCCCACTCATAAAGTTAACAGGCGTGCTCTGGGGATTTAGACTAGAGAGAAGATGAAACTGACCAGGGGTGCTGTCACCTACAAGCTGGAGGGAGGGCTGCATTCTTGGGCTTCCTGGTTTCTCTTAAGAGTCTCCGCTAAGGGCCCGATTTCTCTTCGCCTGTTCTCTCTCAAGTTCAGGTGCCACTGTGCAAATGAAGCCAGGAATCAAGCGAGAAATATGCGCTTAACCCGACTCCGGGTCACCCCCATCACCAACTGGGATCCTTGTAAAACAGGGTCAACCAGATTTTTGGAACTGTGTTCAAAACTTTCCACTTTTCCCCTAAATCGACACTGAAATGCCTGTACCCTACTCCCCTGCCTTGTCCCAGGAGAAAACTCCCAGAGAGACCCCGTTCCTAGAAGACGCCCAAGCCCTTTAAGAAAGCTGGTGATGAGCCCCCACAAGGGCGCGCATGTTCTGACTGGTTCTGATATGAAGGTCGATGCAATGGCCCTGAACAAAATGATGCAAATCTGACCAGGCGTCACCTTGAGCGACCTCTGCTTCATCTCCCAGTGGGTCCTTGGTCAAGATATACAAGCATCACAGGGGACCTGCTCATCCTCCCCACACTGAACAGGGGCCCCAACCACACCCCGTGTCATGGCGCGCACGAAGGAGCTGGGGTGGGCGGGCGGACGGCATCGGGCGTGAGGGCACCGCAGCACAAGTGCATCCAGAGAAGGGGGAGGTGGGCAGCCAGGCCCCGCCCTCTCGCACTCCTCTGAACGGTTCTAGGGCTTTCCACGCAACTACAGTGCTCGTTTCATTCTCAAAAGATACAATAAAATGTATTTTTCTGGTCGGCATTAATTTCATAGCTTTCCTCCCTCCCCTCCCGGGCACCCACTAGCACCTGATATCAAGGTGCTTCCCCCTGCAGATGGATCGCAGGGACTTAGGCCTCCGATGCAGGCCAGCCTGAACAGCGGGGTGTGCTCAGGCCGGGATGGATGGGGCCTGGGGTGCCTGCCTTGGCTGCCTGTGTGCCTGGGGGGTGTGCCCCCGGGGTCGGCCCCCGTCAGGGTGGTCCTGTTCTCTCTCCTGGGTCCCACCTGTCACTCATGGCTGCCAGGGCCCAGGGGACAGCCCATCCCCCTGCGCCGGCCACCCCCTTGAGAGCCCTCTGGGAGATGCCCCTCCTGAAGCCGTGTGTCGCAGGGAGGATTTTCTCAGCTGTCTTGGGACCTCTGCTGGGTCTGTGATGTAATCTGAGCGCAGACAGTCTCCGGAGGAAAGAATACACACTTATTTGATGTTGGTTTTATGCCCCTCAGGGCTTCCCTGGTGGCTCAGATGGTGAAGAATCTGCCTGCCAAGCAGAAGGCGTGGGCTTGATTCCTGGGTCAGGAAGATCCCCTGGAGGAGGAAACGGCAACCCACTCCAGTGTTCTCGCTGGAGAATCCCATGGACAGAGGAGCCTGGCAGGCTACAGTCCATGGGATTGCACAGAGTCATATATGACTGAGCATGAGACAAGCACTGTACTTACGTGCCTGGGGGTGGCGGCTTCACAGAAGGTAAACCCTCAGAGAAGTGGCTAGGCTTGGGGGATTTGTGCCATTTGATAAGGAAGGATGCACTTCAGGAACTGACAAAGCAAAGGGAGGGGGTGTGTCGGAGGGGCCGGCCCGCCCGAGTGTCTCAGGTCCGTTAGCGGAGGTTGCAGCGGTGGAACCCTCACAGGGAGCTGGTCTCCTTCAGGCAGAGGGACCTCCCGTCTGCGTTTCCCGATTGCCTTCAGCTCAAAGCGTTCCCTCTGGGGTGACACCCTGTGGATGGCTCAGTCTGGGCTCCCACTAACCACGTCCCCGAGGCGCTGTGATCTGCGGTGGCCACTGTCTGCACCCCTGGGCTGCTTCAGCTGGTGTTTGCACAGGTTTGTAAGGCACTTGGGGAGGGTGTCAAGACCCAGCTTTTCTCGAGAGGAGAGGGAGACCCCCGGAGCAGCCCCCCAACTCTGTGGTCCAGCTGGGACAGACGCAGGCCCAGATGGGGCCAGGGCAGGAGTGGAGGCCTGTGTGCCCCGGATGTTGACCTGGGGGGGTCTCTACATCCTGGGGGCTGTGGGAGGGAGGCCAGACCCCATCCCTCGGGTGAGGAGTCCAGCGGGTGGGATGCGGAGGGGAGTGGGCACTGGCCGTCACCCCTGGGCTCCTGAGGTCAGCACACGTTCCGACGCCCATCCCTAGGAGCCCCACGTGAGGGCAGCAGCCCAGGAAGCTGAGTGTCCAGATGTGGGTGTCTGGACGCGGTTCACCAGGGACGCAAGTGTGGCCTGGCCCTCTGGACCTTCCAAGCAGGTTGTCCTGCCGCAAAGGCAGGTCCTGTTTCTGTTTCTGGGACGGTGGCATGTGACCCTGTACCCGCCTGAAGCCTGCCCTCGTGCCTGCCCCAGGGCCGGAGCAGCCCACCGCCTTCTAGGGACGCCCAGGGTCCAGGCTCTGTCTCAGGAGGCAGGGCTCGGGGAGCCCCAGTCCCAAGTGCCGGCATCTGCAGGGGCTGGACCAAGGCTGCCGCCCGCCTCCCAGGAAGCACTGATCCCTGCAGAGAGAGGCCAGGTCACTTTGGCCCTCCTCCCTCAGGCTCCAGGGAAAGATGTCCCCAGGGCAGGTGCCAGCGTCGGGGGACTGGGGACGGGACCTGGGCTTCCCTGAGGGCCTCCACGTGCGCCCAGAGCCCGACCCTCCTGGGTGGAGGTGTCTGCCCCTGAGTTCTGGGAGAGGGCGGGTGAGTGTGCAGGGGAGTGCACATGCCTGGTGTGCACGTTCGAGCGTGGGTGTGCGTCGGGGTCATGTACGACTCTGCGTGTATCTGAGTGTGCCCACACCGTGTGTGCATGTGTGCATGAGCCTGGTGGGCAGATGTGCGAGTGTGGATGTGCATGGGGGTCATCTACGACTCTGCATCTTGCACATACGTGTGCAAGCATGTGTGCAATCTCGGGTCTCGGGCAGCCTGTCTGCGTGCATGTGTGTATGTCTGCTGAGGGGAGGAGCGCAGAGAAGGGTGATGAGTGGGGGCAGAGGTCCCTCGAGGGGGTGGGCAGCGCGGGTGCGGCCATCGCGGCCATCGCTGAGCTGCTGCCCGAGCCCCGGACCTGGGTGTCACCCTGGCTCTGGGCTCCCGCGGGCCTGGCCATGGCCGAGCCCACAGCGCCCTCTGCTGCCCCTCGGCCTCCACGCGCGAAGCCACCGGGCAGAGCAGCGGGCAGAGCAGCAGCGAGGGGCTCCGGGTTGGGTTGTGGGGGGTTGGAGGTGGGGGGGACGAGCGGTTCGGCCCCAGGCAGGTGCCTGGGCGCATGGATCCACTGGCACAGCCCTGGCGGGTCCGCGGCTGCATTCTAGCACACAGGCCCCTGTGGGCCTAAGAGAGGCCGCGGGGTTCTTCCTCCTTGGTAATCCGGGGCGGAGCGCCCGCCCACCTGGGAGGCCAGAGGCCTCCTGGACCTTCCTTCGGGGCGGGATGTCAGAGGCGCCCGCACGGTCACTTAAGGCCGTCTCCCCTCCGGAGCTGACTGCGTGCGGAGGGCTGAGGCTGGGTGCTGGGCACAGTCGCTGTGCCCCTGCCACTGAGAAAGGGCTCAGGTCCTCACCCCACCACGCTGATCAGGGCCACCCCACCTGCTGCAGCCCCCGGAGAGCAGACCCAGGGCCCTACTGGCTCTGTGGGGGTGTGGGGGGCTTTCCCCCCAGGACAGTGAGAAGATCACAAGACAGTCCCCCTAAGCAGGACAGGAGCCTGTGACCACCTGTGTATCAGCTCTTCATCCAGGGCCCCAAAGACATCAAGGGAGAAAGTGGACAGAAGAGAGAGTCGGGGTAGAGATGGGATGGGGGAGAGAGAGACAGGGAGGAGGAGAGACAGGGATGGGGGAGAGACAGGGATGGGGAGGGAGAGAGGGATGGGGGGAGACAAGGATGGGGGGAGACAGGCATGGGAAGAGAGACAGGGATGGGAAGACAGAGATGGGGGGAAGACAAGGATGGGAGAGACAGGGATGAGGGGAGACAGGGATGAGGGGGGAGACAAGGATGAGAGAGACAGGGATGGGGAGAGACAGGGATGAGGAGGGACAGGGATGGGGGGAGTCAGGGATGGGGAGACAGGGATGTGGGGAGACAGGGATGGGGGGAGACAGGGATGGGGATGAGACAGGAATGGGGGAGTCAGGGATGGGAAAGTCAGGATGGGGGAGACAGGGGTTGGGGAGACAGGGATGTGGGAGTCAGGGATGGGGGAGACAGGGATGGGGGAGTCAGGGATGGGGGGAGAGATAAGAAAGTGAGGGCGGGGTGCAGCGGCATCAGCCCCAAGCCCCACCTTTATCCTCTCTTAGAAAGTTGTGGGTTAGGGCTTCCCTTGTGGCTCAGCGGGTAAAGAATCTGCCTGCAATGCGGGAGACCTGGGTTCGATCCCTGGGTTGGGAAGATCCCCTGGAGAAGGAAACAGCTACCCACTCCAGTATTCTGGCTTGGAGAATTCCATGGACTGTATAGTCCATGGGGTCGCAAAGAGAAAAAAAAAGAAAAATCAGAAAGTTGTGGGTCAGCTTGCAGGTGGGTGGCCACGTCTCACAGCCCCCGACTTGCCAACTAGATACCCAGGGTGCAGGGGCCAGGCTTAATCTGTTTTCTGGACAAATCAGTGGACCCGCCTTTATCCTCTCTTAGAGAGTTGTGGGTCAGCTTGCAGGTGGGTGGCCACGTCTCACAGCCCCCGACTTGCCCACTAGATACCCAGGGTGCAGAGGCCAGGCTTAATCTGTTTTCTGGACAAATCAGTGGATCCGGAAACCACTCGCAGACTCCATCCCCCTCCAGCAACGTGTGTCTTGAGCCCGGGGGCGCCTCTTTCTGGAGCCACTGAGCACTGAGCAGGGTGCCCACGCCTCTCCTTTGGGTGCTGGGGGAGCCCCTCCTGTTGGCAGCGTGGGACAGAGCTTTCTCCCTCCGCTTCCTAGTTGCTGGCCCTGAGACTCTGAGGCTTCCCACGGAGTCTGTGTTCTAAGTGGGCACATTTGTTCGTGTCCATGTTCTCAGGGACATGTACATGGGCTTAAATGGTTAAACATCTCAAACAAATATACTTGGCGAATGGAAATCAAACCTTATTTCCTTGTAATTTCCGAGTTGTCTGTGGCAAGCTGACTTGAAAGACATTGAAATTGGATAGGTAATTAATTCACATGTACCGACAAGAGAGGAGAGGACGCACGAATTATTTGTAACATTTTGTAAGCACTGAAATTAATGTAGTGTGAATTTGTCATTTCTACCTAAAGTTACAGATTTTCTATATTATAATTTAATCTTTCCAATGTAAAAAGAATAGGAATTTTGCCCTTTCTGGCCTCTCGGGAAGCAAGGACTAGTGTATCTAATTATCTGAACACGTAAGAACATAAAGGCTAGCAAGGAGTGAAATTATAAATCGGCCGGAGAAACCCCCGTCTGCTGATTAAACTCTCCTCCTGGCGCCCTCAGCAATCGTGTTGCCTCTGTGTTCATAATAATTGCATGTGTCAAAGCCGAGGCTTTGTGCAGATGGGACGGACGCCTTACAGCTTTAATTCAGAGGGAGCCGGCTGCCCACCGTGGGGCGGAAGGGGCGGGGCCGTGGCCGAGGGGCAAAGGCCCCGGTGACAGGTGAGGCGCCGGGGTCTCCTCAGGCTACCTCAGGGCCGGAATTTCTGAAAAGAGAATGCAGTTGACCCACACACGCAGCCACCTGCCCTCCGGGCCTCGGTGAAGGAGGCCGTCTCGTGTCCTCCGGGGAGTGGATTTCAGCAGGAGACACTGTCGAGCCTCAGGGCGGCAGCACAGGTGGATGAGAGCTTTCTGAGATGCTCGCATTTCAGCGGCAAAACAGAACCCTGCTTTTACCTTTCAAGTGCTCCCCGAAGCCTGGGGAGCCGCGCCTTCTCTCTCTCCCCGCCCGGGGAACCCCGGCTTTCTTGTCTCCCGGCACCAGAGTGGCTGGCGCCTCTGAAGCCGTTTCACTGAAGGGCTCGACGGCTTCCAAGCAGGAGGCGCTGGTTTGTCATCAGAGGGACAGTCCATCGAGACACCGTCTCTGCGCCAGAGACCTTCTCTCTGCCGGTGAAAGGGGCCCGCTGCCGGGAAGGCGCTGCTGTCACAGAAGCACACCAGGGTGAGGCGGTGTGGGGCTGCAGCAGCCACCCTGACAGCTGTGGGCTCTGGGCACACCTTCCCCTTTGGGCAGAGGACCCCCTGCCACCCGGGGCAGAGGGGACCCGGCCATGTGGGGCAGAGGGAACCCCACCATCCATGCAGAGGGGCCCTGCCACCGGGGCAGAGGAGAACACCACCCAGGGAAGAGGGGACCCCGCCACCCGGGAAAGAGGGGACCCCGCCACCCGGGGAAGAGGCGACCCCACTACCCGGGGAAGAGGGGACCTGGCCACCTGGGGCAGAGGAGATCCTGCCATCTGGGGAAGAGGAGATCCTGGCATCTGGGGCAGAGGGAACCCCGCCACCCGGGGCAGAGGCGACCCCGCCATCCATGCAGAGGGGACCCTGCCATCTGGGGCTCCCTCATATGTGGATGGCTCCGACTGAGCCCACCTGTGCCTCTCCGGTCGTGGATTTCTTTCTGGCCTCTGTTTGGCAAGTGAAGGCCTCCCATTCAGCTAAAGGTGGCAGAGGCTTTGGAGGGCTCTGGGCTGCTCTCTATCTTAGCCCCAAACAAGCACCATGGATGAGGCAGTTGAAACGAGACGTTTCTCCCCGAGGCCTGAGGGTGGACGTCCAGGGCAGGGTGCTGGTGTGCTCCATGCGCAGCGGGCCCCTTCAGCCGGCCGCCTGCTCGCTGTGGCTTCGCCTGGCAGAGCCAGTTCTGGGGTCTCTTCTTACACGGGCAGGGATCACTTCAGGTCCGAGGCTACCCTGACGCCCTCCCGTCACCTCACCTGCCTCTCGTCTCCGCTACCGCCACTCGGGGGCTTAGGGCTGCGCCGTGAACATGGGGGGGGGCAGCTCAGCCCCCGCCTCCGTGAGCACAGCTCTGCACATACAGGAGCAGCCGCGGGCTGGGAGGCAGCGGTAACGTGCTGGTCCTCCCCACGCTGGGCCTGCGGGTTGTCCCCTACGAGCCGGCTTCTGCTCCCTGGCAAGTGGGTCCCAGAGGGGCTTCAGGACCTCGTTTGCGGCAGTGATACAGGGCGATGTGTCCCCATGGCGACGGGGCCTCCATCTGCCACGTGGGTGCCGTGAGAACACGGTCCAGGCCACCGGAAGGGGCCCCATTGGACCAGGGCCTCTGGTGTGGAGAGGTGATTGGCAGATTGCGACCAAGGCCAGGCCCTGAGGGTGAGCTCGGCGGCCTGCTCCCCATTCCTGGCTGCATGTCCGCCCATAGCTGGCCGTGCCCGGCAGGGTCCCTGTCCTCTCCGTGGCTGTGACGGCCACAGTTCGCCTCTGCCTAGCCCTGTGAGACCCGACCTCTGCCCCAGCAGGACACCTCTGAAGGAGGAGAAGGGCCTCCGGGGGCTCAGCCCCTCCAGGGCGGGGCCAGGCCCTGCGCTTGGCTCAGTGATGTGCCGAGTGGGGCGCGTCCACCCCGGGATCGGTCCTGACGGTCGCACTGGGCAAAGCATGCGGGGACCTTGGACAGCATCTGCCGCTCAGGGTCATGGATGTGCTGAACCCACATCCCTTTTGCCCCCCCTTTTTTTTCTTCATTTTCTAAAAAGAGTCCTCTCTATTTTTTCAAAAATTATTTATCTATTTCTGCTGGCGGTGGGTCTTTGTCACTGTGTGTGGGTTTTCTCCAGTTGCAGGAAGGGGGTTAGTGTTTGTTGGGGGGTCGGGCTTTTCACCGTGGGGGCTTCTCCTCCTGCTCAGCATGGGCTCCGGGGTGCACAGGCTCAGCAGCTGGGGCCCACGGGCTTAGCTGCCCCGCAGCAGGCGGGGTCTTCCCGGACCAGGGGATGGACACACGTCCCCCGCATCAGTAGGGGGGCTCTTAACCACTGGGCAGCAGGGGGTTCCTGCCTTTTTAACTTAACGGCTGATGTCTGCTGCCTGCCGTGCCCTCTCCTTGACGCCAGGGCCAGGCAGAAGGCGCGGTGGGACCCTCCAGGGCCCTGTGTGGCTCCCGCTGCCCCGGGAGGGTCCCGCTGGCCGTGGTGACGAGAAAGGCTGGGAAGGTTCAGCCCCTCAGGCAGCAGGGGCCACGGTTGACGCTCGACCTGAGCGCTGACGAGCGTGGTCACAACCCGATTGCTTTGGTCCGGGAAGCTCAGGGCGGCCACTGTGACGTCAGAGCATCAACGGCGAGGCCTTTCAGCTGACTGAGAGCTTGTCTGGGAAACATGAGTAAGTGTTAGTCCCTCAGCCGTGTCCCACTCCTTGCGACCCCATGGACCGCAGCCCACCAGGCTCCTCTGTCCATGGGATTCTCTAAGCAAGAATACTGGAGTGGGCTGACATTTCCTTCTCCAGGGGCTCTTCCCCACCCAGGGATCGAACCTGGGTCTCCTGCACTGCAGGTGGATTCTTTACCCACTGGGCCACAGGGGAAGCCCCTGGAAACATAAACCAGCCTCGTCCACCGAACATTCCACTCTCCTCTGATCAGAGCATTCCGCTCTCCTCTCTACTGGCCATTTTACTGTCTTTGTAAGATCTGATTTTTTGTATTTATGCTTAAGAAAGAAAAACGGAGATTCCCCCCAAGAAAGACAGGATCCCCAGGCCTGGGTTCTCTGGGATCCACCCTAAAGGTGCCAGCAACTTACCCCAGAGCAGTTGCTGCGCTTCACCGTCAGGTGGACTCTCTCCTCGCTTCCTTGGCACCTGCCGCTGCGTTTTCCGCGCGAACCTGAAGTCAGGTGTCTCAGCCAAAGCCAGGAGCCACGTTCTCATACTTACTCGATGCTAAGCACTGCAGCAGGGAGAGAGCCGAGGCCCAGGCCTGCTCGCCCGCCGCGGGGCGCCGCCCTGATAAGCGCTAGAGCGCCTTCAGCAGTTCCCGGTGCAGAGACAGCAAGTCTGTCTCCGAATTTCTAGAATTTTCCAGGATGTACGGAGACCGGCAGATGGATGCAGGGTGTTGAAAGCAGACTTTTACGAAACAGGCGCGGCTCACATCCTGACGCCTCAGCCAGGCGCCTTTGACAAGACCTCGCGATTCCTGAGGTTCTGTCTCCATGCTCACAACAGCGGGAGCACCCCTATCAGGACCACGAAGAGGACGGGGATCCGCGGACGCAGGGCTCCTCACACCGTGGTGTCTGAGCCCAGAGCAGCTGCGCTTACAGGAGGGCACACGGAACTCCCAACGGTTCACAGACATAGTCGTGAACACCTAGACGGTGGGGACCCTGTCATACCAATTACTCAGTAAATCTAGCCCCGTGTCCCCAAGCCTGGTAGCTGCTCTGGAAGGGGATGGAGGGGTGGTTACAGGTGCAGAAAGCATCCGGAACTTCAGGAACCTGTTGCTGGGATGATGGGGGTGCAGGGGGGCATTTGGAAAACAGACCAGAGGGTGCCTGGTTACGGAAGACAGGGGTGGGTCGGCCGTAAACGGAGCAGGAGACTGAGGGCATCACCTTGGGGGGTGCCTCAAGGGGGTCTCCAGGGCCTGCACCCCAGCACCGGAGCGGCGGAGGGGACGGGAGGCCTCTTGCGGGGCAGGGGGGCTGCCTCCCTGAGGTGATGTCTTTCTCCCGCTGGGGCGGGGGCTCACGACAACCCTTCCTGGTCCTGGGCTGTGGCTCTGGAATGCAGAGTCACCCCCACCTTCAGGGGAGTCAGCCTCACAAGCTGGAGGGACATAGGAGAACAGGTTGGCTGCTGCCCACTGGAGCCCCTGGAGCCCAGTGAGGTGGCCAGAGTGACCGGGGTGTGCCAGGAGTGTGCCAGGATGGGTGTGCCAGGACGGGGTGTCCTGGGATGGGGTGTGCCAGGACGGGCCCTCCCTGGGGGAACAGTCCCCCTGCACCCTCCGTGGGCCCTGCGGCTTTGCATTTCTCCCAGAGGGAATGCCGGCTGGGGGCCAGCGCTGACGGGGTGACCCCACCACCTGGGTCGACTGGGCAGAGACTCATGGAAACCACAGGCCCAGGGCACGGAGAGCAGGCGGTGCCCACTGGAGCGACGTTATGACAGTAAGTCAACAGCCAAGATGCCACAGACAGAGCCCTGAAAGAGGCGACCCCCGAAGCCTGCTGGGCAGAGAGAGAGAACCCTCGTGTCCCACATATGAACGAGCAGCCGTCGGCAGATGTCTTCCCGACAGGGAGCCCCAGGCCCAGATGGCTTCCCTGCTGAATTCAGCCACACGTCTAAGGAGGAGAAGTCGCTGGGTCCACAGGAGCTTCCTCAGAAACTGGACAGGAAAGAAAACTTCTCAGCTCAGCGCGTGAAGCCAGCGCCGCCTCGACCCCCGAACCAAAGACATGCCGTGTGAAAAACCACGTGCAGTGTTCCTCATGAGCATAAGTGAAAAGAGTGTTGGCAAGTTTTAGAAAACTGAGCCCAGCAATGATTCGAAAGAGCGGTGCATTGTGATACACAAATTTAAAAGCCAACGTACGGTCCCGGTAAATGGTTTCAGCAAACTAGGCAAGGAAGGGACGGTAGTCTTCACACTTACAAACAGTATCAGTGATGTCACACTTAACAGTGACGACTAATCGCTGTCCCACAGGGTCAGGAAGGAGGCAGCAGTGAGCCTCTCAACGCCGCTATTCAACACCGTCCTGAAGGTTCTAGTCCGAACAAGAAGGAGAGGAAAACAACAGGCAGATCAGAAAGTAAGAAATGAAATTCTCTGTTCCCTGATGACATAATTGTCGACGCAGAAAACCCCAAAGGAGCCACAGAAAGAGGGGCTGGAACTGACCCGTCAGAGCAGCAAGGTCACAGGATGCAAGCTCAGCCTCCAAAGCCAAGGTCGCGGAGACTTAATAGTGGCCACCAATCAGAAGTTGAACTCAACAAACAGTGTTGCAGGCTGGACCCTGGCACGTGTTTCCTCCTGCAGCCGGCGGTCTGGGACGCTCTCCACGCTCAGGAAGTGGCTAGAAGGCCGCACATGGGTGTTGGGGGCTGCTCTCGGGCCCTCCGCCTCCAGCTCGGCATCAGCCTCTGCTCAACAACTCAGCTCTAGAGGCCAGACTCACTCCTCACTCGGGGTGAGGGACTGGGGCTCAGCGGCGGGTCACTTCTGATCTGCGGGCTTCGTCAGCTGGGGGAGGGGCCGAACCGGGGCGGCATCGGTGGAGACCAGCTAGGAGGCTGGGCGGGGCGGCCCTGGTGAGGCGTGTGCAGGACTTTCCCGGAGCTCGGTGACTGCTGGCTGCAGGGACGAAGAGCTCTAGCTTCCATGGGTCCCTCTCCCCCTCCCCTGCCCTGGGACTAATCCCCGCCGCCCACCCCGCTCCTTCCTGGAGGGGCAGAGACCTCCTGGCCAGGTGTGGGCTGCTCCAGGTCCTTCACGGAGGCCCTAACAGGGAGTTTGCTCCTCGGTTTCCAGCAGCGGCTGGCGCTCCTCGGCTCGTGGCCATCCTGGTCCAGCCTTCGGGTCCATCACTTTCACACCCCCACCCAACTGCCTTCCCATCACCTTCTCCACGCGTCAGCCCGCCCGCTGCCTCCCTCTCCCAAAGCCCCCTGTGACGGCATCTAGAGCCCACCCAGGCAACCCAGGGGGAACCTCTTCAAGGTCCTTGCTGTGGACTGAATGTCTGTGTCCCCCACCCACATGCGGAAGCCCTGAGCCCCGATGGGATGGTGTCAGCGGTGGGTCTTTGGGCAGCGATTAGGGTGGGAGATGGCGAAGGGGGGTCCCGGGATGGGACTGGTGCCCACCTACGAGGAGGAGGCGATCAGAGTCTCCTCTGTCCCGTGAGGACCCGGTGAGGAAGCGCACCCCTCACTGGACAATCGCCTTCACTGAGAGCCAGCCCTGGCCATTAATCACGTCTGCAGAACGCGCTCACCAAAAATACAGCAACTGGAATGAGAGGGACGCCTAGCCACGCTGACAAACGCTCATGTCGGGACTTGGGGGTTTCCTTATGTCGTGCCTCAAAGCGATGATGCCGGTAATGTTCAAGAAAAATACTTCTCCTTTGTCACGCTTTTCATGGCACGTTTTCAAAAGTTTTAGGGAGGGTAGAGACTGCAGGGGCTCCCTGTCCAGCTCACCAAGGCCTCCGTGCTCCCACCTGTGGCCGGGGGTAAAAAGAAATGGAGAGACTGATGGAGGCAGGTTGGAGGGGGAGTGTGAACCCCTACTCCAGTGGAGACTCACCATCCTATTGCAGTCCAGCCAGGGTTGAAATTTCAACTCATTTCCCTGGTCCCCTCCAAAGAACTCCAGGCTCCCAGGAGGTCTCCAGAGGGTGGACGTGGTCACCTTCGATAAAAAGAATTGCACCTTTGGTGACTGGGAATAGCTGGCTGAGACTCGGTTCCAGGTCTCTGCAGGGAGAAGCCCTCAGGTTCCAGGCCAAACCTGGAAGGCCACGAGCCCGCAGGTTTTACAGAGGCCGGAGAGCAGGCGGGGACCCGGCACCCTCCATGTCCAGGGGCACAGAGGTGGATGACCGGGGCTGCTCCTGGGCTGAAGCTCTGGGATGCCGGCGTCCTTGCTGGCAGGTGTGAGCAGAGGGGCTGCTGGGAACCTGGGCCGGCGTCGGACAGCCACCTGTCTTCTCCTGATTTAGGACATTGCTACCCGGCCGCATCTTGTACTGGCAGTTGAGCTAAGATAATCACATTGCATCACATTGTTTCACACTGCTTTGAAGTGAAGTGAAGTCACTCAGTCGTGTCCATGTCCGACTCTTTGTGACCCCGTGGACTGTAGCCCACCAGGCTCCTCCCTCCATGGGATTCTCCAGGCAAGAGTACTGGAGTGGGTTGCCATTTCCTTCTCCAGGGGATCTTCCTGACCCAGGGATTGAACCCAGGTCTCCCGCATTCCAGGCAGACGCTTTAACCTCTGAGCCACCGGGGAAGCCCACAATTACATTTCTACTGCACTGTTACCTTATCTGACTCTGATAGGAGCCAACCCAAGATTAGATGGAGACATCAGTAAAATCCCTTCAAATTAGATCCCAAGTTTAGATGGGTTTCCTGCTTTCATGACTAAGATCCTGAAACATCACTCTGAACGTCAGGACCTGTGTTTTATTTCTCTGAGGAATGTAGATGTGCAAGCACTCACTGTGAACATCTGTCTCCACCTGGCTCCCGGCCACACCTGCATGAGATGCGGGTGCTGTCGAGGCGCTCCTGGCCTCCACACAGCTGCCCAGTCCCAGGGCAGAGGACAGCAGCCTGGAGGGTCTCGGCACAGTTATTCTCTAAGATACCGTCAGGTCATGCTGGGTGGTATTTTCAGCCCCATCTCAGTCTGCAGTAGGATGGATACTTGCCGAGCCCTTCCATCCTGCCTCAGTTGCTCAGTCCCCTGCCTCGGGAGCGGCTGCAGCAGCTGTCCCAGTCGCCCAGCAGGAGGCTGAGAAGGCCTCCCATCTGGCCGCGGGAGGTGGCAGAGAGGAATTCCTGAGTCTGGCGTCTGACTGCAGACGATGACCCTAAAACCTCTCCCACTATTACCCTGCCATGACTCTACCACAGCTGTTGCTCAGTCATGTCCGATTCTTTGCGACCCCATGGACTGTAGCCTGCCAGACCCCTCTGTCCATGGGATTCCCAGGCAAGAACACTGGAGTGGGTTGCCATGCCCTCCTCCCAGGGATCCTCCCGACCCAGGGAACAAACCCAGGTGTCTCACACTGCAGGCGGATTCTTTTCTGTCTGAGCCTGAGAGAATCAGGGGACAATGAGGCATGGAGAGCTGTCTATGGAGATTTGGGAAGCCCCCCACCCCGGCCCTGCTCTGGGACTCACAGGGACCGCTTGCCACCCCGTGGAGCCCTCTTTCCTGCCCGTCTGCTCCTCCGCCCCACTGGCCCAGCCATGTCTGAGGCCCCTGGACAGTGTCTGCCTCAGGCCCGCCGGGGCAGGATGCCCCTGTGTCCTCATTCTCCAGACGGACAGGCCTTCTGGGTGGGACAGGACGCAGGTCCTGCAACGGCCCTGGTGGGGCGGGGTGCGGGAAGGGCTGGGGAGGAGTGTCCAGTGGTCCTGGTGTGAGAGGTGTTCTGGGGCTTCAGTCCTAAAGCTCAGAAAGCCCTGGGCAGACTTCTAAGAGCTGGTCACCCTAGAGGGACAGAGCTCAGTCAGAGGGGCACCTCAGTAACCCAGGGGCCCTGTGACTGGGAGACTCAGGGAGGGGGCGCCGGCTCCTCCAGATCTAGCAGCCGGCCTGGGGCAGCAGGGCAGGAAGGAGCGTCCCCCCGCACCCCAGCCAGGTGTGTGGGGGAGGGGGTGGGTGGCGTTGGGGCAGGGTTGCTAGAGGGACCCAGCTTGACCACCTTGTCCACCCTGAGCCCGAGGTCACCTTCCGAGGGAACCATTTATAGGGGCTGCCCCCAGCCGGGCTGCCCCTGCCCAAAGCCAGGCCTGCCGAGGAACGCGAACACTCCCTGCGCACCCAGGGTGGGGAGTGGGGGACAGGGGCGGGAGGCACGCGAGAGGCAACCCCTCCCCTCCCCGCGCAGCTGTAACTTTGGGATAATGTTGGGAGTTAGGCGACCCCGGCCCCCACCGACTCCTCCCCCTCCGGCTGACTCCCCCCATCCCTGGGCGCCCCCGCCCCGCGTCCCCACCCCCCATCCCTGGGCGCCCCCCTCCCCGCGTCCCCACCCTCCATCCCTGGGCGCCCCCTCCCCGCGTTCTCCACCCCCCATCCCTGGGCGCCCCCCTCCCCGCGTCCCCACTCCCCATCCCTCCCCTGGTTCTCCACCCTCCATCCCTGGGCGCCCCGCCCTGCGTTCTCCACCCTCCATCCCTGGGCGCCCCCCCCGCGTCCCCCACCCCCATCCCTGGGCCCCCCCTGCGTTCTCCACCCCATCCCTGGGCGCCCCACCCTCCATCCCCTCCATCCCTGGGCGCCCCCGCCCTGCGTTCTCCACCCCCATCCCTGGGCCCCCCCCCGCGTTCTCCACCCCCCATCCCTGGGCGCCCCCGCCCTGCGTTCTCCACCCCCCATCCCTGGGCGCCCCCTCCCGCCTCCACCCCCATCCCTGCGTTTCTCCACCCTCCATCCCTGGGCGCCCCCTCCCCGTTCCCAGCCCCCTCCCCGCCCCCACCTCCATCCCTGGGCGCCCCTGGGCCCCCCCCGCGTTCTCACCCCCCCATCCCTGGGCACCCCCCCCCTGTCCCCACCCTCCATCCCTGGGCGCCCCCGCCCCGCGTCCCCACCCCCGTCCCTGGGCGCCCCCTCCCCGCGTCCCCACCCCCCCGTCCCTGGGCGCCCCCCCCCCCTGCGTTCCCCACGCCCATCCAGCGGCGGCGCTGTTGACCTTGGAACCAGCGACCCTCCACTGCCAGACTTTGGGGGTCTCGTTCCCGCAGGGACAGGACCCTGGGACTCCCAGAGAGGACTGCGGCGGGGGGCACCAGCGACGCCAGCCTCTCCAGGAGCCAGACCTTTGGGGACCAGAGTGGCCGAGCAAGATCGAGACCAGCAAACCTGAGACCCCTCCCCAGCGCCCCGCGGCTGGACCTCCCTGGGGCGGCCAGGGTGCGGCCAAGGGGGGCGCTCCTGGCCTCCTCCCGCTCCTCACCTCTGCGCCGGTCCAGGGGTCCGTGGGCAGCCGGTCCTGGTCCCTCATCCCACGCTCCCAGGCTGGGCGGCGCCCTCCCGGCTGTGTCCCCTCAGGACGCTCTGGCTGCTCTGACACTCTGTCCCCTCGGGACACTCAGACCTCCGGTGCTGACCCTTGAACCCGGGTCCTGCGGTGTCTCGTGGCCCCGGGGCGGGGGGCGTGGAGACTGCCCCGGCCGCAGGGGCCAGGCGGCCTTGGGGAGAGGCCGGGTCCCCCTGGCTAGTACCTGCCCTGTTAGTCCCGCGGCGGGCCGCGTAGCTGACCCTAACACTGTGGAAGTCTGAGGTGGGCACGGTGGAGCTGGGACGTTTGTGCTGTGCCGTGGTCAGTTAACACACCATCGCCTCCCACCGCCTCTCTCTCAGTAACTCTCAGTGAGGATGCGGTGCTCTTACTATGGTCACCAGGGTGGCAACCCTCCCTGGACCCCTTCCTCTGACACCGGCCGGCCTCCCACCCCACCTCTCAGGGTCTCTTGTCACGCGTCCGCTGGGTCTCCTCGCGTCTTCAGCATCTGTCATGTTCTGGCGAGTTCTTTAGCCTCTCTCTTCACGTGTTTGAATGACTAAGATGTGATTCTCTTCAGTCACTGCTTATTTTGCTTTCTCGTTGCTGTACCTTTCTCTGTTCCTGTTTCCGCTCTGGTCTTCATCGCCGAAACGATGTTTTCCTCTTATTTCTAACTGTATCTTAGGTCCTATGTACTCTTTCCTGAGTTTCTCTGACTTTGAAGGATCTTGTCCCCACGTTTGAGGTCATGGGTCCGTGGCAGTCAGCTTGCTTTGAGTCAGCAGCTTTAGATTTTGCCCTGGTTTTGTGCATCTTTCTGCATGTTTTCATTATCTGCAGGGACCCAGCTCTGCTCTTTATTCTACTTTCCTCTTCTGATGGTAACTTGGCAGAGGGTTTGATTCTGATCCCCTTCTGTTGCTGACTTCTTATGCAAAACTGCTTTTTCTCAGCTCTCAGAAGGAAGCCTGTTGTACAATACAACATTTCTAACATCATCAGGCTCCTCTCATTTTCCTGCAGTTGGAAACAAAAGCTGTGGTGCCTGAGACTTCCTGACTCCGTCCCCTGTCCTTTAACCTTTCCAGGCTCAGAGCAAGAAACAAGAGTGAAGCTTGTCAAAGAAAGCGCGAGCTGGAGTGATGACACTTTACCATCCATTTTTAATCCCTTTACTTAAAAGAAATGAGGACAGTGAAGAAAGCCAAATGCAGCTGGGCACGTGTGCGTGTGGCTCCCTCTCCCGGGCGCTCACCCTTCCACCCACTGGCCGGGTCTACCTTCCAGGTCTCTCCGTGAGAAGAGGTCCTGGTGATGATGGCTGATGCGCTTAGAGATGCTGGAGTCTCAACCACATGGCTGAAACATTCATGACACGCTAGCCTGAGTGTCCTTCCAAATCCGTTCTTGTCAGCTGCATAATTGATGGAGCCGTTGCTACTTCTGGAAGAGGAGAGAGTTGGCATAATTTGTTTATGAGAAAAGGAAGGATTCTGTTTGGAGAGCCCCCATGGGCTCCGCTGAGATGCTCTGGTTCCCAAATATTGGAGGACAAAGAACATTCTTTTCCAGTTTGGAGACAGAATAGGAGTTAATCCCTGCTGAATGCGTTCTCCCAGCCTGGACTAGTGCAGCGACCTAGGCAGTAATCCCAGCGCTCTGGGGTGAACGGCCCGGATCCCGGGAGGTGGTGGGCAGCTGGAGTAAGGGGCCAGTGTGGGGTGTGGGGTTGGCGCTCCTGCGGGCTCCCCGTTGGTCAGTGTTTGGCTCCACCCCAGCCTTGTAACGGGGCTGAGAGAGTTCCGTGTGAAGAGACGGACGCATCCTATCCGCACAGTTCAGTGGGTCGTCCCAGCGTGGACTGTGAGCCTAGAAAAGATAAGCTTTGAACTCTTCTGTAGTGTCGGCCCACAATGCCGAGGACCTGCGCTCAAAGGTCCTTGATTTCACACTTGAGGTGCCGGGCACCACTTTGGCACCAGCACCAGAGTGCCAGCCGCTGCCCGAGTGGGCGCCAGTGCCTTGCAGGTTGAACTGGAGGATGTTTCTGTTTTCAGGAGCCAACAGGAAGCCCTAGAAATTTAGGGGGCCAGGGGGTTTCATGTGCTGAGCTTCTCTTAAAGAGGTAGCTCAAAACACTCCTGGTGTCTTGCTGTTGACTGGGATTGCAGTGTTCTTTGTTCTAAGGGTTCAGGGTTGGTGGTTTGGGTGCCTTGTTATAGGGATATCAGCTCCCACGTTAAAGCATTAACAAGTCCTCTAGGAAGGAGGGAGTGTTATTGCCGTGAGAAAAAGTCAGAGCTCAATTTCACTTTGCGTGTGTGCTAAGGTGCTTCAGTCATGTCTGACTCCTTGCGACTCCATGAACTGCAGCCTGCCAGGCTCCTCTGTCCATGGGATTCTCCAGGTAAGGATACTGGAGTGGGTTGGCATTGCCTCCTCCAGGGGATCTTCCCACCCAGGGTTCAAACCCAGGTCTCCTGCATTGCAGGCAGATTCTTTACCTTCTGAGCCATCAGTCAAGGGCAGGTGGTATCTTAAGGCTGATAAAGAAACAAAAGCCCAGAATGTTCCAGATTCGCACACACCTCTCCTGGGGACTCCGTGGGCTCTTGCTCTGCCTCTGCTGGCATGTGGCACTTCCCCGTCACTTCTGTCTGTGTGTCTCACTCTGAGGCTCCTGTGCTCATTCTCGGGATTTCCCACAGCCTCACTTTCAGCTGTCCTCCCCAGGCTTCCTCCTTGTCTCTGTTCCCATGAGACAATTGTCCAGTTTAGCCGCATCCAACGTGGTGCTTGCGGTCAGGTTGGCCAGGGTGAGCTCGGCTTGGGTGCTTCCCACTGTAGGACTCTATTGCTGTTCAGTTGCCAAATCGTGTCTGACTCTTTGTGACCCATGGACTGCAGCTCGCCGGGCTTCCCTGTCCTTCACCATCTCCCAGAATTTGCCCAAGTTCATGTCCATCCAGTTGGTGCTGCCATCCAACCATCTCATATCTGTGGCCCCTTCTCCCCCTGCCCTCAATCCTTCCCAGCATCAGGTCTTTACATCTCATATCTGGTGCCCTCTTCTCCCCCTGCCCTCAATCTTCCCAGCATCGGGTCGTTTCCAGAGCCAACAGCTTGCAGCAAGTGCAGGACTTGCCCGGACATCACTTATTCAAACCTCAGGTTCTTCATCCAGGGAAGAGGCAGTAAAGTCACCTACAGGAAGCTTTTGTGGAAATTAAAATAAAAGCAGAAATGTATAAATTTAAAAGTGCAGTATGTGTTAATTACTATGGATTCTGTCATTTTAGACGATAAAGAAGAGGCACAGATCTCCCTTTTCTCCCTGAAATTCTTTCTGTTCTAACTAGAGAAGAGCATCCCTTCTCAAGCCCACTCTCGCTGTATCTAATATGGAAACACACATTACTGTACAACCAAGCTTTACAGAAAAAGGCCCAAAGGAATTCAGAAATTGGAATCATTGAACACGGATTATAAAATAACAAATTAAAAACGAGCTGGGAAATACTTGCAGGGATCAAGAATATTTTTTAAAATGACATAGCTAAGTTGTAAAATAATTAAATAAAACTTCCAGAAAAAAATATTAAAAAACTGAAAAAAAAACCCCAATAGATGTGATTAACAGAAAGTTAACAAGACTGAAAAGAGAATTAGTGAATGATAAAATAGGTCCCAATACTCCCTAGACAAAAAGATTTTAAAAGGAAATGATAGAAAAACAGATTAGCTTTACAAGGTGATTTAGGAGATAACAGATTTGTTTAATCACAGTGTCTCAGGAAAGGTGTGAGAACGTGTGTGAAGAGGAAAGTGGGGATTTCTCAGGATTGACTACAGACACCAGCCCAGAAGTTCGGGAATCCCGATTAACCTTGAACAACATTCAAGCAAGAGCGAGTTCACTCTCAGATACATCATACAACTGCAAAACAGCAAAGACTGAGACGATCTTAAAAAGAGTCAGCAAAAATAAATAGATCCCTGTGTCCACGTTCTTTGAGTCCCTGGACACGTTCATAGGACCTTTCTAAAAGTGCTCGTCTGCTAATTTCGTTTCTCACCGCCTCTGGGCAGTGGACAGTTGAGACCTGTCAGGCGGCACGGGCAGGCACACACTCCAGGTCTGACCGGGCAGAGCAGAAAACTTGGTGCCTGGTGGGACTCTCAATAAAGATCCCAGGAAACGCACACTTCACTTGCAGGGCTAAACTAGGTCTAGGCTAACAGCTAACCTGGATCCAGCTCAGCCTGAAATTAGCTTTCAGACGACCAGCCTAGTCCAGGGAAAATTGACTTCCTTTTGGAAGAAAAACCCTCAACATTCACTAATGGAGGACAAAGTCCAGCCACTTAAAGACATGATTATCACAATGCCCAGCACCCAATACAAACGATGAGACACGCAAAGAATCAGGGGAATTTGAAACGTTCTTAGGAGAAAAAAATCCAGAAATGACAAAGATGATAAAAATAGCAGAAAGGAATTTTAAAACAGCTCTTTTAAATATTTCCAAGTAGTTAAAGAAAATTGCAAAAATTTTATAGTAAGGAAATGGAAGCTACAAAAAGCCCATTGACATTCCAGAGCTGAAAACCCAAAGTCTCTTAAGTGAAGAAAATCACTGGATGGGCTTAGGAATAGACTAGAAACCGTAAAAGAAAAGCTATGACCAATCTAGACAGCATGTTAAAAAGCAGAGACATTACTCTGCCAACAAAGGTCCATCTAGTCAAAGCTTTGGTTTTTCCAGTAGTCATGTATGGATGTGAGAGTTGGACCATAAAGAAAGTTGAGCACCAAAGAACTGATGCTTCTGAACTGTGGTGTTGGAGAGGACTCTTAAGAGTCCCTTGGACTGCAAGGAGATCCAACCAGTCCACCCTAAAGGAGATCAGTCCTGAATATTCATTGGAGGACTGATGCTGAAGCTGAAGCTCTAATCCTTTGGCCACCTGATGTGAAGAGCTGACTCATTTGCAAAGACCCTGATGCTGGGAAAGATTGAGGGTAGGAGGAGAAGGGGACAGAGGATGAGATGGCTGGATGGTGTCACCAACTCAATGGACATGAGTTTGAGTAAACTCCAGGAGTTGGTGATGGACAAGGAGGCCTTCATGCTGCAGTCCATGGGGTTGCAAAGGGTTGGACACGACTGAGCAACTGAATGGAACTGAGAAACCATAGAGGAGAAGTAACCTTGCTGGCTGACCAACAGAAACTGTCCACACAACAGCAGCAGCAGCTGGAGAGAGAGCAGCACGTGGGCTTCCCTGGGGCCCAGTGGTTAAGAACCTGCCTTTAATGCAGGGGACACGGGTTCGATCCCTGTCCTGGGAAGATTCCACATGCAGAGGGTCCACAAAGCCCCTGCACCTCTCACCACAACTGGAGGGTCTGCTTGGAGCAACAAAGACCCAGCACAGCCAAAAATAAATACGTTAATAAAATTAAAAAATGAAAAAGAACGTGGAGGAAAATTGAAAAATAAAAGACAGCAAGTCTTCATTGATTTGTGGCTTACTATTAAGAGGGCTAACATATGTGTAATTGAAATATAAGAAAAAGATGCAAGGCAGAAAAACATTGGAATTATGATTGAAATTTCTCCAAACTTGGTGAAAACTATAAACTTACAGAACTTAAAAAAAAAAAAAACCAAAGAAAAAATTTTAAAAGCTCAAAGAAAAAATAAAACTACACCAAGGCACATTTTAATCAAATTCCTGACAACCAATTATAAAGGGAAAAACCTCTTAAAAGTGGTCCAGGACAGGAGGGCATGTCCACACAAATCGACAGACTAACGTAATGGCCGGCTTCTCATCAGAAACTGTGAGGCAGGAGACGACGCGGTGCCCGCTCTGACGTGCTGGGTACAGGCAGCGTTCTGCAACAGGATTCTGCACCCAGTTAGAGTTTCCCACAGACGTGAAGGCCAAAGAGAGTCAGTCACAGCTGGGGTGGCCTTTATCACGAGCAGAACTGGTAGCAAAATTCATTATATATTTCTGCAAGAAAAACGATATCACACAGAAACCCACATCGGAAGGAATTAAGATGATAGAGGAAAAGTAAACATGTGGGTCATGAATTTTTTTCATGTTTTTCAACCTATAAAGACAATTACTGACACTCAAAAGCAAAAATAATGACAATACACTGTATGATGTAAAGCATGTGTGGAAGTAATCTGTATGCCAGTACTCGTGTGAGAGACAGAAAAGGCGAGACGGGAGTGTGTTGTTGCAGCGTTTCTTTCTGTACAGTGCCACAGTGGTTTATAAAGGTAAACCATGATAAAGCCGTACTGAAACCACGGAGCAGACTATACAAAAAGCAAAGAGCAGCCACTGAGTCAGCAGAAGATACGAGCTAGAGCACCAAGAAACGCCCAGTCCACAAGATTACAGAGAAACAGGGGCGTTGGCTCAGACGGCAGAGAATCTGCGCGACGCAGGAGACTTGGTTCAAAGGGAGTGGCAACCCACTGCAGTGTTCTTCCCTGAAGAATCCCATGGACAGAGAAACATGGGATCACAGAGAGCTGGACACGACTGAGCGACTAACACTTGTTTTAGAATGGAGGGGACGCGTGTATTCCTACGGCCGATTCATGTTGATGTATGGCAAAACAATCACAAAGTTGTAAAGTAATTATCCGCCAATTAAAATAAATTAATTAATTGAAAAAAGAAGTAATGACAGCAGATAGGAAAGCTATAAAACGTGTAGCGAGAGGCTGGTCTTAAACCCACTATATGAGTAATTACTTAAATTAACAAATTAATCACACTAAACCAAGTGCAGATTTTGTCAGACTGGGTTAAAATAATGCTGCCTTTAAGAAGTTTCTGAACATAATATTGAAAGATAGAAAATATTATTTAAATACATTTATAAGTAAGCTGAAGTAATCACATTGGGGTGATGAGGGACATTTAAAAAAAGACGTGACAACCATAAATATGTATGCACTGACTTGTGGCTCTCAGGATACACAAAACATGAGCTTACAGAAGCAAGAGGAGAATAGACACTCACGCAATTGTGGCTGAAGATACTGTAACCGAGGGATCAAGGAAGCTGAAAGCCAGTAAACATGCGGGAGATGGGGACAAACGCAACTGTCGGGGTCTGCCCGAGCCCTTCAGAGCATCATGCCTGATACGAGAATTTATTCTTCCCAAGTCCATGAGCATTCACCAAAGAGATTGTGTGTAGGGCTACGAAGCAGGTTTCAGTGCATTTAAATGGACTGAAATGATACAGTGTATATCCTCTGACCACAAAAGGACTGAATTAGAAATCAACAATTAGACTTTGGAAAATCCCCAGGTACTTAAAAATTAAATAACGTTTTAAACCATTGTTTCAGTGAAGAATTCACAAAGGAATTTAGAAAACATCTTGAATTGAGTGATAAAGAGATGGTAACACATCAAAAATCACGAGCTGCAGCAAAGCAGTTCTTGAAGGGTAATTTTAACATTAAGTAGATAAATTAGGAAAAAAGAAATTTGAAATCAATGATCTTAGCATCCACCAGAAGAATCAAGTAAAGGAAATTAAAGAAGTAGAAGGGAGGAAGTAATAGAAAGCAAAAAGTCGATGAAAATAAAAATTGGCTCTTTGAAAAGGTCAGAAAAATGATAAAGAGCCAGATAAATTAGTCAAGAAAAACAGGACGGGAATCACACCTGACGTCTGATGGGAAATAGACTGACAAACTGCCAGTCTCAGGACCAGAGGGGCCGTCACCACAGGTCTCACACGGGTTAACCTGATAATCAGGAGCGAGAGGGGCCGTCACCACAGGTCTCACACGGGTTAACCTGATAATCAGGAGCGAGAGGGACCGTCACCACAGGTCTCACATGGGTTAACTTGATAATAAGGAGCCGAGAGGGGCCGTCACCACAGGTCTCACACGGATTAACCTGATAATCAGGAGTGAGAGGGACCGTCACCACAGGTCTCACACGGGTTAACCTGATAATCAGGAGCGAGAGGGGCCGTCACCACAGGTCTCACACGGGTTAACCTGATAATCAGGAACGAGAGGGACCGTCACCACAGGTCTCACACGGGTTAACTTGATAATAAGGAACGAGAGGGACCGTCACCACAGGTCTCACACGGGTTAACCTGATAATCAGGAGTGAGAGGGACCGTCACCACAGGTCTCACACGGATTAACCTGATAATCAGGAGTGAGAGGGACCGTCACCACAGGTCTCACACGGGTTAACCTGATAATCAGGAGCGAGAGGGACCGTCACCACAGGTCTCACACGGGTTAACCTGATAATCAGGAACGAGAGGGACCGTCACCACAGGTCTCACACGGATTAACCTGATAATCAGGAGTGAGAGGGACCGTCACCACAGGTCTCACACGGGTTAACTTGATAATCAGGAACGAGAGGGACCGTCACCACAGGTCTCACACGGGTTAACTTGATAATCAGGAACGAGAGGGGCCGTCACCACAGGTCTCACACGGAGTAACCTGATAATCAGGAACGAGAGGGGCCGTCACCTCAGGTCTCACACGGATTAACCTGATAATCAGGAGTGAGAGGGACCGTCACCACAGGTCTCACACGGGTTAACCTGATAATCAGGAGCGAGAGGGACCGTCACCACAGGTCTCTTAACCTGATAATCAGGAACAGAGGGGGCCGTAAGGTCTCACACGGATTAACCTGATAATCAGGAGTGAGAGGGACCGTCACCACAGGTCTCACACGGGTTAACCTGATAATCAGGAGCGAGAGGGACCGTCACCACAGGTCTCACAGGTTAACCTGATAATCAGGAGTGAGGAGGACCGTCACCACAGGTCTCACACGGGTTAACCTGATAATCAGGAGCGAGAGGGGACCCGTCACCACAGGTCTCACACGGGTTAACCTGATAATCAGGAACAGAGGGGCCGCACCACAGGTCTCACACGGGTTAACCTGATAATCAGGAACGGAGGGCTTAACACACGGGTAACCTGATAATCAGGAACGAGAGGGCCGTCACCACAGGTCTCACACGGGTTAACCTGATAATCAGGAGCGAGAGGGACCGTCACCACAGGTCTCAGGGTTAACCTGATAATCAGGAGGGAGGGACCGTCACCACAGGTCTCACACGGGTTAACCTGATAATCAGGAACGAGAGGGGCCGTCACCACAGGTCTCAGGGTTAACCTGATAATCAGGGAACGGAGGGGCCGTCACCACAGGTCTCACACGGGTTAACCTGATAATCAGGAACGAGAGGGGCCGTCACCACAGGTCTCACACGGGTTAACCTGATAATCAGGAACGAGAGGGGCCGTCACCACAGGTCTCACACGGATTAACCTGATAATCAGGAACGAGAGGGACCGTCACCACAGGTCTCACACGGGTTAACCTGATAATAAGGAAACGTGTTGAAAAACTATGACGATAGATTCAACAACTTAGATGAAGTGGGCAAATGCATGGCGAGGCCAAACGACCACAAGTGACTCGAGGAGAAAGAAAATCCAGATACCCCTGCAGGTGTCTTGAAGAAAAGAAACTGGCCTGGTGTATCTTCCAGGGTTTTTTTTTATCATTGTTAGTATCTATAATTTTTAGTCTTCTCTTACTGTAAAAATAGTCGTCTAAGCCATGTTTTATTTTTCTGCGTGTGGTTTTAAGACTTGTTTCAGATTCCCCATTTGTCTGAGTCTTGACTCCCATTTATGCCCAAGTTTATTAAGTCTCTGGCGTTACCCAGGCTTCCCAGGTGGCCCAGCTGGTGAAGAATCTGCCTGCAATGCGGGAGATTCGGGTTCGACCCCTGGTCGGGAATACCCCCTGGAGGAAGGCACGGCAACCCACGCCAGTATTCTTGCCTGGAGAATCCCATGGACAGAGGATCCTGGTGGGCTACAGTCCATGGTTCCGCAAAGAATCAGACACGACTGATGTGATGAGCACAGCCCAGCACAGTGTTACCCAGCGAAGATTTACTCTATCAGTGCCAGACTAAACAAATGTCGCTCTGTCTTCCTGGTGTCAGAGGTCAGAGGCATTCAACATTAACTTCCAGCGGTGTCCAGGAAAACCGAATGGAGCCACTGGGCGTCTCTGACAGTCTGCTTTTCCCCCAGGGGCATCGTGGTCTGTGTGAGCAGCTGGGAAACCAGAGGAGCGCCCAGGGCTCCTCTCCTTCGTGCACCACAATCCCTGAAACCCGACGGAGGCCACGGGGCAAAGCAGGACAGCTCAGAGGAGTGTCCCCGCACAGGGGACCCTCCAGGCTGCCAAAGCCAGGCGTGAGCGCTCGCGGCCCCCGAGGCGTCTCGCGGAGTGGCAGGGAAGCGCCCGGGGCCCACCCCCTCAGATGTTTTGCTCACCATTTGCAAAGGTGTTCTTAGTTGATTTTAAGACTCTCCGGAGCAGAAGGAAAGCGTAGGCCACGGCTCCCTGAGGATGGAGTTTCTTGGGGGACACCCGGGCGTTCCCCAGGATGGCTGAGCTGTCAGGATTCACTAGCAAGGCCTGCTTTGAGCCCTGGATCTCCCGGGGCCTCTGTGAGGAGCTCTGTCAGAGCGGGCTCTTTGCCACAGCTCTTCACATCCTGAGCTGTCTGTTCTCCTCAAGGACTGCGGCAAATGACTGAGACCACGAGAACGTCAGAGAGGAGGAAGTGTGGGCTGCAGGAGAAGGAGCCCAGAGGAAACATGCAGACTTTCTAGCCTCCGTGTGCCTGCGTGTGCGCACACGTGTGCCAGCGTGCACATGCCTGTGTGTGCTGTTTATTACGTGTGCCTCCCGGTGTACAACCAGAAGTAAGCCTTCCATCAGGTGCCTGTTTTCTGTATCAGAAGGTGTGGTGGTTGAGGTACATGGGCGTCATGCTAGGCGCCCACGTGCCCACATCCCCAGTGCCGGTTGTGAGGAGGTGCAGTTAGTTTTGTGGGTTCCTCCAGCACATCTTTGATGCACCCCACTTCCAGAGTCACCTGGACAGCAACCCCCCACCTCCTGGTGGACCTGGGAGCACAGCCTTCCTGTCTCCTGGTGGAGGTGGGAGCACGGCCCCTCTGTCTCCTGGTGGGGGTGGGAGCAGGGGTGGCAGGGATTCGGGACACCAGGAAAGCTTGCTGGGCCAGATGGAGATGCAGTGAGCGGTCAGCCGGGAGCGGCTCTGGGGAGGGGCGCAGGAGGGGTGGAGTGGCCGTGGGCAGCTGCCCCGTACTCTGCAGGGCCTGCTGAGGGACCCTGAGGGAGTGGGGCCTGGAGGAGGAGCCCTGTGTGTCTGCAGGCTGCGGCAGGGCCCTGGGCCGGGCCCTCGGGGAGGGGGAGCGGCCGCCCCAAGAGCCCGGTGTTGCTGTGCCTGACCGGAGAAGGGGTGGCTGACTTAGGGGAGCCACGCGGGCTCCAGGACCCTCAAGGCCCTCGGTTCCGTGAGTGGTGCTGCCCTGGCCGGTCAGGCAGGCCCCGCGGGCCCTGCCTCCAGGTCCCCTGACGCCACGTTCCAGGTCAGGGAGGAATCAGCCTGCTGGCCTGTTTCCCTGCGGACCGAGGCACTCTAAGCGGTCAATACGCATGGGCGGGCGGCGCGGGACCTGAGGCCTGTCTGCGCTCACAGCTGCTCTCCCGGGAATGAATTGGCCTCCTCTCCAGGCTGGGGCGGAGCAGCATCTTATAAATAATCCAGCAGCCGTCTCTTCTGCTCCATCACGCCAGCCGCACTCCGGAGGGGACCCTTCCTGGAGGAGAGGATTCAATCAGACGCAAACCACCCCCCGGGCTGCCAGGGAAGTTTCAGTCGTCCAGAGTCTGGGGCCCAAGGAGCCTGGGGACCTGCATTTCATCAGGGTTCTCCTCCATTGGCGGCCCCTCAGTCACAGCAGTGAGTCTGGGGCCCAGGCCTGCAGCTGGTTCAGGGCACCTTCTCTCAGGGGCTGGAGGCCCTGAGGGTGGTCCATGAACGCAGTTGGAATCCCCAGGGCCCCCTCTCTCCTCGTGTCACAGGCCGACCGTTCGCTGCTCTGAGACTGACTCTTAGAGGGGAAGCCTGGGACTTTGGGCAGATTCCCCAGCCAGAGAGCGTGAAGCCTGACTCTGTGAGGGTGGGGAGCTTGACCACAACGCCGGCTGGAAACGCAGCTGCTTGCTGCTTTGACGGCACCAGGGCTGCGGCGGGAGCCCCGTCCACAGCGCTGGCAGAGTCTAGCTCTGGACGGAAGCTCTGGCTCTGGCTTGTCCCGACTCAGGGTCCTTCCCATCCTCAGCTCCCTGGAAACTTCTCTCAGGAGAAAGCCGACAAAGGTTCAGCTCTGTGAGATGAACCTGCATCCTAACCTGGAAAAAATGAAAAGTGAAAGTCACTTGGTCGTGTCCGACTCTTTGTGACCCCATGGACTATACAGTCCATGGAATTCTCCAGGCCAGAAAACTGGAGTGGGTAGCCTTTCCTTTCTCCAGAGGGTCTTCCCGACCCAGGGATTGAACCCAGGTCTCCCACATTGCAGGCGGATTCTTCACCAGCTGAGCCACAAGGGAAGCCCAAGAATACTGGAGTGGGTAGACTATCCCTTTTCCAGCGGATCTTCCCAACCCAGGGATTGAACCGGGGTCTCCGACATTACAGGCGGATTCTTCAGCAGCTGAGCCCCCAGGGAAACAATCCCTAACCTGGAGACCCACCCAGACTGGGTTGTGGATCTGCTGCCCTGAGTGCCTGGGACTGGCCATGTCAGCGTCCCCGGGCTGAAGGCGACCGAGGGCCCACGTGGGCTGTGGCTCCCGGAGTCAACCACTCCCGCGACTTGCCAGGCCGGGAGCGGGGCTGGTCCCCATCCCCGTCCCTGCAGACGCCCCGCCCCGCCCCGCCCCGCCTCTGGCACTGCGGGGGCCTGTCCTTCCTCCCCACTGAAGGGTTGCAGAGTCCAGGAAGGGCGGGCAGCCCTTCTGGGGGCAGCGTTTCTCTTCCTTTCACGTTTCCCGCTTCCTACTGACGTCTCACCGACACAGAGGGGCGGCTGCATGGCACACGTTGGGCCCTGGTGCGAGGATGGAGGGGTGAGCAGATGCGTGGTCAGCTTCCCACGAAGACGGCAGGGCCTCGGGCTCCCCTCAGGGCACCGCAGCCTGGACGCTGGCCAGTGACCGCTCCTCATCCTGGCATGGGGACCCCTGCTCAGCACTCCCTCACTCTGACCCCGACGGGGCTGGGATGGGACCCCTGGCCCCGGGTCTGTCTGTGAGCATGGGTGTGTGTGTGTGCACAGTGGTACGGGGGCAGGGGCCGAGGACCAGCCCTGCTCTGGGCCTGTAAAGTCACTGGAAGCGTTGACTCCAGGAACCACAGCCCGCAGTGATGCTGACACAGCTGGTTCCACCCCTGCGGTGGGCTCCACCATGCAGCTCATCAGGGGTGGCTCTGGGGCCCCCGCCAGGGCCAGTCCCTCACCTTCTAGTAATACTCTTCAGTGCTTTTTCTTAAGAGGGCCCCACATGGATAAGCTCCAGGTCCTGGTAAACTTGGGCCCTCCCCGCATCCAAGCCACCTGGGCATCTGTCCGGGCATGCCGTTCTGAGCTGTGGCCTGTCGCAGCCTCGGAGGTGAGCCTCTCGGATGCATGTGGTCCTCCCCAGGCGCCCCGCTGCCCCGGGGCCCTCGGGGCCCTCTGCCTGCCCGGTGTAGGGGACGTGGGTGTAGACGGTAGTCCTGGTTTCTCCTCTGTCCCCTATGAGTCCCTGTCCCCGCAGCCTCAGGGGTAACTCACAAGTATCTACCTCCAGCTCCTGCCTGTATGGTGAGACCTTGCTCAGGCATCCAGCTCCTCAAAGACACCTGAAAAGGAGCACGTCCTGGCCCACCGAGAAGCGCTGACCAATTAAGACAGATTCTCGGTTTCTCTCTGGAATCTCTGGGTGCCCAGAAAAGATCGCTGACCTTCGGCAATTCAGTGTTCAATGTTTAGGTCAATAGGCTGTCCACCCGCTGAGATGGCTGATGAAGAGAGCAAGGGAGCTGACACAGACCACCGAGGCCAAGAAGGTGACACCACTACAGAGCCTGCAATATCCACGCTCTAGTGAGGGACTATTAGGTAAGGGATGTATTAAAAACCAGAGACATCACTTATCCAACAAAGGTCCATATAGTCAAAGCTATGGTTTTTCCAGTAGTCATGTATGGATGTGAGAGTTGGACCATAAAGAAGGCTGAGCGCTGAAGAACTGATGTTTTCAAATTGTGCTGCTGGAGAAGACTCTTGAGAGTCCCTTGGACTGCAAGGAGATCCAACCAGTCCATCCTGAAGGAAATCAGTCCTGAATATTCACTGGAAGAACTGATGCTGAGGCTGAAGCTCCAATACTTTGGCCATGTGATGTGAAGAACTGACTCACTGGACAAGATCCTGATGCTGGGAAAGATGGAAGGTGGGAAGAGAAGGGGACGGCAGAGGATGAGATGGTTGGAGGGCATCGCCGGCTCAATGGACATGAGTTTGAGTAAACTCCAGGAGATGGTGAAGGACAGGGAAGCCTGGCGGGTGCAGTTCATGGGGTTGCAATGAGTCAGATACGACTCAGCAGTTGAATGACAACAACAACAATTAAGGGACTGTTATGAACAATTTCATTTCCACACTTTGTCCAGTGTTCCTTTGGCCTTCATGCCAACACCACAAAATTAGCTATTGTAGCTTTGTGGTGGGCCTCCAGATCAAGTAGTTTAAGACGTCTAACTGTTCATCTGGTTTAAGATGGTCTTGGTTTTCTAGGTGCTTTGCATTTCCACATAAATGATCAAATCAGTTTGTCAATTTCTACAAGAACTTGTTGGGATATTTTGATTGAAATACCAATTAAATCTACAGAGAAAGTTTGGGAAATAAGTGTTTTAACTATTTTTTTTTTTAGTTTTCCAGTCCTCAAGCTTGTTATATTGTTCCCCTTATTTTGGGCTTTTTAAACGTCTCTCAGCAAATATTTTATTATTTTAAATGTATAGGTTTTGCACATATGTTTTATATTTTGATGTTGTTGGCATTTAAAAAATTCTGTTTTCCAATTACTTTGTAGCGATAGAAATATTATTAACTGATTTTATATATTGGCCTTGTATCAAGTGGCTTACAAATTTATTTATTCCTAATATTTTGTAGACTATTTTATATTTGTATGTACATAAAAATATATGTGAACAATGGCAATTCTGTCACATGCCAACTTTCCATTTATGTATGCACTTCTTTGTTTAAATTTGAAGTTGGTCGTAGTGTTTTGGAGAGGATTCATCGAGCAATTTTTAATGGAAGTAGTGAGAGCAGATGTTCTTGTCTGTTCCTGACCCCAGGGGGACAGTGTTCAATATTTCACCACTAAGTTTGGTGTTGGCTGCTCTGTGCATGTGTGTGTATGGTATGTGGGGTGTGTGTGTTGTGTGTGTGTTGTGTTTGTGGTGTGTGTGTGGTGTGTGGTGTGTGTGTGTAGTGTGTGGTGTGTGTGTGTGATGTGTGTGTGTGGTGTGTGTGTGTTTGTGGTGTGTGTGGTGTGTGTGTGTTTGTGGTGTGTGTGTGGCGTGTGTGTGAGTGTTGTGTGTGTGTGTGTTGTGTGTGTGGTGTGTGTGTGTTTGTGGTGTGTGTGGTGTGTGTGTGGAGGGGAGGGGTGTGTGTGTGTGTGTGTGTGTGTGTGTGTGTGTAAGGTGCTCTTCACTTAGTAAAACGCCTTCCATTCCTGGTTTGCTGAGGGTTTGAAACATAAACGAGTATTCAGTGTCCTCTTTATGCGTGTATTGATATGATTTTATGATTTTTTAAAGTTTGTTGAAGTGAGTAATTTTGCTTGTATCCCCAGTGTTCTGTTATAAGAACTATACAGAGAGCACTCACCATCTAGATTACTCTCCAATAGTTGGCGTGTCGCACGTATATCCTTCTCTCTCGCCTGCTTATTGTAAATCTGATGTATCTCAAAGTGAGTTGACATCAGGATTGATTCTTAAACTTCTCAGTGTGTGTATCACTAAGTAGAGTTGAAGATTTATGTATGTCTAGTTTTATTTTCTGGAGAAGGCAATGGCACCCCACTCCAGTACTCTTGCCTGGAAAATCCCAGGGAGAGGGGAGCCTGGTGGGCTGCCGTCTATGGGGTCGCACAGAGTCGGACACAACTGAAGTGACTTAGCAGTTTTATTTTGAATTAAATGCACACATTTTGAGTGCACATTTGGTAAGTTTTGACACGTGTGTGTCTGTGCAATGCAAACTTCCACCAAGAGGCAGAACAGCACACCAGCACAGAGCCTCTCTCACGCTCTCGCTCAGCCAGCATGCACCCCATCCCCTACTCCCAGGTAACAGTCTTCAGATTTATTTTCTCCACGGAACAATTCAGGTGGTCCCCGAATCTTACTTACATAGCGTCGTATGCGTGTATGCTTTGTGTTTGGCTGCTGTCCTTTGAGATAACGTTTGTGAAATGTATTCACATAGTTAGGTTTGTTAGTCAGTAATTCCTTTTTGTTGCTGAGTTGTAGTCCTTGCTGGAATATGTTACTTTGTTTATCCATTCTCCTATTAATGGACACCAAGTCTATCCCAGTTTCTTGCATTTATGAATGAAGCTACTATGAACATTCTTGCACACACATATTTTTGTGACTATGTACTGTCATCCTTTTTTGTGAATGCTTAGAACTCCTGGGTCACAGGGTCCTAGAATGCTTATTTTTGTAAGGTACGGTCTGGTATTTCCACATGGTTGCATCATTTTGCCTCCCTGCCAACTCCCTTGAACACTGTGTTGCCAGTTGCTTCAGTTTGAGCCATCTGGAAGGGTGAGGGCTGTGGTTTGAATGTGCACGTCCCCCGTGGCTAATGATGCTGAGAATTATTTCATGTGCTTGCTCTCCATTCATATACTTTTAATGAAATATGTGCACAACCATTTGCCCATCTTTATGTGATCTTTGTTTATATTATTACATCATAGAAGAAATTCATTCTTTATATATTCCAAGCATAAACTCTTTGCCAAATACATATGTTGTGAACATTGCCTCCCAAAATATGGTTTGGCTATTCAGCTGAAAGTTTAAATTTTGTTGAAATCTAATTGATAATTTTAAAGATCATTTCTTCCTGTGCCCTATCTCAGGAGATTGGGTCTGTCCCGGGTTGGGAATCTTGTCTATGCCTTCTTCCAGAAGCTTGTGGCTTTCACACTCACGTTTAAGCCCATGTTCCATCTTGAGTTAATTTTTTGTGTGAAACAAGTTTGGGCTGAGGTTGATTTTGTCTGTGTGTGGATTTCCATTTGTTCAAAGACTTCTGTTTTTCCGGTAGAGTGCTTTAGTCTTTGTTAAAAGTCAATTGTTCTTGAAAATACGGGTCCGTGTCTGGGTTCTCCCCTCCTGTTCCAGCCGGCCACACTCCTCTGGTCGCCCCAGGTTTCAGCGAGTCCTGAGGTCAGGAAGGACTGTCCTCAAACTTCACTTACTTTGGCTATTCTAGGTCTTTTGCTTTATTAAATGTCAAATTTAACTAGCCTGCCAGTTTCCATGACTAAAAACTCTCTGGAGTTTCTAAAGGGTTGTATTTAATAGATAGGCATGTGTGGGGAGAACGGGCCTCTTGATGTTGAATTTCCTAGCGCAAAACGTGTTGTAATACTTCATTTATGTGTCTTCCTAATTTGTCCAAGAAATGTTTAGCTTTCAGTGTGCTTCTCTTGCACATTTTAACAAAAATGGGTTTCTACTATTATGTGTTTTTGAAGCCGTTGCAAACAGAGATTTAGAAAGTTTATTTCTCAGTCCACAAATAACCAGTGCTGGAGAGGGTGTGGGGAAAAGGCAACCCTCTTGCGCTACCGATGAGAATGTAAATTGGTGCAGACACATGGGGAGCCGCGTGGAGTTTCCTCTAGAAACTAAGCACAGAGCTGCCACTCGGCCCTGCAAGCCCGCTCCTAGGCACAGATCTGGAGGACAGTCACAATTCAGAAAGACACATGCACTTCAGTGTAGGCTCACTGCAGCACTGTTTACGACAGCCAAGACCTGGAAGCACTAAATGCCCATCAACAGGTGAACGGGTAGAGGAGATGTGGTGCGTGTACACAGTGGACACTACTCAGCCATAAGGAGATGAAATGATGCAGTTTTCACACCACGGATGGAGCTGGAGGTGATCATACTAAGCGAAGTAAGTCAGACAGAGAAAGACAAACACCATATGATGTCCCTTGAAGCAGAATCTAAACTATAGTACAAGTGAACTATCTGTAAAACAGGAACAGACTCACAGACGTAGAGAAGAGACTCGTGGTTGCCAAGGGGAGGCGGGGGCAGAGATGCGGGGGGAGTGGGGGTTAACAGAGGCAAACTATCACACACAGGGCGGATAAACAGCAAAACCTGTGCAGCTCAGGGAGCTATGTCCTCTCTCCTGGGATAAATCATAATGGAAACGAACATAAAACAGAATGCATAATCCATGGATAGGGGAGCCTGGTGGGCTACAGTCCATAGGGTCGCAAAGAGCGGACATGACCGGGGCGACTTGGCACGTGTACACGTGTATAACCGAGTCACTCTGCTGTACCGCAGAAATTAACACGTTGTAGATCAGATCAGATCAGTTGCTCAGTCGTGTCCGACTCTTTGCGACCCCATGAATCGCAGCACGCCAGGCCTCCTTGTCCATCACCAACTCCCAGAGTTCACTCAGACTCATGTCCATCGAGTCAGTGATGCCATCCAGCCATCTCATCCTCTGTCGTCCCCTTCTCCTCCTGCCCCCAGTCCCTCCAAGCATCAGAGTCTTTTCCAATGAGTCAACTCTTCGCATGAGGTGGCCAAAGTACTGGAGTTTCAGCTTTAGCATCATTCCTTCCAAAGAAATCCCAGGGCTGATCTCTTCAGGATGGACTAGTTGGATCTCCTTGCAGTCCAAGGGACTCTTAAGAGTCTTCTCCAACACCACAGTTCAAAAGCATCAATTCTTCGGCGCTCAGCCTTCTTCACAGTCCACCTCTCATATCCATACATGACCACAGGAAAAACCATAGCCTTGACTAGATGGACCTTTGTTGGCAAAGTAACGTCTCTGCTTTTGAATATGCTATCTAGGTTGATCATAACTTTCCTTCCAAGGAGTAAGTGTCTTTTAATTTCATGGCTGCAATCACCATCTGCAGTGATTTTGGAGCCCAGAAAAATAAAATCTGACACGTTGTAAAACAACATCAATAATTTTTTTAAATTTTATTTTTCAGTAAAATAAAATCCACGGGCTGCTAGCATTTGAAAACACAGCTGATTTTTTTTTAATTTATTGATCTTTTGTCCTACAAACTTGATAACGTCACTTATAGTTTCTAATAGTTATTTGAAGAATAGTAGTGTTATTTGCTCAGTCATGTCCGACTCTTTGAACCAGCCCACCAGGCTCCTCTGACAATGGGGTTCTCCAGGCAAGAATGCTGGAGTGGGGTGCCATTCCCTTCTCCAGGGGATCTTCCAGACCCAGGGATCAAAGCTGAGTCTCCCGCATTGCAGGCAGGTTCTTTACGGCCAGAGCCACCAGGGAAGTGTTAATGTGGTGAATTAAGTTCCTTGATCCTGAGTGTGAAGCATCTTGAATTTCTGGGATAAAACCTCTTGATCATGATGTTACCATCAAATGTTGCTGTTACAGAAACCCCACCTACTAAGTCCTTTGTGCTTTGCTGGACTTGATTTGCTGAGAACTTGTGCAGAGAGATACTGGTTTGTGGTTTTCCTTTCTTGCAGAAGCTTGTCAGCCTGCAGCATCAGTGCTGTCTTGGCTTCATAAAATGAATCTCAAGTATCTCCTTTTTCTGTATCCTCTGAAGGAGTTTCTATACTGCAGTTACTCTTTCTTTCTTGATTGTTCAGAAGAAGTCACCAGTGAAGGGATCTGGACTTGCAGTTCTTTCGTTAAAAAATCAATGTCTTTAAAAGAAGCAAGCATACTTGAATTTCAGTGGTTTATGCTTCTGGCTTTAAGTGATCTGCTTACTTTCAAGTTGCACAGTTAATGACATAAATTTCTTCATAATATCTTTTAACTAACTTACAAGCCTGTAGAGTCTATGCTGCTGCTGCTAAGTCACTTCAGTCGTGTCCGACTCTGTGCGACCCCATAGACGGCAGCCTGCCAGGCTCCGTCGTCCCTGGGATTTTCCAGGCAAGAACACTGGAGTGGGTTGCCATTTCCTCCTCCAATGCATGAAGGTGAAAAGTGAAAGTGAAGTCGCTCAGTCGTGTCCGACTCTGTGTGACCCCATGGACTGCAGCCCACCAGGCTCCTCCGTCCGTGGGATTTTCCAAGCAAGGGTACTGGAGTGGGGTGCCACTGCCTTCTATAGTAACACTGTTTTCCCCCAAGCTTTCTAATTCGTGGTTTCTGTTTTCTTGTTCATTCTTGTTGAGTTTTACTAATTTCATGAGTCTTAGAGCCGATTTTGACTGTTTTCTATCGCGTGTCTGTTGTGTGATTGATTTGTACTGCCTATTCTATTACTTGCCTTCTCCTATTACTTTCTTAGGGTTTACTTACAAGGGTTTCCCCCCACCCCAGTTTTATTAGACAGAAGCATAGATAACCGATTTGTATTATTTTCTACTTTAAATATATGCCTTTGAAACTATGAATATACCTTTTATGCAGACTTTAGCTGCATATGACAAGTGTCAGTGTGTCTTGTTTCAATTGCCTTCCAACTGTGATTTGAGAAGTAATTGTCACTTCCCTTGTGGCTTCTTCTTTAACACAGGTGTTTCTGTCGCTGATTCCTGGTTTACTCACACCGAGCAGAGAACATACTCTGTACAAACTGAAGTCCTAGAAACAGCTTAGACTTACGTTATGGGCAGAATGTAGTTGGTCAAAGCGAACGCCCCAAGGTCCGCTCGTAGGAAATGTAAGCTCCTCAGTCGCGGGTGGAGTGCTCGACGTGCGTCCCTTCCGTCCCCGTCTGCTTGTGTGATTATAATCCGTATTCTTGGTCGCTTTTTCCATCAGTTATTGGGAAAGTATCTTTAAAATCTCTACCTAGGGTTGTAGATTAACCTATTATTTCTATACTTTTTACATTTTAAGCTATGCATACAAGTTTAAGTTTTTAATATCTTTCTGTTATATGCTTCATTTATTATTACGAAATGTCTCTCTTTACCACAAGGAAAAAGCTTGCTTCAAAACGTATTTTTCTTATATGAAAATAGCCTCACCGCCTTTCTTTTCAGCATGTGTGTGCTGGTTCCCCACGTTTTACTTCAGTGGATGTCATTGTGTCTAAAGTATGTCTCTCATGAAGAGCATATAGGGGAAATTATTTTTCTATAAAAACAAGTCTGACTAACTTTGTCATAATTAAAGTGTTTAGTCCACTGGCATTGGGATTCCCTGGTAGCTTAGCTGGTAAAGAATCCGCCTGAGGTGCGGGAGACCTGGGTTCGATCCCTGGGTTGGGAAGATCCCCTGGAGAAGGGAACAGCTGCCCACTCCAGCATTCTGGCCTGGAGAGTCCCACGGGCTGTGTAGTCCACGGGCTGGCACAGAGTCAGACCCGCCCGAGCCGCCTTCACTTTCGCACTGATGGCTAGGTGCATAGCCTAATATCCCCGGATTTCTGTTCTGTTTGTTCGAGCTGTCCTCTACTCTTTTCTTTCTTTCCACTTTTGGGTTAATAAGTATTTTTATTACTTTACTTCCCCCTCCTCTACTGGCACTATAGTTATCTATTTCTCATTTCTCTGTGGTTTCAAGTATGCATACTTGATTTATAAAAGTCCACTGTACATTACCACTTTGCTTCCTGAACAGCTGATGATCCTTACTAGAGTTTTCGCCGTGTGCCCACTCTTGCTTTCTGTGCTGTCGGTGTTAGATTTTATTTCTGCTTTCACTGGGCATGCTGCGAGATGTCTGTTGTTATTGCTTTAAACGATGAATAACTCTCAGACTTACTCTGAAACATGTCCTTTCTGGTGCTCTCTGTGGCTTCATGTCTTGTAGGCTGCCTTTCCTTGAGGCAAAAATTTTGCCTGATTATGCTTGTACTGTAGATCTGATGGAGATAAATTTTCATAATTTTGTTTGGTTACAAAAACATCTTTTCCAGCCTCCATAACTAAAAGCTGCTGTGCCGGGGCTGGGTTTCTGGCTAACAGCGCTTTTTCTTTCCTTTCAGCACTCACAGATTGCACGCAAGTGTCCTGTGGCTCCCATAGCTTCTCTCAAAAAGTCCTTCATCCATCCTGCTATTCTCCTCTTTGAAAGTGCACATCCCTTTTCCTCCGGCTAAGTCTTAGACTTTTTTCCTTTGTAGCTGGTTTTCGACAGCCTGACGATAATGTTTCCAGGTGTGGATTTTTATCGTATTTGTGTTAATGTGTGTCTTGTGTGTTAATGTGTGTCATTTTGAAAAAATACCTCAACCATCATGTCTGCATATATAGCTGCGTTCCATCCTTTCTCTTGTGGGCTGGGATTATCTGACAATTGCTGCTTTAACATGTCCCATGTATCCTTTATAGTCCGGTGTGTGTTTCTTTTTTCTCCTCTCTGGGTTTCAGTTAAGGCCATGCTCAGTCACTTCAGTCGTGTCCTACTCTTTGGGACCCCATGGGCTGTAGCCCTCCAGGGTCCTCTGTCCGCGGGATTTTCCTGGCAAGAATACTGGAGTGCGTTGCCATGCCCTCCTCCACGGGATCTTCCTAACCTAGGGGTAAAAGCTGTGTCTCCTGAATTGCAGGTGGGTTCTTTACCGCTGAGCCACTGGGGAAGCTCTCAGTTAAGGCATTATTTATTAATCTGTCTTTCAGTTGTATAACCCTATTTTCAACTATATTAAATGAATTAGCAAACCCTCCTGATGAGCTCTTAAATTCATATTTTTACCTTGTAGAATGCCAATTAGATTCTTCTGTGTGATTCCTAGTCTCTATTTAAGTTTCCTATCTTTAATCCATTCTATTTTTGCCTATTTTAAACATATATATATATATATAGCTCTTGTTTGATAACTCCCAAATCTGAAATATCTGTAAATATGTTTCTAATTGCTGTTATATTTCTATTAATTATTATCTATATTTTGCATCTTTACAGTTCTTACAAAATTTGAGTGTGTGCCGGACAATAGGATTAAGAGAACCACCAGGTTAAAGGCGATGTCATTTCTCCTGGAGGTGTCTCATCTGCTCCGCCTTAGAAAGACAGTGCAAGGGGAGATGATACCCACCCGGGTGGGACTTGCATTGGGTTGAGTTGAGTGGTCGCTGCACTCAGTTCACCTTGAGCCATGGTCTTGCTGGGAACTCAGAACCTGGCAAGTGTCTTGATGGGAGAGCTGACATGCTGGCTGCAGATGTCTCCGTTAGTGGGGCTTCATCTCCCAAATGCTGGGAGATACAGGACTTTCATGCTGCCTCCGGCCCAGCCCTGAAGTTTCACGTTGTCTGGCTCTCACCGCTCTTGCTGCTATCCAAAGTCTTTAAAACTATGATTTTTGTCATTTATTTCACTTTTCCCCTTTAGATTTCATAATGAAATGTCCTGCTGGTATCCACTACATCTTATGTGGAAGGAAGTAAAATTTCCAATGATTTTTTTAAAAAATACACCTTATTACTCTATTGACTTCCACTGATGAAGAAAGTGACTTAAAACCAATTATTGGAACAATTTAATAAGTATAACCCTTGTGATTGTGGGCTTCCCTGGTGGCTCAGACAGTAAAGAATCTGCCTGCAATGCAGGAGACCTAGGTTCAGTCTCTGGGTCGGGAAGATCCCCTGGAGAAGGGAGTGGCTACCCACTCTACTATTTTTGCCTGGAGAATCCTGTGGACAGAGGAGCCTGGCGGCCTAGAGTCCCTGGGGTTGCAAAAACTTAGACACAACTGAGCAGCTTACGCTTGTGATCATGGAGAGGCCAAGGCATTTGCTGGAGGCTGTACTGGAAAGATGCGACGCGGGAGAGACAGAAGATGCCCCAGAGAGGGTCTCCTGTGCCTGCCTTCCTGCAGGCGCGTTGACGTGTCCCCATGTGGGCTGCGTTCCAGGGTCTCTTCCATCACTTTCAGCCGTGGGTTGAAAACAGTAAACTGAAAGGCAGGAAAATTCGCTAGTAGGGAGAGAGGGAAGATGATGGACAGGCTGTTCTGGAGTATTTTCTCCAGAATGAGACCCAGAATTCAAGTTTCCAGAAAGCTCCCCTGTCCACCCCATTGCGGCAGTGACTACAGTCCCTCTCCTCTGCCCGCAGCCCTGGCTGCCCCTGCTGTGCTCCGGGGCCCTGAAAAGAGAGCCAGCCACTGACCTGCACTCACTCACCTGCGACACTTCTGGAGGTGGAAAGACGAGAGTCTTCAAACACTGTGTGTCTGCTCGCTGAGCTGGTGCCGAGTGGGAGGTCCCCGCTGGGCACTTGTTAACCGACGGTGCCTTGGGAAAGACAAAGGGAAAACTCAGCACAGAGGCATCTGTTCGCCTGTGAACTGTGACAGCGACACGGAGAAGCACTTCCCTGTCATCGTCACTGGGAGGCCGGGAATGCTAACCATCAATCTCCCCGTGTATGCGGCGTCTCTGTTTAATCGCTGATAGAGCGTCTCCAAAGGGCTCTTTTTGGCTCTTTGTTTAAAATGACATATAATGGACCCAGACTTATCAGCGTCTCTGAATGCGTTTTCTGCGCTCGGTCCCCACTGGGGCATTCGGTCCATTCTGATGGATATGTGCAGGATTGATTTTGAGCTTGGTATAATTTAATCCATCAATTTAACATTAAATGAATATGCATAGGGAATCTCTTTGTGGATGGGAAACAGGAGGGGGATGTTCTTATGAATGTGAAATGGACGCCAGAAATGGAAACAGCCTGAGCTGTTAGTAGCTGCCTTGGAGTCCAGCCTCTTGAGCCATCAAGGGAGTCATGTGGGTCCCAGACAGCCACGTCCATTTGCAGCTGAAAGCCCTCCTGAATGCAAGGATGGGGCTGTTCCCCAGACTGTGCTGAGGGCCTTCCTGGATGAGACCAGCTGGCATTTGCGGCTCTGAGTAAGAGGCCTGCACCAGAGTGCCGGTGCAGCCCTTAAAATCACATCAGAAAAAAAAAAAAAAAAAAATCACATCAGAAGCCCGGGACTGGACAACAGGGTTAACGGACTTCAGATGTCTTCGGCTCCATCAGTGAAACCCTGCCTGAAGCCAGGGGAAAACAAAGGCCGATCTGGGCTCAGGTGGCAGCTGGGGAGAAGCTGAGCACCCAGCCCCACACCGAGGCCTGGAGGCGAGGCCCGGCCTGCAGCCTGGGGTCCACAGGGGCTTGGCGGTCTGGTCTGTCCCTCCGCACAGCAACCAAGGACAAGGTAACCAACCGAGAAGATGGCCGATGCGCCTGCTCCGCTGAGCACCGTGTGAGTCCCTGGCTCTCCTGGCAGGGGCAGCCTTTCCTGCAGCCTTTACTTTCAAGTGCCAGGCCCTGTGCCCCCACCCTCTTGCTGTGAGCTCATGGACCACACTCGGTCCATGGACAAAACTCGGGTGGTTTTGTCCCCTGGAGGCTGGCAGGGGGCCCTGAGTGTCTTCCACCGAGGCCTTGTTGCATTTCTCAGGAGCATCTCAAAGAGCTCCCGTCCTGACCTCTCCTTGGGGGCTTATGGGTTTGGGTAGAAGCCAAGCCCCCTCCAGGGGCCTCTGCTCCGTCTGATAAAACTGAGTTCAGGGACTGGGTCCTGAGATGGGGAGCCAGGTGCCCTGGACCCCGTGGTGTGACGGACACTGCGCACAGCTTTATGCAAACTCTGAGCAAACCCAAGTCCTCCCAGACACGCAGCTGCCACAGAGCAGGTGGTCTCATCACTTGGTGCCAACGACCGTTTCTGCCACAGCCAACCTGCCACTGCATCTGAAAACATTTCTCGCCGTAGGACACAGAGCAGCCATCAGCTTAGAGCTCAGAGTCCTCACTGCCTGCAAGTGTGCAGTGAGCCGACCCTTCAAGGGAGCAGGGATTCAGGGCACAGGTAGGAGTTTCACTTGGGTCTCAGTGTGAAGGGTGGAAGGACAATGTTGGTCGACAGGTGGCCTCCTCAGAGACCGGGCCGTCATATTCTACTGACATTTACGTAATGCATATAAAATAATTGCAAAAGGTTCGTAACTTGCCCATCCCCAGAATCACTGCCAAGTGACCTTCATGAGTGTCATCATTTCAGTGAGAAAGTCTCACTTTCCACGGCTGCCGGTCGCGCTGATGAGGACTCGCTGCTCCTGTGAAACAGCGTCACCAAGGGGCCCGCTTTCTCGTCCCTTCTCTCTTGTCAGGTCTGCGATAAAGCTCTTTCTAATCCCCCTGGTGTGATGCCCCCTAGGCTGCCTCAGAGACCTGGAGGAGCAGGTCTTTAATATTCTCAATAAGTTAAGGAGAAAGGTTATACTCATGAAACAAAGAGAGACTGCTGTGAAAAGGAAAATTCAGCAAGAAAAAAAGAAAAATTGGAAAAAACTTAAAACAGCAGAAATTTTTAAAAAGAATTAAATTATTAGAAGATTAAGTTGAGGAAGCAAATAAAATAGAGAAGAAAAAAAGACAAAATTATAGGAAATAGACCAACATTTAAATAATAAGTGTTCCGAAAAGAAAAACAAAAACTAGCAAAAGAGAGGAAACAGAGGGGATGAAATCATCAATGAAATAATTCAAGAAAACTTCCAAGAATATTTGGTGTCCCAGAAAAATGGGTGACATAGATTCAGATCAAGGCATTTCTTTATAAATTTCAGGATGTCGGGAACAAAGAGAAGCTTCTGTAAAGAAAAGACTAAGAAAAAAATAAAAAGAAAAGAAAAGACTAAGAACCAAGATGGTTTCAGATTCTTTTCACTGAAACACCAGAAACAAAAAGAATGTGGAGAAACGTACTAAAAATCCTGAAGAAAATTCTATCCAGCCCAACTGTCATCAGGTATAAGGAAAGGATCGATGTTTCCCTTGTAAACAGCATCAGAACATTTATTACCTATGCATTCTTCTCCAAAAGCTACTGCAGGATATAGGCCACTGAAATAAGAGGGGTTAGGACACAGTCCAAGAGGGGCGAAGGACCCTACCCTGGAGAAGGGAGGAGGCCCGTCCCGCAACGGCAGGTATGTGTGATAACCTGTCCAGAAGGGAGAGGTCTCACTCCAGAGTGCCCCATTCTGCTCATTTCTCTTGGATAAATACCTCGGTGTGAAATGGTTGGATCATTTGGTAGGTGTATGCTCAACTTCTTAAAAAACTTCCAGAATGGCTTCTCTCCTTTTCAATTTTCTGAAAGAATTTATGTAGAATAGTCTAATTTCCTCCTTAAAGATTTGGCAGAATTCACCAGTGAAGCATAGCTATATAAAAAATCTTGTATATAAATATTCAGAACAACTTTATTTGTAATAGCCCAAGTTAGAAACAAGGCTTCCCGGGTGGCTTAGTGATAAAAGAATCTGCCTGCAAATGCAGGAGATGCAGGTTTATTTCTGAGTCAAGAAGATCCCTTGGAGGAGGAAAGAGCAACCCACTCCAGTATTCTTGACTGGAAAAATGCCATGGACTGAGGAGCCTGGCAGGCTACAGTCCATGGGGTCGCAAAGAGTCAGACTCAACTAGTGACTGAACATGCACACAAGTTAGACGCAGACGGATGTCCACCAATAAGAGGCTGCACGCACTAGGGCGTGTGTATGGTTTCGGTTGTGATAATAATTTCTTAATCACAGGCATCAGTCAGAATGTGTCAAGTTGTACATTAAATATATAAGCTTACTGTATGTCAATTGTACTTCAATAAAGTGTTACAAAATAAAGCACTGTAATATACAAAACTGAAAGCAACCACATATACCAGAAGCAAAAGAGTATTTGTTTATTTCTCTAAATGAAAAAGATATATAACAGTAGAAAGCAAAGTTTGAAAGATGGGTTTAATAGCAGATATGACACAGATGAAAAGAGAATAAGTGGAGTAGAAGAAAAACCTGAAAAAATCACCCAGAATGTAACAGAGTCAAAGAAGTAAAAATGTGAATAGAGTTTGGCAGTTAGTAATGTACTGTAAGAACAGCTAACATATTATTAGTCGGGGCTCACAAAGGCGATAAGTATGAGAATGAAGGAGAGGGAACATGTAGAGAGTTAATAGCTGAGAATTGTATAAAATTGGTGAGAATCAAGATTTCCTAGATGCAGAATCACAAATCCAGAGCAAGTTATATGAACGAAAATCTGCACCTAAATGCAAGACAGTGAAACTGAAGACAAACAGAAGGTCTTAAAAGTATCCAGAGGATGGCATCCCTGGTTGCTCAGCGGTGAGGAACCTGCCTGCCAGCGCAGGAGACCTGGGTTTGATCCCGGGTTCTGGAAGATCCCACATGCCCTACAGTAACCAAGTCCGTGTGCCACCAACTCCTGAGCCCACCTGCCGCCCCTACAGAAGCCCATGTGCTTTAGGGCCCATGGGCTAAAACAAGAGAGACCACCACAGTGAGAAGCCCATGTACACAACCAGAGGGGAGCCCCCACTGTCCACAACCAGAGGAAAGCCCGAGCAGCAACCATGACCCAGCACCGCCAAAAATAAAGAGATAGATGACTGAGATTCTTTTACAAAAACTGTCTGGAGGAAAGACACACTATACACCAAAGAATGGCGCAGTTAGGCTGGCATCTGACTTCTTCATAGTAAGTATCTGTATGCAGGTCAGGAAGCAACAGTTAGATCTCAACATGGAACAACAGACTGGTTCCAAACAGGGAAAGGAGTACGTCAAGGCTGTCTATTGTCACCCTGCTTATTTAACTTATATGCATAGTACATCATGAGAAACGCTGGGCTGGAAGAAGCACAAGCTGGAATCAAGATTGCGGGGAGAAATATCAATAAGGTCAGATATGCAGATGACACCACCCTTATAGCAGAAAGTGAAGAGGAACGAAAGAGCCTCTTGATGAAAGTGAAAGAGGAGAGTGAAAAAGTTGGCTTAAAGCTCAACATTCAGAAAACTAAGATCATGGCATCTGGTCCCATCACTTCATGGCAAATAGATGGGGAAACAGTGGAAACAGTGGCTGACTTTATTTTTCTGGGCTCCAAAATCACTGCAGATGGTGATTGCAGCCATGAAATTAAAAGACGCTTACTCCTTGGAAGAAAAGTTATGACCAACCTAGACATCATATTAAAAAGCAGAGACATTACTTTGCCAACAGAGGTCCATCTAGTCAAGGCTATGGTTTTTCCTGTGGTCATGTATGGATGTGAGAGTTGGACTGTGAAGAAAGCTGAGCACCGAAGAATTGATGCTATTGAAGTGTGGTGCTGGAGAAGACTCTCGAGAGTCCCATGGACTGCAAGGAGATCCAACCAGTCCATTCTGAAGGAGATCAGTCCTGGGTATTCATTGGAAGGACTGATGTTGAAGCTGAAACTCCAATCCTTTGGCCACCTGATGTGAAGAGCTGACTCATTTGAAAAGACCCTGATGCTGGGAGGGATTGGGGGCAGGAGGAGAAGGGGATGACAGAGGATGAGATGGCTGGATGGTGTCACCAACTCAATGGACATGGGTTTGGGTGGACTCCGGGAGTTGCTGATGGACAGGGAAGCCTGGCGTGCTGCGATTCGTGGGGTTGCAAAGAGTTGGACACGACTGAGCGACTGAACTGAACTGAACTAGTAAGTATGGAAGCCAGGAGACAATGGAATTGTATCTTCAAAGTGCTGGGAATTGTCAACTTGGTTTTCATATAGAAAGAAAAATTATCTTTCAAGAACTTTATAAATTTCATCTTAAGAATGAAGAGTTTTCAGATAGACATAAATATGAAGTACAAGGCCAAAATTAACCTCTTTGAGATGATTCTCTCAACCTCTGAAAATTCACAACTGCTAGACTGTTCCTCAACCCACCAGAGCTGTTTAGAATATCCTCTTTTCTTCTTATGCGTCCCAGAGACCTTATCAGTTTAAACTCACTGAAGTGTCTCACTTACTTTATTCGTGGGTAAAGAATGGAGACAGATAGTTATGTCAAGAATGAGTATATATTTGAGCGCTCTTCCTGGATCCTCTACTTCAACACTTCTATTTCTCAGGGAGAAAAAGAAAATATTCCACATAAAATTGAGGACTCCCTGCCTCCTGCCAGATGCCCTAGATGCACCTAACGTGTTTCCTGTCTCTGGTTCCCCTCCGCCCTTCACGGCTCAGAGACACCTGTGACGTACGTGCGGCTGCTGCCCCTTGCCTCTTCGTCTGCTGTATGTCCCACCTTCTCAGTACAGACTCCACTTCTCCTTCTGCTGGGGAAGATGTTCCCGCTCCTGTGGACCCTGCATACCTTTCAAGACTCTGTCTAAAGTCCATTTCCTTATTAAGGCTTTTGGAAAGTCTCTCCCTGTGCTGGAGTGGGCTTTCCACTGTGGACCGACTGCCCCCCTGTAAGGCCTGGGTCGTGACCACCAGCTCTTTTGCACGCATATTATCTCTTGTGCCTCGCCCTCCATCCAGCCAGTGGCTCCTCTGGGTGAGAACCACCTGTTTGCTCCCTCTGCAGCCTTGGTTGTTGTTGACTGGTGCTGGATTAGTTACTGGATGTCTGGGGACTGTGAGAATACACTGATGAGCATTTCCCCTCTATTACATCTGCCTGTCTGGACTGATGTGTGACGAAGCACTGGAACAGGCTGTGGCAAGCGGTGGAAGGACCAGGAGACACTGCAGAGAGGACAGGATGCCGGAGCCGTGTCGGCTGGAGGGCGAGAGGTGGCCAGGCAGCCACACTCAGATACTGGGCAGACCTCTCATTCTGCAGTCTCGTGGCAGGATCTTTTCAGGAGCTGTTAGCTGGTGTAACGATGACCTCCAAGGTCTCCATACAATCTGAGAGTAAATGAATCTCCCTGAAATGCTTCCAGCACCATTTCACTGCCGTTCAGTTCAGTTCAGTCGCTCAGTCACGTCCGACTCTTTGCGGCCCCATGGACTGCAGCAGCCAGGCCTCCCTGTCCATCACCAACTCCCGGAGTCCACCCAAACCCATGTCCATTGAGTGGGTGACGCCATCCAGCCATCTCACCCTCTGTCATTCCCTTCTCCTCTTGCCCTTAATCTTTCCCAGCATCAGGGTCTTTTCCAATGAGTCAGCTCTTCACATCAGGTGGCCAAAGGATTGGAGTTTCAGCTTCAACATCAGTCTTTTCAATGAACACCCAGGACTAATTTCCCTTAGGATGGACTGGTTGGATCTCCTTGCAGTCCAAGGTTAAGAGTCTTCTCCAACATCACGGTTCAAAACCATCAATTCTTCGGTGCTCAGCTTTCTTCATAGTCCAACTCTCACATCCATACATGACTACTGGAAAAACCATAGCCTTGACTAGATGGACCTTTGTTGGCAAAGTAACGTCTCTGCTTTTTAATATGCTGTGTAGGTTGGTTGGTAAAGCGTCTGCCCACAATGTGGGAGACCTGGGTTCAATCCCTGGGTCAGGAAGATCTCCTGGAGAAGGAAATGGCAACCCACTCCAGTAGTCTTGCCTGGAAAATCCCATGAATGGAGGAACCTGGTAGGCTGCAGCCCATGGGGTCGAAAAGAGTTGGACACAACTGAGCGACTTCACTTCACTTCACTTCAGGTTGGTCATAACTTTTCCTCCAAGGAGTAAGCGTCTTTTAATTTCATGGGTGCAGTCACCATCTGCAGTGATTTTGGAGCCCCCCAAAATAGTCTGTCACTGTTTCCCCATCTATTTGCCATGAAGTGATGGGACCAGATGCCATGATCTTAGTTTTCTGAATGTTGAGTTTTAAGGCAACTTTTTAACTCTCCTCTTTCACTTTCATCAAGAGGCTCTTTAGTCCCTCTTCACTTTCTGCCATAAGGGTGGCGTCATCTGCATATCTGAGGTTATTGACATTTCTCCCGGCAATCTTGATTCCAGCTTGTGCTTCCTCCAGCCCAGCGTTTCTCATGATGTACTCTGCATGTAAGTTAAATAAGCAGGGTGACAATAGACAGCCTTGACGTACTCCTTTCCCTATTTGGAGCCAGTCTGTTGTTCCATGTTGAGATCTAACTGTTGCTTTCTGACCTGCATACAGATTTTTCAAGAGGCAGGTCAGGTGGTCTGGTATTCCCATCTCTTTAAGAATGTTCCACAGTTTGTGGTGATCCACACAGTCGAAGGCTTTGGCATAGTCAATAAAGCAGAAATAGATGGTTTTCTGGAACTCTCTTGTTTTTTTTTGATGATCCAACGGGTGTTGGCCATTCAACCTCTGGTTCCTCTGCCTTCCTGCTCACAGACCTCTAAAGAGGCCACACTGCCTTTCTGGTCATGCCCCGATTTTATAAATGCCCTTCACTGAGTCACCCCACCCCATCACTCACAGGTGAGCAGCCCTGCCCTGATCCTCCTTGTCCAGTGCCCACATGCCTGGCAGTTCTGGTAGTGGCCTGATGCCCACCACCCAGCCCAAGCTGCCTCATCTATCATGAATCTTCTCCTGAAGTCGTCAGGAGATTTCCAGACATGATTTTCAGGCTTTTAGCTGGGAGAAGACTTGAATGTGCGTCCTGAAATGGAAGGGGATATTTCAAGTTCTCCACTTGCAAATGTCCAAGTAGAGGGCCGGCAGTCACCCTCCGCACATGCTTGAGAAAGGGGTGCCCTTTCCCTGTGGAAGCCTCTTGACACCCAGCTTCTGAATTGCTATCGGTCTCAAATCGTGCTGGCTTAGCTCCGTCGGTCGGGCCCCAGCATCTGTGTGTCCTTGACTATTCCTGCTTCTTCTCTGTTGCTCAAAGAACGACCCGCGTGCGGCTCCGTCACAGCCCCTCCCCCACCTGCCCCTCCCCCACGGCACCCTCCACTGACTGAGCAGAAGGTGGAGAACTTCTCATCTTTGTAGGTACGCAGCCTGCCCCAGGGCGGTGCCCAGCGCTGAGCCTGCAGAGATCCCCAGTGAGGATGGGAGGGAGGCAGGCTGGAGGGAGACGAACGGAAAACAAGACCAGCTTTGGGGATGATTATGTGAAACCTGACTTCCTTCTGTATTACTCTCCTGATATTTCTAATGAGCCACGTTTTAATTTAAAACAGCAGTTTACAGTGAAATCCATTTACCACAACACCATGCACTGTGGTCACAATGCCGTAAATTCACGTTTTAAGTAATTTTTCACGCTTGTAGCGGCTGGGGCCCTGAAGTGTGGCAATGGCGAACACTTTTCACCTTGTGCAGCCAAGGGGGAAAAATCTTTGCTCTTTAATTATACAGCCGCCAAAGACTGCATGAGGCGAGCAGGGCAGGTATAATTGCAAAGTACGACATGGCTGGCCAAGACCACCATCAAGACATCAAGTGTAGACACCGAGATGCCGGGACTCCACAGGTAAAGCCTGGGGATGTGCACATCGTCCAAATGAATAAGGAGCTACACTTTAAACACTCAGTTCTACACGTTCATTGGAAGGACCGATGCTGAAGCTGAAGCTCCAACGCTTTGGCCACCTGATGCGAAGAACTGACTCGCCAGAAAAGACCCTGATGCTGGGAAAGATTGAAGGTGGAGGAGAAGGGGACGACAGAGGATGAGATGTTAGGATGGCATCACTGACTTGATGGACATGAGTTTGAGCAAGCTCCGGGTGTTGTTGATGGACAGGCAGGCCTGGCGTGCTGCTGGCCATGGGCTTCTGAAGAACCGGACACAACTGAGCGACTGAACTGAACTGATAATTTAAAGTTAATTGATTAAAAAGGGAAGTGTTATTAGGAAGATGGGGTTACAGATGGACTGAAATGGTGTCCCCAAAGCAAACAGAACTGGATCCAAAGGGTGAGGGTTCACTTCGGCTTGTTCACACCCCCGTGCGGCCTCACGAGCATCCAGGGTGCAGCGACACAGGCGTCCTGAGTGGCGCTGACGAGGGGCCACCTGTGCCTCCACCTGCCCCCAGGCCCCCAGAGAACTGTGCTGAGGCAAATCTACACAGCCCTGGGTTACCCACACCCGCGCTGGCACAGCCTCCAGGGCCTTCAGGATTAGGGGAGGGAAATAAAGACCTGGAGGAGCCTCCCGACGTCCCTAAGGAGCGCCACCCAAACCCCCCGTCTCTCCCAGTCTCCTTTCCTCTCCCCACCTTCCCCTGCCTCCATCCCCCCATCCCCCGATGCCCCAGTTTGGGGGCCATCTTGGACAACGTGCAGCTGGCTGGGGTTGCCCCTCAAAGCGCCCGGCTAGCTCCCCATGGAGTCCCTGAGATGACCGAGTAGAGGGCCCTGCTCTGTCCCAGCTTCACAGACCCCAGTGTCCAGCAGGAGCACAAGAGGAGCCACGTGCACGATCCTGGCGCCAAGAAACAAATGAAATCATCTAAAGGACGCATTTCATTTAACTCAGTATGTTCTACACAAGGAAAGCACAGCACGCTCTTGACAGACACTCACCCCTGAGCTGCGTCACAGCCTGCTTTCCCGCACGAGCCTTTGGGACCCGGCGCCCCTTGGTCGAGACCAGGCTGGGGCCACGTGCTGGGGGTGCTGCGTGTTGAGGGCGGGGGGTCCAGGGGCCACTGGGACCCTGGGCCTGGGGCAACAGACGCTCCCAGGGGCGACCCCTGTGGCTCTCCCCGTGTCCCAGACAGGCCGTCCGAGCGTGAAGGGTGGGAGACCAGCAGTCTTCATGGGAGGGGCAGGTGAGGGTCCGCCTGACCTGCTCTGTCCCGGGGACCCCTCCCCTCACCCTGCACCCCCTCTGTCCATCTGTGTGGATTCTGACCCGCACCTGCCTGGTGGAGACACAGCTGTGCGGACGGCCCTCCTGCCCGCTCCTGGAGGAGCGGCTTGTGGTCAAGAACGCGAGGCCGTGGGGGCAGCTTCCTGAGACTCTGCAGATCCTTCCCCTCTGGGAGCCCCCTGGGACTCTGGAAGCCATCTGCTGCGAGGTCCCAGGGCAGCCTCCACCCTTAGCATTCACCCCTGCCGTTTTGGGGGCAGGATGCCTCGGGTTCAGACTGCTATGAGCTGTCCCGAGCTTGGCTGCTCCCCACCTGACTCGGTTCTGCCTGGGGCCCCAGAGCTCACCCACCGGCCAGCCCTGCAGGGGCGTCGCATCAGGCAGGCTGGCTCTTACGGCTCCTCCATCCCCTGAGCAGACCCTGCCAGGGGCCAAGAGACCCCGGGTCGGGGGGTGGAGGGCAAATTCTGCTGCCCGGTGTCCGCAAGCGAAGGTCCCAACCACTAGGGAGAGCAGTGCCCAGCAGGAAGGAACGGCTCATCTCTGAAGCATCACTTGCCCTTAAACGTCTTAAAATGCCTGAGGTTTAGGCGCTTGTTTAACAGATGGTGGAGACAGAGCAGCTGAGGACTTCTAAGCTGGTGAGGGCGTCAGAGGGGAACTCAGGCTGGAGTCAGGCACGCGGGCCACTTGCGTCCCCAAAGCCATTGGCTCGCTCGGTGCTGGGGAGGAACGGGAGGAGGCCTGAGGTCTCGTGTGGGATTGTCTCCACGTGGTTGTGGTGTAGACAGAGCCAGAGCCGGGCCCTGGCTCCTGGTCGGTGAGAAAGCCACTCCCGTGCCCAATGCCACTGGCAGTGAGATTTTGCCGCAGTGCCTAACTGGCAAGCACCGCGTCAGGAGACACAGCTCGCGCGTTGAGGCGTGTCTCAGTTTCGGCTGGTACGGTTTGGGATTTAGCATCAGGGACAACATGAAACTCTCTGGGCTCAGAGTCTTCCTTCAAAGCAGACCTCTTCCCAGGAGACGAGCGATCTGGGCCGGGGAGGGTCTCCCTGCACCCCTTGGGTTTTCCTCCAGAGAGGCTGGCAGGCGGGACCTGCTGGTGAAGAGCCATCGCAGCCTCGACAACACTGAGGACCACCCCTCCACCTGGGGGCCCCGCAGCCCCTACAGCCTCTCCCAGTTCCAGGGCTCTTTATTGAGGCAGACAGGACCGGAGGAGCCCAGACACCCAGACCAACCAGCCACGGAGGGGCAGCCAGTGCCCTGAAGACTGAGCCCTGACGGGTCCCCAGTCCCTCCCTGATGCGGAGACTGGGAGAAAGACGCTCCATCCCGGGTCTCAGCACCCGGCACCTGCGCCCTGCCAGGGGCCTTTATGGGAGTAGGAAATACCTGTGGGAGATGGTCTGCACGTTAGTAGAGCAAAAACTACCTATATCGGTGTAGACAGTGAGTATCAGGCACGCGTGGTCGGCTCTGTATCGCTTGTGGGACGACTGAACACTTTGTCCTGGGCAGTTTATTCTGGTGATTCCACTCTGAGCGCCCACCAGAGGGGCCGGGGGACCCCAGTGGCTGACTCCCACATCCTGAATGAGAACGCCAGGACACGGGCGAGTCCCTCCCCGTGGCCCCCGGGGCATCCGGGGCACCTGGCCCTCCCTGGCCTCTCGGGCCAAGCCCATCACTCTGGTTTGTTAAGTGCTTGGTCACCCCAGCCTCCCCGCCTGACTCCAGCCACACGGGCAGATCTGGAAAACAGACCCGGATCCCGGCTCCTGACAGGCATGGGGGGCGGGACCCTCGGAAGCCCTGCGTCTGGTCCAAGCCTCAGCTCAGCGTCGAGGCCACCGCAGTTTGCCTTCACCCTCCTGTCTTTGGGAAGGACGACCGCTGAGGACGCTCCAGCCTGCTGCCCCCCGGGTCACTGTGGGGTGGGGGGCTGCCCTCTGGGGTCTGAGCTGGTGACACCCACCCGGGCAGCTCTGTGCCATGAGAAAAGCAGCATCTGCGGCCCCAACTCCTCTGCCCCAAGGCAGCGACTCAGGACTGCTTGGGACGACAAGGGAAGAGGGGCTGGAATAAAGTCACCCTGGGCATCTCCCAACGGCCCTTCCTGGGGCATCGACTAAGCAGGAGGGGACACCTGCCCGTCTTGCCAGTCGGGCTGTGTCTGGAGGGGCTCGGCGGGCAGCGCGCAGGGCAGGCGAGGGTTTGGTGAGGCCTTTGCACGCGCACCGGGCACAGAGCCTTCGGGTACCCTCCTAACGGCGGAGGGAAGCCTCTGCACTCGGTGACGCGGCCCCACGGCCCGGGAGCCGGGGCTCCTGTCCCCTCGCCGGGTCCGGGTGACAGGAACGGGTCCGGGACGCACGAGCAGACACATGCCGCGTATAACAGTGCCCAGCAGGCCGGCCCCGAGGGCTCTGGATCTCTCCGCTGTGCTGGAAACGGAACAACCCGCGCCGGCGAGGCGCTCTCGCCTCTAATAAAAGGAGACGGCCTGCGCGCCGCCCCTGGAGGGCGCCGGGCCTGCTCGCCGTCCCCGCGGCGCTCGGCGCTCCCAGCAGTGATGTATGCGGCGCCCGGACAGGAGACCGCGGCCCCGCGGAGACGCATGACGGCGGCCGCCCTTATCTGCGCCCGCAGCCCCGGCCCGTCACGGCGCCGCCCCGCTCCGCCCAGCCCGCGGAGGCCGGACTCCCGCAGACGCGGCCCGCTCCGCTTAGGAATTCCTGCTGTGGGGCAGGGGCGAAGTGTCTGTAATAATTTTAAGGACATTTCCCAAATGTTTATTTAGATAAAAGATGGATAACAGGAAAACTCCGGAAGCTGCGGCCCCGATAACTAGGTTTTATTAATGACCTGCCAGGCGCCAGGGCTGGATAATTAAAGTTTCTCCCCCCAAAGGAAGAAGAGTGGACAAATTTATTTGATGCTTGGATAACCAGGGACACTGGTTGGTAACTATTGATATAATCGGAGCTCATTCGATTTGCTCGAGACAGCCACCCCTATCAGCTAATTTCACCTGTGAATAGTTAATTATCCTCCGCATGCATATGGCGAGCCATTAATAAAATTTGACTATGTCATAGTCTCTTTGTCACCCACATGTGCCTTTTATCTCCTGCATCACCTTCTTAGTCTTTCTTTCCCTTTTTAAAAAAAATTCCTTTCCATTCTTGCTTTTAAAAAAATGAAGCTCTAGGAGCCGGATGCAGGCTCTGTGGCTTTTGTGTGTTTACAGAGGGAGCGTGGCGGGGCGCAACCCAGGATGAGGCCGGGATGGAGGAAGGGTGTGGAGGCGGCTCCCTCCAGACCCAGCCTGGGTGCAGCTGGATGGGGTGGATGCCAGGCTCGGGACCCCGACAAGGGACAGCTCAGGTCCAGGCTGGCCCTTGCCTCTCCCTGTGTGCTGAGGGTAGGGGAGGGGCTGGTCAGCTTGTGTGTATTAACCGTGGGCTATGTCCCTGGGACGTGGAGGTCTCCCTGGATCTGGGACTCAGGTCTAGGGTTCAGGTCTGGGGTCTCAGGTCTGGGGCTCAGGTCTGGGGCTCAGGTCTGGGGACTCAGGTCTGGGGGCTCAGGTCTGGGGACTCAGGTCTGGGGGCTCAGGTCTGGGACTCAGGTCTAGTGCTCAGGTCTTGGGGCTCAGGTCTGGAGATTCAGGTCTGGGGGCTCAGGTCTGGGGCTCAGGTCTGGGAGCTCAGGTCTGGGGACTCAGGTCTAGGTGCTCAGGTCTGGGGACTCAGGTCTGGGGCTCAGGTCTGGGAGCTCAGGTCTGGGGACTCAGGTCTGGGGGCTCAGGTCTGGGACTCAGGTCTAGTGCTCAGGTCTTGGGGCTCAGGTCTGGAGATTCAGGTCTGGGGGCTCAGGTCTGGGGACTCAGGTCTGGGGGCTCAGGTCTGGGGCTCAGGTCTAGTGCTCAGGTCTGGGGGCTCAGGTCTGGGGACTCAGGTCTGGGGGCTCAGGTCTGGGGGCTCAGGTCTGGGGCTCAGGTCTGGGAGCTCAGGTCTGGGGACTCAGGTCTGGAGATCAGGTCTGGGGGCTCAGGTCTTAAGGCTCAGGTCTGGGGACTCAGGTCTGGAGACTCAGGTCTGGGGGCTCAGGCCTGGGGGCTCAGGTCTGGGGGCTCAGGTCTGGGGACTCAGGTCTGGGGGCTCAGGTCTGGGGGCTCAGGTCTGGGGCTCAGGTCTGGAGGCTCAGGTCTGGGGGCTCAGGCCTGGGGGCTCAGGTCTGGGGACTCAGGTCTGGGGGCTCAGGTCTGGGGGCTCAGGTCTGGGGGCTCAGGTCTGGGGCTCAGGTCTGGGGACTCAGGTCTGGAGATTCAGGTCTGGGGGCTCAGGTCTGGGGGCTCAGGTCTGGGAGACTCAGGTCTGGGGGCTCAGGTCTGGGGGCTCAGGTCTGGGGGCTCAGGTCTGGGGGCTCAGGTCTGGGGCTCAGGTCTGGGAGCTCAGGTCTGGGGACTCAGGTCTGGGGGCTCAGGTCTGGGATTCAGGTCTAGTGCTCAGGTCTTGGGGCTCAGGTCTGGAGATTCAGGTCTGGGGGCTCAGGTCTGGGGACTCAGGTCTGGGGGCTCAGGTCTGGGGCTCAGGTCTAGTGCTCAGGTCTGGGGGCTCAGGTCTGGGGACTCAGGTCTGGAGATCAGGTCTGGGGGCTCAGGTCTTAAGGCTCAGGTCTGGGGGCTCAGGTCTGGAGACTCAGGTCTGGGGGCTCAGGTCTGGGGCTCAGGTCTGGGAGCTCAGGTCTGGGGACTCAGGTCTGGAGATCAGGTCTGGGGGCTCAGGTCTTAAGGCTCAGGTCTGGGGACTCAGGTCTGGGGACTCAGGTCTGGGGGCTCAGGCCTGGGGGGCTCAGGTCTGGGGCTCAGGTCTGGGGACTCAGGTCTGGGGCTCAGGTCTGGGGCTCAGGTCTGGGGCTCAGGTCTGGGGCTCAGGTCTGGGAGACTCAGGTCTCTGGCCTGGGGGCTCAGGTCTGGGGGCTCAGGTCTGGGGACTCAGGTCTGGGGACTCAGGTCTGGAGGCTCAGGTCTGGGGCTCAGGTCTGGGGGCTCAGGTCTGGGGCTCAGGTCTGGGGGCTCAGGTCTGGGGGCTCAGATCTGCAGGCTCAGGTCTTGGTGATCAGGTCTGGAGACTCAGGTCTGGGGGCTCAGGTCTGGGGGCTCAGGTCTGGGGACTCAGGTCTGGGGCTCAGGTCTGGGGGCTCAGGTCTGGGGCTCAGGTCTGGGAGCTCAGGTCTGGGGACTCAGGTCTGGAGATTCAGGTCTGGGGGCTCAGGTCTGGGGGCTCAGGTCTGGAGACTCAGGTCTGGGGGCTCAGGTCTGGGAGACTCAGGTCTGGAGACTCAGGTCTGGGGGCTCAGGTCTGGAGACTCAGGTCTGGAGACTCAGGTCTGGGGGCTCAGATCTGTGGGCTCAGGTCTGGGAGCTCAGGTCTGGGGGCTCAGGTCTGGGGGCTCAGATCTGCGGGCTTAGGTCTGGGGGCTCAGATCTGGAGACTCAGGTCTGGGGCTCAGATCTGGGCTCAGGTCTGGGAGCTCAGGTCTGGGGACTCAGGCCTGGGGCTCAGATCTGTGGGCTCAGGTCTGGGAGCTCAGGTCTGGGACTCAGGTCTGGGGCTCAGATCTGTGGGCTCAGGTCTGGGGGCTCAGGTCTGGGGACTCAGGTCTGGGGGCTCAGATCTGTGGGCTCAGGTCCTGGGAGCTCAGGTCTGGGGACTCCAGGTCTGGGGCTCACTGGGGCTCAGGTCTGGGGCTCAGGTCTGGGGCTCAGGTCTGGGGACTCAGGTCTGGGGCTCAGATCTGGGGGCTCAGATCTGGGGCTCAGGTCTGGGAGCTCAGGTCTGGGGACTCAGGTCTGGGGGCTCAGGTCTGGGGACTCAGGTCTGGGGCTCAGGTCTGGGGGTCTGGGGCTCAGGTCTGGGGGCTCAGGTCTGGAGACTCAGGTCTGGGGCTCAGGTCTGGGGGCTCAGGTCTGGGGCTCAGGTCTGGGGGGGTCTGGGGCTCAGGTCTGGGGGGCTCAGGTCTGGGGCTCAGGTCTGGGGGCTCAGGTCTGGGGGCTCAGGTCTGGGGCTCAGGTCTGGGGCTCAGGTCTGGAGACTCAGGTCTGGGGCTCAGGTCTGGGCTGGGGGGCTCAGATCTGGGGCTCAGGTCTGGGGCTCAGGTCTGGGGACTCAGGTCTGGGGGCTCAGATCTGTGGGCTCAGGTCCCAGAGCTCAGGTCTGGGGACTCAGGTCTGGGAGCTCATGTCTGGGGCTCAGGTCTGGGGCTCAGGTCTGGGAGCTCAGGTCTGGGGACTCAGGTCTGGGGCTCAGATCTGGGGCTCAGGTCTGTGGGCTCAGGTCTGGGAGCTCAGGTCTGGGGACTCAGGTCTGGGGGGCTCAGGTCTGGGGACTCAGGTCTGGGGCTCAGGTCTGGACTCCAGGTCTGGGGCTCTCAGGTCTGGGGCTCAGGTCTGGGGACTCAGGTCTGGGGGCTCAGGCTCAGGTCTGGGGGAGCTCAGGTCTGGGGACTCAGGTCTGGGGCTCAGATCTGCGGGCTTAGGTCTGGGGGCTCAGATCTGGGGACTCAGGTCTGGGAGACTCAGGTCTGGGGGCTCAGGTCTGGGGACTCAGGTCTGGGGGCTCAGATCTGGGGGCTCAGGTCTGGGCTCAGGTCTGCTCAGGTCTGGGAGCTCAGGTCTGTGGGACTCAGGTCTGGGGGTCTGGGGCTCCAGGTCTCAGGCTCAGGTCTGGGGGCTCAGGTCTGGGGACTCAGGTCTGGGGGCTCAGGTCTGTGGGCTCAGGTCTGGGGCTCAGGTCTGGGGACTCAGGTCTGGGGGCTCAGATCTGTGGGCTCAGGTCTGGGGCCTCAGGTCAGCTCTGGTCTGGGGACTCAGGTCTGGGAGCTCATGTCTGGGGCTCAGGTCTGGGGCTCAGGTCTGGGAGCTCAGGTCTGGAGACTCAGGTCTGGGGCTCAGGTCTGGGGGCCTCAGATCTGTGGGCTCAGGTCTGGGAGCTCAGGTCTGGGGACTCAGGTCTGGGGGCTCAGGTCTGGGGGCTCAGGTCTGGGGGCTCAGGTCTGGAGGCTCAGGTCTGGGGACTCAGGTCTGGGGGCTCAGATCTGTGGGCTCAGGTCTGGGAGCTCAGGTCTGGGGGCTCAGGTCTGGAACTCAGGTCTGTGGGCTCAGGTCTGGGAGCTCAGGTCTGGGGACTCAGGTCTGGAGGCTCATGTCTGGGGCTCAGGTCTGGGGCTCAGGTCTGGGAGCTCAGGTCTGGAGACTCAGGTCTGGGGGCTCAGATCTGGGGCTCAGGTCTGGGGCTCAGGTCTAGGTGCTCAGGTCTGGGAGCTCGGGTCTGGGGGCTCAGGTCTGGAGACTCAGGTCTGGAGACTCAGGTCTGGGGGCTCAGATCTGTGGGCTCAGGTCTGGGAGCTCAGGTCTGGGGGCTCAGGTCTGGAACTCAGGTCTGTGGGCTCAGGTCTTCGGGCTCAAGTCTGGGGCTCAGGTTTGGTGGTTCAGGTCTGGGCACACCAGAGCTGAAGCTTTAGATCAGGGTTGGGTTGGACCGTCTTGCCCACAACAGGGACAAGCCGAAGGATCTAAACTAAACGTCTACAGAGGTCGCCGCCTTCCCCTCTTCTGGTCTCTTGGTTTCAGTGAACTCGGTTCAGTGGGAAAGAGGGTGAAGCCCTGAAGCAGGCGAGGCTGAGGTCTGTACACGAAGGCCCAGGACTGTGATGCTGCCTCTGGGGCAGGAACATGGCCGGTGTAGGTGTGGTCCCTGGCCTGGAGCAGCCCAGCGGGTGGTCAAGGTCAGCGTCAGCCTGGGGACGGCTGGTCTGAGTGGGCGGTGCAGGAGGTGCCAGACCGCGCTCCAGGGTGGTGAAGCCCCCCGCCCTGAGCACAGGGCACACGGAGAGGGAGGGGCCGTCGGGGAGGCGGTGGTCCCTCATGCGGCCCATGTGGAGGTGTCTATCGTTACATGTTTCCGAAGCTGTGTTCACACTCGCGTGGACTGGGAACCTCCATGCACACCCCTGTGCCCAGTCTGTGCCCTCGTGTGGGCCGTAGCTGAGGGCAGGCGACTCTCAGTTCCACACGCTGGGGTGTGATGCCTGCTGCATGTCAGCTCATTTCCAGGCCTGGGGCATTCCGAGGCAAGTGGTATGGAGCACGTCTGCTCAGGGGGAGAGACGAAACAGCCAGCACAGGGCAGAGTAGCTGTCGGCACTCGCTGCGTAACAGGCTGCAGTGAACGCAGCCCTTCCAAACAGCGGCGATTGTCGACGTCAGCTGGACGGTGGGAGAGGAGGTCTTCTGCTCCTAGGACCTCCCCCGCAGAGCAACAGTCGGCACTACCTGTCCACAGAGGGGCTTTGAGGGGCTCTGGGGCCCAGGGGGGAGCTTGTGGAAAGCCGAAGATCAAGTAGAAAGACAGGTGATGGCTCAGCAGCTGCAGTCCTGGCTCTCCACCCGGAAACAGCCCCCTCCCCCTGTGAACTCAGCCGCAGCCTCGGGGGCTTGGGTCCTGACGCTGGCACCCTTCACCAGGGACCCTGCAGGTGTTGCCCCCGTCCACCCCCAGAGGTTGTCCTGTGGCCCCTGCTCAGACATCAGATCTTCAGACGGCCCGGGAACCTGGCTCCAGCCTCCCAGCCACCATCTGGGAGGGGTCATCCCCTGCCTCTCCCACCCGGGGCCTCCTGAGACACTCTCGTCCATGCCCCTGGAGGCAGACGGCAGACCTCGGCTCAGCCGTGTATCTGGCCGTGGTCCATGAGCGGTCCTGCCTGCCCAGCGACACATGGGAGCCCTCCACCCACGTCTGCACCGCGGGTGCCAGGCCTGCGGTGCACAGACCCAAGCATGCCGACGAGTGGATGCTCGTCCCGGCACCACCCCTACTGACCGAGGAACCGGAGGCAGGCCTGCCCACCCTGGCACCAGACAGGGGCCGTGTCTGCCCAGACCCCGGCCACAGACACGCAGACGGAGACGTTAACATCCGCTCTGCACTCGGGGAGACTCGGGGTGTGAGGGGGACAGGATGTACCAGGAACCCCGTGACGCCTGCACTGGAAGAGGCCCAGGTCTGGAGCAGCTCAGACCCACAGTCCAAGCAGGCCTGGCGCAGCAGCGCACGGCTCTGGGGGCACCCCGTGCACCCCACCTGCAGACCTCCCACTGCGGGGTAGGCCTAGCGGAGGTGGTGGGAGACGGATGCGTGCGAGAGAGCTGCCTGGGGATTCGAACCCTTGGCTCCTCCCGGGATGCAATGGCCCAGGGGCCCCCCACGGGCCTCGAGCCTCCTCTGGGCCATTGCGGGGAGCGTCCCTCACGGAACCAGATCTGCCTCCTGAGGTCGGAGGTCGGGGACATCCACCCAGGTTTGGCATGGGGTGCCGCCCTGCAGTACGATCCATTCCAAGAGTCACTCCAGGTGCCAGGCCCGAGGGAGCAGCCCCCGGGTGCCCAACATGTGCGCTCGCGGCCCTGGAGCCCGGCCCTGTCTCCCTGCAGCCCCCACCCTGCGCCAGGTGGGGGTGGGGGGGTCCTGGGCGGGGCGGGTCCTGGGCAGGAGAGCGGTCCCTCCCGGGGGGAAGGAGCCAGATGTCCAGGGAGGCGGGTACAGAGGCCTTGGGAGGGGAGTGTGCTGAGTGACCCTTGGTGGGAGCAGGTCGCTCTAACGCCATGGGTGTATTGGGAACTTTGGGCTGGGAAGGACGTGTGCCCTTTTCTCTCTGTGGTGCAACAGTGGGTGGCCTCCGGCCTCCTCCGCTGGGCACACGCAGCAGGCTGGGCGGGTACACTGGATGGTCAGAGGCCTGTCCGCCTGCAGGGGCCCGAGGCGGGAGCTGCAGGCTTGTGGACTCGAGGCTCCGCCTGAGGGGGCGTCGCGGGCACGCAGCGCTCAGTGACGTTTCTCCCACTGCCCGCCTGAACTTGCACCACGAGTCTTGAGGAGGGGGGATGTGAGGGTCTTTTAGCGCAGCCTGTCACTGGCGGGGCTCACGGGCTGCACGGCGTCGGGACCCGTGCTCCCCCCACACAGCCTGTCACTGGCGGGGCTCACGGCCTGCATGGCGTCGGGACCCGTGCCCCCCCGGCCCCAGCCCTGGGATGGACGTCTCTGGCGTGTCCTGTGCAGGAAGCGTTTAAGGCACCCACACCGTCAACGTGACGCTGAGGAGTGCAGGTGGACAGACGGGTGACTGTCCCTGTGGGCCAGGCCGTGAGCACACACGCTCACAGACTCGTGCCGCAGACACAGTTCAGCGTGAGCCCCACGCCTGGTCTGTGCTCCATCCGCACATACAGGACTCACACTGAACACACAGTTCACACACGATCCACGCACACGCGGGGCCTCCCCACCCCGTCCTGCCCCTCTGGCCCCTGTCTCGACCTCCCAGCCTCGCCTGGAGACCCCACGGCACAGTCCGCTCTGCTGCCCTCAGAGAAATCCAGGCCGCTTGGAAACGTCACTGCTTTCCTGGGACTTTTCCACCTCCTGCCCTAACGGCCCTCCTGCTCCACACACACAGGCACATGTGCACACCCACGCACACATTCATCCGCTCTAGACACACACAGGTACATATGCACACACACATCCTGCTCCACACACACAGGCACATGTGTGCACACGCATACACATCCTGCTCCACACACACAGGCACATGTGTGCACACACACACACACACACACACACAGGCGTCCTGCCTCCCTGCTGCTCTCTCCTCAGCCTCCCCGACGGAGGGTCTTCGGGGCATCCGCACAGCAGCGCCCGGGCCCGCCCTGAGCCCCCCGCCGGGGACACCGCTGGCTCGTGCACAGGATGTGCGTGTCTGGTGGGTGGGGACCGGGGCGCCCGCGTCTCTCCCAGCCCTTGAGCGCCCAGCCTCTGAGCACCCCGGCCCCGGGCTCTCCCGGCCACCGCTCTTCCCACCCTGCGTCCATACCACAGGCCTCTGCCCGCTCCGTCCACGGCCCGGTCAGCAGGGCCTGAGTCCCGCTCCTCACTCTCCGCTCTTCGAGGTGTGGGTGATGCAGTTGGTCTCAGGCTGCAGGCCTTCCCCCTTCTCGTCCCTTGCTTTCCGTGGGGGCTGACGGCCTGGAGCTGATGCCGCAGCGCTGGGCATGGAGGGAGAGCAGGGCAGAGGGCCTCGGGGGCCGGGGTCTCCATGGGGGCCTCGGGGGCTGAGTCTCGCTTTTCAAGTGCAGGAGGACCTGGGGCCACAGGCCATCTCGCTGGTCCTGGGGAGCCGCCTGTGCCGACCCAGGGGAAGCAGCAGATGGGAGGTGCCAGCCGTCCTCAGGCCCTTCGGCCCCTGCCCCGGCATCGCAGCCCCAGGACAGCCGGCTGGCCGCCCGCGTGCCTCATGTGGCAGTCGTCACTCTGAGTTCCATGAAAGACAACGCGCGAGATCGTTAGAGGAACCGTGTCAGATGAAGTGTGCTTCCGTGCGCGTGGGTCCGGCCCCTGCAGGGATGCCTGCAATTTGCTTTGTCTTGCTGAAAACAGTATTTTCCCCAAAGACTCCAGCGCGAGGGCCATTACAAAACGTGATTCATTTTGCATGAGCTCTGCGGCGCTCGGCTCTAGTGAAGAATTTATAGGCCGCTGTGAAGGCAGAATCTCTAAGTCATGGTCCCAGGGTGCCAGGCCGCCCGGCTCAGGAGGGGCTCGGGTTCTGCGCGGAGCCGGGGGCAAGCAGATCCTGCCCGCACTGCCGCGGGGTTTGGGGCGACGCTGCTCCACAGCTTCCCCCGGCTGCCCCGCACTGGACCCAGCACGCGCGGCCCGCCCAGAGCCCGGCCGACTTTGCTGGTGGTTTCCTTGGGCTTGTAAAGGGGAGGGGAGCAGAGCAGGGCGGCACCTGCTCGACCCAGCAAAGGGCCTGCGCCCGCCTGAGAGGGAGACAGCCAGCCCAACGGGGGCTCGCGAGGCACTCAGAGTTTGCAGACACCATTCGCTGCGCGTGCGTGTCACAGCCCATCGTACCTTAAAAATAAGACTGAGGGCACTTGGGAGGTGGGGGAGTCAAAGGAGAATAAACACACAGGAAGGCGTGAGCCCTCCCTCGCCCCTGGAAATCCACGTCCCAGTAAAGTGCAAGGCCGCCCACCGAGGGTGCTGGGGAGCCCACGCTGGGGAGGATGTAGGTGGTGGCCACCTCTCTGTGGCTCGCAGTCACCTCGCCGTGACAGCACGTCACGCCCAGGCCCTCACCCTAGAGGACCGCGGGCACGTGGCCCAGGGTGTCCGTGTGTGATAGCCCCCGATGGCCTGGCTCGGACCAGCCGCAGGACAGTCAGAGAATGAAACAGCACGCAGCTATGGCAAAGAGCCACATGGAGCCACTGGCCACGCCGTGGGCAATCTAATACCCAAACACGGAAGTACTTGCAATACAAAAAAAGTCAGGAATACAAAGAATACACATACAAAAGAAGTCGGGCTGACAAACGCCCGGATGACATCATGTACCACCCCACCCCCTCTGCCCAGGACAGGGCACTGCCCCCTGAGAGGTGCGGCCCACTTCCTACCCTTTGCCCCTGGGCAGGCTCGAGACTGGGTGGGAAGCCGCTGGGCACACTGCAAAGTGAGGTCGCCAAAAACCACCCTTCAGGGACATTCTCCTGGAGCCGAGCCACGGCGCCTCCAAGAGCCCGACCAGCCGCAGGGAAGGTGCCCTCTCGGGCACTGGGGACCGGCCGCCCAGCAGCCCCAGGTGTGGCGGACCCCCGTCCAGCCCCGGTCCCTCTGAGGCCGTGGCATGCCCGAGGCAGGGGGCTGCAGCCCCATCCGGACCCACACGCCGTGGAAGAGGCGGGGGGCAGTTAGGGGAGCCCGGCGTCTCCCGGGGGGTGCGGGTCGGGAAGCCTCTCCTGGCGTGTCCTGTCCCTCGGCGGCTCTGGATCCCTCTACTCTTTGTACACACGAAGAAGAAAATTAACGCAGAAAGAAGAAAATGCGATCGTGGAAACTGAAAACAAGCTAAAACAAAAGAACCTAATTATGTATCAAGTTGGTGACAAGACCCCCAGGGGGAGAAAAGCCTTATTCCCAGTGACTTGAGAATGCAGTGTTTGCCTGTTTATCCCCCATGGAAAATGCTAGAAGGGAGGTACCTTTGTGGTGCCGCGCGGGGGAGGGGCTGTCCAGGGAGACCAGGAGCCCCTCCAGGGGTGGCGGGGGAGGGGAGCCGAGGTGGAAAGAGGGGAGAGCGTGAGCCCGAGTGTGGGCTGGCGGGTGTGGGTGCTCTGTGGCCGTGGTGGCCGGGCAAGGCATCCTTTCGGGGACTGTGCCCAGCAGGGGCCACAGTACTGGCCCCCGTCCCCCCACCCCCAGGGCCTGGCACAGGCTGACCCATTTGCAGCCCTGAGAATCCTGGTCACGCTGTCTCACCTCCCTGTGCCCACCCCCACCCCTGGAGCCTGGCAAAGCTCCCCTCCTCCCATCCTACCCTCTGCCTGGTCCCCACGTCCATGCCCAGTGCCTCACCCAGGGGCCTCTTGCCAAGCGTGTGCCAGCCAGGCCCCCAGAGGGTCTGACACACACGCAGGAGGAGGGTGCGTCCCTCGGACTAAACACAGCCCCTTGAGCCCCCCTCTGGCCCCTCTCCTCTGAAGCCAGGCTGGTTTGCACTCACTGACCCTCGGCACGGACGGGGCGCTCTGCCCAGATGTCCACCTCAGGGCTCCCGTCACCGCAGCTCCTTGGGGGCCCTTTTGCTCTCAACCAGAGGTGGGAAGGGCCCCCTCCGCCCTCTCTTGCTCCCCACAGCGCTCACACCTGCAGGCCCACACGCTCTGCCTCTCCGTCTCCCTGAGGATGCAGAGGGCAGGGTCTGTGCCTGGGACCTGAGTCTGGGTCTCTGGGCCTCACAGCCCCCAGGCCAGGCCCCGGTGGGAATGCAGAGGGGACCCAGGAGGGGCCAAAGAGGGCCCCCAAGCAGATGGGCCTGCAGGAGCCGACCCCAGCCCCCCGCTGCCCCTCACTGCCCATTCACGTTGTGGGCACCCTGGTGTCTGGACGCCAACACCCCGTGTCAGCGGGGCTTAGGAGCGAAGGGCTGGGCTGAAAGCATTCTGCCCTCTGTGCCTTTGAGGGAGAGGGGACAGAGTGGGACAAGCCCAGGTCCCCGGGCCTCGTGTGCTGTGTTTAGAAGTGTCAGTGTGAGCCACGCAGTCATGACTGACTTTGCGACCCCACGGACTGTAGCCCACCAGGCTCCTCTGTCCACGGGATTCTCCAGGCAAGAATACTGGCCACCAGGCTCCTCTGTCCACGGGATTCTCCAGGCAAGAATACTGGAGTGGGCTGCCATTCCCTTCTACAGGGGATCTTCCCAACCCAGGGGTCGAAGCCGGGTCTCCTGCATTAAAGGAGGATTCATTTATCGTATGAGCCACGAGGGGCTTAAGGGGCGTCAGGGTCTGTGTTTAGAGGGGTCTCAAAAGTAGCTTATGTAACTATAAGGAAACTTTAAAAAGTCAGTCCCTAAAAATTGGAAACAAAAGCAAACTATCTGCTCAGAGGCGCGCCGTGACGCACACGCTGCCCAAAGGGGACTGTTTCGAGGGACGATTAAGGTGACTGGGACCCCCGAGTGAGTGGAAGCAAGAGGACAGAGCCGAGCAGCTCTGCCAGCCCCTGCAGCGGGCGCCTCCACGCCGGAGCTCGAGTGACTGTGGGGGGCGTGGGGGCAGCTGGGCTCAGGACGGTCTTGTCCAGAACCAGGATTTTCAGCGCCGAGAAGACTTGAAGATACGTGTGCTCTAGTGGACATCCAGGTTGGCTGGGCCTGTCAGCATGAACACAGGGAAAACGGTGAGGGCCACAGTCTCCCCTGGAAAGCCTCCCGGCTTATAGCGTGTAGAGGGGTGGGCTGGAAGGACCAGAGCGCTGGGCGCATAGCCGTTTTCTGGGGCGGCAGGGCCCGCGGTGAGCACCCTGCCCAGGACCGAGATGTCTTACGCGCGAGGCTGGGCCAGCCCACAGTCCAGGAGCCCTCGTGGGCGCTCAGACGTGGGGCATGAGGTCTCCGGAGCCTTCTGCTGGGCGTGCGGGGACTCAGGTGGGCACACGAGGGTGCCGGGGATGAGGCCACGGGCCTGCCCTCCCTGAAGCAGCTCTCAGCACCGCCCGTGGTGGGACACTGGGGGCCCTGGCCTCCCTGGGGCGTTCTCCCCAGTGCTGAGCAGCCTTCTGGCCAGCACTGCACCAGTCACATGGCACCTGGTCCCTTCTGAACATCTGTTTCCCACCCCAGGCCTCCCAGTCCCGAGGTCTGTCTGGGCTCCAGAACTCTGTCCCCTCTCCTGAATGCTGTGCTCTCGTGTGGCTGGGAGGCTCGGCCCCAAATCAAGCCAGCACCCCCAGGAAGAGACAGTTTTGTTCTCTTAAAAAAATAAGTCTACATTTACTAAGAGCCTCATATTCTGACCTAGTGATCCTGATCACCATGATGGTTTTCTCACTCCATTTAGCTTTTGTTTTACTCGATATTTTAATTACCAAAGTGGTGTTTGCTCATCGTAGCACATCAAACAGGATAATGAAAAAGTTAGCCGGCTTCATCCTGGCCTTAGACCCACCTCTCTGAGGCTCGGTGTTAAAAATCCCGTTAGTGCCTCTGAACCTTTCTCTACACATGCACAAACATGCACACAGTTTAAATTACACATATGAGCGGGCTCTTTTTCTGTCTTGCTGTTATTTTTAAAGAAAGCCGTACTGCATCCGTGGCTTGGAACAGTTTTTTTTTTCCTCTTAATACACTCCTCTGACTGCTCCTGAATCATGCCTTTTGCCAAAAGCAAATATATTCAGAGGATCTTTTGAAAGTGACTGTTTGTGCATCAAAATTATGAAAACCAGCGATTTCGTGTGGTTTAACCTAATATCTGCAGTCCTGACTCTGCCAGCCCCGTTTTTACACTTTACGGGAAAGAAATAGTTATTCCAAGAGCTACTGACCGTCTGCAAAAAGAACTACTGACCGTCTGCGGTGGACCCTGTCGAGAAGTCTTCAGTATCACGGCTGCAAAGGGTGCAGAGCTCTACCTGGGCCTTGAGGATTCGGGGGACACAGACTTGGGCGGGACCAGAGCAGCGTCCCAGGAAGAGAAAGAGTCAGGGCTACACAGACAGAGAGCCACGAGGCGTCCATGCCGCCTGGTGAGAACGCTGGCTGACTCTGTCCTTAAGGAGGCAGGAGAGGATCCGGTGGGGGGGGGGGTCCCATGAGTATCCTAAATTTCTGGCAGATGTTCTGGATGCTTCTGTCAGGGCAGTAAGTGGTCAAAAGGGCAGATTCCTCCCAGGCACAAGCTTGCCCCAGCCCTCTTCCTCAGTGGCCTCCGGGCTCCATTTGAGAGACTCTGAGCAACACCGAGCTAATTTCCATTTTCCTTCCACAGCCTGAACCATCTGTTCAACATCCAGGGCAGAGGGACCACCCTCTATTCAACGTCTGCTGAGCCTGGACGCTCAGGCCATTTCCACATCAACCCAATAAACGCCCTTAGACATTTGCCATCATGTGCAGGTGCCAACATGTCCGTGTGCTAAGTTCTCCAAAATGTGATTGCCGGGGAAAAACAGCCACCGCTAGTCGGCTTGGCCAGACACCCTCTCAAGAGGCTGTTTCTGTTCTCGCTTCCCCAGAAGCCTCCATGGGCGCTGGCCCCCACACCCTGCTCAGCTCTGGGTGTGCAGCATTGAATGTGTGCGTCTCCAGGGGGAGCAGACCAGCCGCTGTGACAGGCTGAGCCGGGCTTCCCCAACGCCAGGGCAACTGTGCATCTTTTCCATCTTGCCGATCTGCACATGTTCTTTGGTGCGCGGCTGGCACTTACTCTTTACTATTTTCCCACCAGCTGTCTTGTGTCCTGCTCAGGCCCAGAGCCCATGGAGTTGGGGGGCAGACCCTCCACTCCTCGTGGAAGGCCGGTTCCATCTCGAGTTCTTGGTAAAGACAAGCAGCACAGGGGGCAGGAAGGAGGAACGTGGGAGATTCTAGGAACACGGAAAGCAGGGGCCTAAAAACTACTGCAGACATTTAAGTTAGCATCTACAGTGCTGTCAGAGAGGCCAACACATTCGCAAAATTAAAACAAAAATCAGATGTCACCAAAAGGAAGCAGAGAATGATTTAAAAATACCTATCAGAAATGAGAACCACGATTCCCTCCATCTCAACTCAAAATGCAAGAACAAGGCTCATTCGAAGTGTGAATGTGGCTCAAGATCAAACCATTGGACTGAGCTAGTCCACTCAGGATAGGGACACGGACGCTCGGCCCACAGGGTCCGGCACTTCTCTGGGATTCGCAGGAGAGGAAAAGGGAGAAAATTATCAGATACATCACAAAACTTCTGAGAGCTGAAGAGACACAGACCATCAGCTTTGACTCCATGGGGACTAAAGAGGTTCAGATGGGAATCCAACCAGGGGCCGCTTCATGCTCTGGCCTGCATCTCGTCGGAAGGTCAGGTGCCAAGGACAGTGTCCCATTGTCTTCCAGGGAGGATGGGCACTCCAGGAAGGAGCAGCACAAGCGTGCCTCAGACTGCTGGCTGGAGACGCTGGACACCAGAGACACGGGGACCTGGGTCAGGGCTGGCATCAGCTCGGACTTGACCGCTTCATTTCCAGGTCAGCTTCTTAGAAATCCACTGGCTCAGGGGCACAGAAGGACATGTACACGGTGCTCTCGGAAACAGTGCTTACATGAGTGGAAGACTGGAACACGGTATCCACGAGCAGGGAAAGGCGGATCAGTTATGCTGGACTCGCCAGAGTCAGCAGCATGCGAGTGTTTAGGGGGAAGCGGTGCCGTGCGTGCGGGTGTGGGCAGGTCACCGAGACAGCAAGTATCGATGGTGCAGCAGCAAAACCCATCTCCACTTAGGGGCGTTTTCACACACACAGGCATGTATTTGTACAGGTACACACATGTACACACACACACACACACCACACACACATATCCCACACACACACACCACACACACACACACACACACACACACACACACACACCACACACACATATCCCACACACACACCACACACACACACACACACACATCCACACACACACACACACACACACACACACACACACCACACACACACACACACACACATGCCACACACACACACCACACACACCACACACACACACACCCCACACAAGGGTCAGGAGAACAAATAGAACTGTGAGCACACCACTTCTGAGGCCACCAGTGACCTGCGGGGGTGGCAGATGTGCCCTTTTTATTTAATAAACTTCTACATCGTTTAAATTTTATGCTGTGAAAAAGCCTAGTCATAATTGCAAAACTCGCCAATAAACTCCACCCTGAACTCTGACGAGGCCTCCAAGACTCAATCTGCCCTAGGGACAGTGTTTGAGAAGTGCAAAGTCTTATTGAAAAATATTGAAAGTTAATAGTAAGTTCAAATCCGAAAATGACTGTTGCACGTGGGCAGTAAATTCCTTGTCATTGAAACTCTTGGGTCTCCTTTATTTCCAAATACATTTTTCATACAGAATATGAACACCTCTTTACAAAATGTTGTGGTTTTTAATTTTGAAAAAGTCCCTTTCTGTGTAGGGTTTGGTAACAGAATACAACGGAATCCCATCCAAATTTGGGACCAGGGTGGTTTAATTTACAGGGGAGAAATCCAACCCGGTGTGCTTTCAAATTCATGAGATACCCGTGGATGTGACGCCAGCTCCAACGGGGACTTCACAGCACATAATACTCCACGGGCTTAAAACCTGGCAATGGCAACTACCCGGCCTCGGAGGTTTGGGGGAAGTACCACCGAGTAGTGATAGTGAAGGATCCAGCGCAGACACGTGTTGAAATTAAAAGAAAATTAAATATAAGCACTAACATTCCCAACAGGTGGGCACGACGATGCCCACGGGGGTGCCCGGCGTCCGGTGAAGGGCCCGCTCCGTGGCTCTGCTGTCTGTCGGTCTGCCTGCAGCAGGAGCTCGTGAGGCCCCGGACCCTCCGCCCTGGGTGCAGGGGAGCGTCACCGGAGACGTCTTCAAGCTCCTGGTGGCGGTTCAGTCCTCTGACTAAGTCAGGAAAGCCCGGCTTCTTCCCTCAGGGCCCAGCCCGCTGTTACCCTGGGATTCGGGGAGGAAAAAGCCCTGGTCCAGCCTCAGCCTCCCCTGCGGGCAGGGGGGGGCGCTCATGTCACCGTCTGGTCAGTCCAGGCTCCCCGGGCAGCGAGGCCTGAAGAGTCTCGGGACACAGGTGACACCGAGTCCCCCAGAGCCCAGGACACCCTCCTCGGCCCCTATAAATACAGGGCCCAACGCAGCCAATCCTGAAGGAAGTCGGTCCTGAACATTCACGGAAGGGCTGATGCTGAAGCTCCAGTCCTTTGGCCACCTGACGCGAAGAACTGACTCATTGGAAAGGACCCCGATGCTGGGAAAGATTGAAGGCAGGAGGAGAAGGGGACGACAGAGGATGAGATGGTTGGATGGCATCACCGACTCGATGGACGTGAGTTTGAGTGAACTCCAGGAGTTGTCAGTGGGCAGGGAGGCCTGGAGTGCTGCAGTCCATGGGGTCACAAAGAGTCGGACAGACTGAGGAACTGAACAACCAAAACACGTGAGTGGCCCCCCCAGGCCTGTGGCTCCCAGGCTCACCCACTCGGACCCCTGGCCAGTTGTCTGGAGGCACCTGAATGCCAAGTCCTGCTGCTGCAGGCGTGATCCTATGCCCAGTGTTACATCCCCCGGGCACCCATGGGGCACCAATTGATCAAGAAGCCCACCTGGCTCCTCAGTCTCCACTCCATGGGGAGCCTGGACTGACCGGATGGTGACCTGAGCCCCTCTGCTGCCCTCAGGGCCGGCCTGGCATTCGAGCGCGTCCAGACGGCTGCCCAGCATCCGAGCAGGGGAGCCTGTGGCCCCAGCTGTGTCCTCTGGTTTCGTCTCCCGGGTCGGCACCTGGTGGGCATTGTGGGCTCGTCCAGCCCCTGGCAGGTGGCTTGTCCTCCACTGCAGCCAACGGAGCATCCTTCCCATCACGGTTGGAGGGAGATTTGCAGGCGTTTTTCTGGCCCATGTTGCTGACCATTGCCTGTGTGTTTAGGTCCGGCCCCCAGATGTTGCTGAACAGCAGCCATGTGCCTCCTCTGGCCTCTCCTGGCCACCTCCTGGTTTCCGGCCGCATCTCTGGCCGGAGGGACCCACCCTCTGGACACGGGGGGTGAGGGATGTTGCCTGCCCTGCTCGGCCTCTTGGGGGCCTGGGTGGAGCATGTGGGGATCACTGGAGCTCTTCTCCCGGCAGGCCCCTCTCTGCTGCTCCTCCAGGCTCCATGGCCCCGTCACCCCAGGATGTGCCCTGGCTCTGAGAGTGTCACAGGCCTTGGGCGCCAGAGATCCGGAGGGGCCCGAGTCTCAGAGTCCCGTCTGATGGGAGCCGATGGACACAAGTCCCCCGGGAGCCGTGGGAGAGCGAAGGCCCCCTCCCGCAGGCCTACGTCAAGGGGCGCAGGCTGGTGGAGGGGAGGCCCTGTGGGGCCCCAGGGGGCAGTGTCTGTGAATGACTGGCTACCGCCTCCCGGAGCTGTGCATGCTCTCAGTTAGCAGGAGAATATGCTATAAATTTGCCATTACAACAAAGTCAGCGTGTCTTTTTTAAGAACGTCACAGGGCCAATTTTTTGTGTTTCTGTCACAGCTGTGCTTATCGGTCCTTTAGCGCAAACAGCACTGCCCCTCCGCGGCAGGAAGAGCACGGGCCGGTTTGAAATGAAGCCGAGCTGCTCAGAGCTGGCCGTTCCCGGAGGACGAGGACCGAGCAAGGCAGAGTCTCCATGGAAGGCGCCCACCCTCTCGGGTTTCCAGACAGAAACAGTGAATCCCCCGCTGCAGACATGAACAGGGTGGGGAGGACTCCATGCTGGGGAGCGCTGTCCTGTCCCCCTGCTCATCCTGAAGCCCCATGACCGCCGTGACCACCAGGTCCCCCGGTGGGGCCACGGACCTGTAGGTTGGCTCTGCGAGGTGCTTGCTCCTGACCGAGGAGGAGTGGCCCAGGAGGCGGCTCCTCTGCTGCTCTTGGGGGCCTGTCCTCCCCCAAGAAAACTGCGGACCCACCATGTGAGCTTGGTATTGTAGGGGCAGGTGGCTGGCAAAGAATCACCAGGAAAGGGAACGACACCCACTGAGCGGGCTGCCTCGCCGGGCAGAGCCGCCAGGCTCTGTCACTTGCTGGAGGACATGCTCCTTGCTAACCCCAGAGCTGCGGTCTAGGTCCCGCAGTGATGTGTGCGATTCCTTGTGGGACAAACGTGCCAGCATTCTCACCCAAGTGGGCTCTGCGGTCACCCTCATCCCCGCCCTCTCACCCAGCCAGCTAGGTCCTGACGTCCCCCCAGGGCCCGCATCACCTACACCATTGACAAATCCTCATTCACCATCAGTTCAGATTTGCCCCAGGATCGCAAGGGCAGCTGAGACTGTCGGCGGCGAGTTCGGCCGAGCCGGGGCTGCTGTGCATGAATCTTCTCTAACGCTCCCCCAGGGCTTCCCGGGGCTCCTGCCTCCAGCTCCTGCTGCCTGCTCCAGCTCCTGCTCCCTGCTCCAGCTCCTGCTCCAGCTCCTGCTCCCTGCTCCAGCTCCTGCTCCCACCTCCAGCTCCTGCAATCTGCGGTGATAACGGGCGATGCAGCCACACGCCTTTCTTCCCGACCGACGGCTCCTCAGGGCGGGTCCTGGACTCAGATGCTCTCGGCCACTGACCAGGGCCCAACACTGGGTAGAAACCCAGGGGCTGACTGGCCGAAGAGAGGAGGAAGACGTGATGAAATGGAGAGACGCTTCATCCTGTCTCTAGCTCCTTCACAAGGAGGACGTCACACAAAGTAAGAGTCGACCCTGCAGCGGCCGTGTGCGTCCAGTGTAAGAAACCTGCTTTGGCTCTGACCAGGCCGGGGCAGCTCAGGCAGACGCCGCTGGGTCAGCGACCAGCGTCCGGGTGATGTGAGGCTGACGGCTGTGCAGGTGGGTCTCGGATCTCAGTGCGGGGCTCTGGTGGCCTGAGGCTTCCTGCGCTGGTTAGGACAGCTGGGGCTTTAAACACCTTTCACAGGAGTCCGTGGTGTGAAAGCCCCCCAGCACTAAGCAAGCAGAGCATCCTGGACACACGGGGGTCTGCCCTGCCCCCCAAGGCTGGTTCATGGCGAAATGAGTTAAGGCCATTGACCTCCATCTCCTCAAGTAGGTTCTTCATGGCTGCAAAACGGCTACGGGAGCTCCGGATGTGGGCCGACCTCCCTTCACCGGAGCCTGTGCGGTGCTTGGTTTCCTGTGTTAACTTGGCCGGGCCGCGGTGCCCACTTGTTGGGCTGAAGGTTGCTGTGAAGGTGGTCTTCGGCTGTGACTGACACGGAAACCAGTGGACTCTGAGTAAAGCAGATGAGCCCAGTGCTGTGGGGGGTTCCTCCAGCCGGGGGAAGGCCTCAGGAGCAGAGACTTTTCCCCTGGAGCCTGTAACACAGATGCCCACCAGGACTCCTGGCCTGCTGGTCTGCTCTGCAGAGTTCAAAGCAGCCGGCATGCCCTGCACCAGCCCCTAGGAGTCTGAGTGTGAGTGTGAGTACCGCAAGTTCTGGTTCTGAGGGGCCTGGCCCGTTCAGCCCTGAGTACACCTGTGTCCTCACCCAGAGGGTCTGAGCCTGTCACACGGCCGTGCCTGGCGGCTCCATGGGCCTGGGGCCTGGGGGTCTCACCTGTCCTGCCTCCGAGGTGCAGGGGAAAGGGTGGGGCCTGGGGGGTCTGCCGTGTCCGCGGCCTGCAGTCCAGATGTGGGGTGCCGCAGAGGACCACGAAGTCCGAATTGTCCCCGTTTCCTCCCATGACCCGTGAGCTGCTGTCAGGTCTGTTTCCTTGTCTGTTTCCCACACAAAAGCCCTGGCGCCCAGAGCACGCGGTGACGACCAGGAAGCTCGCCGGGGCCGCGGGGCCGTGGGGCCGCGGGGCCGGGCCTGCCAGAGTGGGAGCTGCTGCAGAAGCGGGGGTGCCCCATGTGTGAGAAGGTGGCTCCAGGGGCCCCCGCTGTGGCAACGAGGACAGCAAAGCATCAGGTGGCCCCTCACACTTCCGGACGATGGCAAAAGCGTGTGAGCACGTGGACGGCTCGAGGGCTGTGCTTCCTGAGCTGTTCTGGGGCTTCCCCGGCCCTCCAGCCAGAAACACGGCACCTGTGGGGAACCACAGGCTGCAGTGACCACCTCTGTCTACTGCCGTCTGGCCCAGGCCAGCCCTTTGTCCTGGAGAGGGCAGGGTGTGTGTGCATACACGTGAGTGTGTGCATGTTTGTACACATGGCATATGGGCATGAGGGGGTGCATTCATGTGTGTATACAGTGCCTGATATGTGCACCTAAGTGTAGGTGTGTGCATGTGAGTGTGTGCATCCGTGTAGGTGTGTGCATGTGGATGTGTGCATCCGTGTAGGTGTGTGCATGTGAGTGTGTGCATCCGTGTAGGAGTGTGCATGTGAGTATGTGCATCTGTGTATGTGTGAACGCATGTGAGTGTGTGCAGCTGTGTAGGTGTGAACGCATGTGAGTGTGTGCATCCGTGTAGGTGTGAATGCGTGTGAGTGTGAGCATCCATGTAGGTGTGAACGCATGTGAGTGTGTGCATCTGGTAGGAGTGTGCATGTGATTGTGTGCATCTGTGTATGTGTGAACGCCTGTGAGTGTGTGCAGCCATGTAGGTGTGAACGCATGTGAGTGTGTGCATCCATGTAGGTGTGAACGCATGTGAGTGTGTGCATCCGTGTAGGAGTGTGCATGTGAGTGTCTGCATTTGTGTATGTGTGAATGCATGTGAGTGTGTGCAGCTGTGTAGGTGTGAACGCATGTGAGTGTGTGCATCTGTGTAGGAGTGTGCATGTGAGTGTCTGCATCTGTGTATGTGTGAATGCATGTGAGTGTGTGCAGCCGTGTAGGAGTGTGCATGTGAGTGTGTGCATCTGTGTAGGTGTGAATGCATGTGAATGTGTGCATCTGTGTAGGAGTGTGCATGTGAGTGTCTGCATCTGTGTATGTGTGAATGCATGTGAGTGTGTGCATCCGTGTAGGAGTGTGCATGTGAGTGTCTGCATCTGTGTATGTGTGAACGCATGTGAGTGTGTGCATCCGTGTAGGTGTGAACGCATGTGAGTGTGTGCATCCGTGTAGGAGTGTGCATGTGAGTGTCTGCATCTGTGTGTGTGAATGCATGTGAGTGTGTGCATCCGTGTAGGTGTGGACGCATGTGAGTGTGTGCATCCGTGTAGGAGTGTTCATGTGAGTGTGTGCATCTGTGTATGTGTGTGCACGTGTGAGCGTGTGGATGTGTGCATCCATGTAGGAGTGTGCATGTGAGTGTGTGCATCCGTGTAGGTGTGTACACTGTGGACTCACGCATCGTGAATGTGAGCATCCATGTGCACTCCTATAGGTGTCACCTGGGTGCCTTCTCCCAGCTCCTCTCCTCCCCGGGGACCAGAGGCCGGGTCTGTGGTAGGGACGTTGTTCTCTCCCCTAAGCTCTAGGGGCCGGTTTTCCCCAGACACCTGGACAAAACGGGCCAGCTCCGCTGGGGGCGACCACGTCCCTGAATTGACTTGTTTCTCCCGAAAGAAAGCTTCTGTGTGCTTGTAATGAGTGGCTTTTCCTAAAGAGAAACACAGCAGCAGCCGCAGGAGCGTGCACGGGTTCTGTAAACTTGTAATCACAGGTGTCAAACAGCGAGCAGCATTTTCCCAGGAAGACAGAAGCCCTGGGAAATACCAGGGTGCGGGGGCCGAAGCCGTGTTTCCTTGACAGAAGTTAATTCTGAACTAAGTATTCCAGGAAGGAAAGCGGGGGGACGTTTTTACATGTCTATCATTTGTCCTCGGAGGGCACGGAACAAATATGTTTCTTAACGCGCGACACCAGCATTATTCTGGGTGCCTCGGGCTATATGCTGTTTTCCAGTTTGCAGAATTGCAGGCTTAGAAAACAATTCTGCATTAAGAGGAACACACAGTCCCGGCCGATCATAACCACACGGAAGCAGACCCTGCCAGCCAAGGAAGGGGTCTAGGCGGGAGACGGTCAGGGCGGGGGCGGGGGGTTCCATCTCTCCCCGCTCCCCTCGCTCCCAAGGCCCAGAGGCCCCCAGCAGTTTGTGTCCTGCCTGACCTTGGCTGTCTCCTGTGGTTGTGTCCACGTCTACTGTGGGTGTGTCCTCCTCTCGTATGGGTGTGTCCACCTCGCGTTCTGGCTTGGAGACACGCCTGCCTGCTCTTTCCCGAGGAAGCTGGGGCAGCCCCAGCGAACGGTGGTTCTGGTTGGGAGCTAAACCTGGAGGTTCCCCCTTCTCCTGAGAACCAGGTCTCCAACCACCTGCCCTGGGGCCGAGCTGCAGCCCTCTCAGCCCAGAGTTCCCTGGTGGTCTTGCTGGGGGGTCTCCAGGGGCCCTTCCTCCCTGGCCCTCAGCCCAATCCCCTTCTAGGCCATGGCCCGGCCACCACTCAGCTTTCTGGCCTGGAGGGGAGGGGACAGAGAGGTGCTGGGGCCTCAGTCCCCAGAGAAGCTCACTCAACTTCGTCCAAATGGGGCGTCCGACCCTTGTCTCAGAACTGTCCCCGAGGGACACTGCAGGCGGCCTGACAGACCCAAAGCTGGACAGTGGACCCTTGGGACTCGCCAGCGTGGTCCTCAGCGCCAGACCCCAGCTGCTCACCTCGTCAACACCCCAAGGGGTGCAGCCCCGGCAGGCAGAGCGGTTTCCCTTGGCTTTGTAATTCAGATCAGCACACACATGTACACACATGCACGCAGGCTCCCCACATGTGCACACACCACACACGTGAACACACGTATAGGCACACATGGAAACACACCACACACATAAACACACATGTACACGCAAGCACGCACATGCATATAGGCTCCCTGTGCACACATACACTACACGTGTGTACACACATAGGCACATGTCATACATGGGAAAAGGCCCCACGCGCAAACACACACATGTACACACATGTGCACATGTGTGTGCAGGCTCCCTACATGTGCACACACAGGCACACACCACACATGGAAACACACCCCACACCTGAGCACACATGTACACACATGCATGCAGGTTCCCTGTGTGCATATGAACCACACATGTGTACACACATAGGTGCACATCACATGTGGAAACACACCCCACACATGAACACACATGTACACTCACGTACACAACGCACACAGACTCCCTGTGCGTGAGCACACACTACACATGTGTGCACACACAGGCACATATCACACGTGGAAACACCACACACATGAGCATACATGTACACTCACGTACACAAGGCACACAGACTCCCTGTGTGTGAGCACACACCACACATGTGTGCACACACAGGCACACATCACACATGGAAACACACCACACACATGAGCACACACATGTGCACACACCACGGGCACATGCAGGCACCATGCATATGCACATACAACATCCACACATGCAAACACGCTGCACACACGTATACCACACACGTGCACACGCACACACACCATGCGTTCAAAGGAGCCCCAGTGGATCTCCTCACTCATGCACGTACCACATGCACACACGCAAACACACCACACACATATATACCACACGCGTGCACGCACACACACGCTATGCCTTCAAAGGAGCCCCAGTGGACCTCCTCATCATCAGAAGTCTCCCCTAAGGTGACCGAGTCACTGGAAGTCCCTGTGGGTGGTCCTGAGCAGGAATCAGGACCTGGGCTCTGGGCCGGCATTACTAATGGTTCTGGGGAAAGCCCACCCTGCCCTTGCAAGTTCAGCTCATGAGAAAACTTCATGATGCGGTTTCTCAGAGGTCATTGCTCTGTTTGCAAGTCATAGCGGTCAGGGTCTCTTCCTGTGGCCTCAGGTCCAGCTGGGAAGGGTGGGTTAGGGAGGCTGGTGCCTTGTTAAGTGGACTCCCCGCTTCGCAGCGCCTTCTCTGGGGCTCGAGTTGGGCCCAGGGTGCCTGCTCCCTGCCCAGCTCCCACCTATAAATATCATCAGTGGCAGGTCCCCTGTCAGCACAGCTGATGGACGGTCCTCACCTGCTATTACGGCCTGTGACTGCGCGGAAATTAATTTAAGTGGTAGTTAATTTCTAATGAATTCCACTCAAGCGGTTAATACGGTCCCTGGGTGTTATGGTAACCTTCACGGATCACTGCTTTATGTAAATAAATTCTACTTTACGCTGGTTTATTAGAAAAGAGAGCGAGATTGGGGAGTCTGGCTGGATCTTGTCTGCAAACACTCATGGAGAACCCTCTGCAGGAACTTGGTTTAAAAGGAAGGTGGGAACACCCATCGGACTTCTCCTAGGTGCTGAGCTCCCTGGGGTGCTAAGCCACCCGTCTCCATGCTCTGGGCAAATATCTCCAAGTCTGGTGTGTTCCAAGGAGGATAAGGAGGAGGAGAGCTTTCGCCTTAAAAATCCTTGCAAGTTCCACGGCAGACCCGTGAGAAGATGGCCTCTGAGGCCTCCGTCTGAGGCTGCGGGCGGCCGGGGGCGGGGGGTGACTGGGCAGGAGGTGCGAAAGGCTCTCGGGGAAGTGGACCCACCTCTCCGTGCATGGGGGTGGGTGCTTCCGCGCCCCCGAGGAGATGAAGGTGAGGATGACTCTTCAATGACCCCCCGGGTCTGTGTGCAGCGGTGGCATGAGGCTGGGGCTGGACCTGACGGGGTTGCCAGCAGCTGGTACCCAGGAGCGTCTGGAGTTTACACAGATGACCTGGGCTCACCCGTCTGCTCTTCTAGCTCAGACGGCCTTCCCGGCACCCCAGATGTGCAGCTTCAACGACAGGCATTTTTTCCTTACAGTCCTGGGGGCTGGACGCCTGAGACCGAGGTGTCAGTGGGCTCTTCCCAGGCCCGCAGAGGCCACCTTCCCGCAGTGTCCCCACAGGGAGGAGCATGAGCTCCCTGGGGCCTTCACACACCAGGCAGGCAGCGTGTCGGGGCTCCAGGGCCCCACCCTTGCCACCCTGTCTAAGCGCGCTCCCCAAAGCCCCGTCTCTGACTGCCACGCTGGGGCGAGGGCTTCCAGGCGGGATCAGGGGGCCACTGGCGTCTGGTCGGTCCCGCTGCGGCGCGCTGGCCTTCCGTCTCCCCAGCTCCATGCTCTCACGCGGTTCCTGCCTCTGGGGCCGTCTCCCTCTGGGGTCGGGGTCTCCCCCACTGTGGCTGTCGGGTGTGGCCATGGTGGAGTCCTCTCAATCTCACACGGGCAGCTGGCTGGCCAGACTGACCCCTGGGCTTCTCGCCCACCTCCCCCTGAGCGGCGTCCACCTGCCAGCCTTGCTGATCTTGCTACGTGGCCACTGAAGGCTCCCAGGGCGGGTGTCCAGGAGGTGCCTGGAGGAGCCAGTCACTGGGAGGACACTCTGGCCAGAGTCCGACAGGGCTGCACCCTGAGAAATGAGCGTCTGGTGTCCACAGGCCACTGCTTGTGGGTCTCTGCTACATGGTTTGAAAGGACTTAGACAGGCTGTCCAGAGAAACGGACCCAGAGGGATGCAGTCTAGGAGCTGGCCTGTGAGAGCTGGGGGCCCACGTCTGGGGACCTTGGGGAGGTGTGACGTCCCCACCGCGCCCACACCTGCAGGCTGGGGACTCTGGCGGGGCGTCTGCGTTGGTCTTGGGCTGAGTGCCTCCTTCTTGGGCCAGTGGACTTGGCTCCCGGCCTTGCCCTGGTCGGGTGAGGCCTGCCCACAGTGGGAGGGTGACCCACGGGACTCAGAGGCCGTGGCTTGCATGCTCGTCCAATCCACGGGGGCCTGCTCGTCAGACGTCCAGGCCAGCGCCTGCCCCCGCCGGGGCTCACCACCTGCCTGCCCCATGTGCTGTCTCGGCGGCCAGCGCTCTGGGTGGTCAGGTGGTCATCATGGGCACCCGCTGCAGCTGCAGAGCCAGCTGAGGGTCTTTGCAGAGAGCGACTGGTCGAGACCCCTGACCCAGAAACCCTCCTGGCCCCCAGAACCTACGCAGTCCAGGCGGCACCCTGCCGCACCGCACCCCGTGTCCCTCCCGTGGTGGCCGGAGGGGCACCCCTCGCTTCCCAACCCCAGGCACTGCCCCCCCAGGCCTGGGCAGAGGCGGCACTGCGCCCACCTTCACTGGGCCACGCCGGTCACCAAGGGCCGTTTCCGGAGCAGGGAGACACATGTCTGCCCACCCCCCACATGACAGACCATCCCGCCTCCCACGAACACGCCCCGGATCCTGCTCGCTGAGCCTCAGGCTTCTGGCTCCCGTGGCCCTGTCGGAGGCCCCGGAAGCCCCAGACCAGAAACTGTTTGCGCTTTGCGGCTCTGCCGGGACCATCGTTTCCCCTACTCGGGGCTGATCTGCCACTATCCAGGCCACCACCTGACTCACGGAGGCGCCCAGGCAGGTGTCCGTCCGCCCTGCAGACCAGTGCCCTGTGTCCACACCCACAGAGGGCTCCCTTGCGGCTGCGGATGCCCCGTGTTTCCTGCCAGCCCACGGAGTTTATCCCCACGCAGGGATATAGCCTCGGCCAAGGCTCGAAGTGCGGGCTTAGGGTCTTGATCTGAACACTTCCCCGAAAGCCGGGCAGCTGGAAGGCTGTGCCGCGTAAAACTGCTTCTCATGGGATCAACTGAACTTGGAGTCACACATCCTCCCCGGCCTGCCGCTGGGGGCCATCAGCCTGTCGCCCCCTTACTGGGGTCCTTCCTGCTCCCGTGGTGCCTCACCCCCTCATTTGGACTGGGGGTGGGGCGTCCTCGATTCTCAGGTCTGTCCCCCCGCCCCAGCCCAGCCTGGGCAGCGCCCCCCGGTCACCCTCAGCTCCCTGCAGTCTGCCTCCGCGCTCCTGCCCCACACCGGGGAGCCTGGCTCACCACCCGCCCGGAGCACACCCGGGACCCGCCCCAGCCTCTGCCCCCAGGCTTTCTGCCGCTCTGCCTGCCTCCCGGGGGGAGGGAACCTGGGCAGCAGAGCCCTGTATGCAGCTACAGGCAGAGTTTCTCCTCCTTTGCGTCCAGGGCAGTCTCTGGCAAGTAAGCAAAATTGCTGGGTGAATTGGGGAAAGTTGCTTAAAAGGATGAAAGGGATGAGGACCAGGGGCAGCTGGTGTTCAGTTTGTGCTCTAACCCTTCCCTCTTTGACTGCCTGGAATGTTGGACATAATAGCTGGAGCTCCAGCCACCATACTGTGTCAAGAGGGTGCCATTAGAATAGAAATCAAGCACCGAGAATTACAGGTAACGAGAGGACAGAAAGCGATGCTGCCGTAACAGCCCGCAGCCTTCTGATGGCCTTGCTCCGTGCCCGTGGGCGAGGCACTGTGCACTTTGTTCGTGTGTGTGAGTGCTACTTCCAGCCTGTCTCCTGCAGTGGAGACAGCACACAGTTGATTCATACTGTCAAGCTCTCAGCCAGCACGACTGCTATGTAGGAACCCATATACCTGCCAGGTGCCTGGCGCAGAACATAATGCGAAAGAAATGGACAAATGAGTGTGAGTCACGAAGTCTGATTCACTCCCCAGAGAAGACTCCTTGATTCTATCATCTCAAACAACAAGCTAGGCAGTTAAACCAATAAAAGTTGTAAGAGAAAAGCTGGCTTCGTTTTAGAATAGGCGATTCCATATCATCAACTACCGAAAGAATCATTACAGCTTTAGACAGAAATCTTAGGAGAAAGCCGCACTCTGGACTTCCTGAAAGGCTGAAGTGAACTGCCAGTATTTCTGCACTGTGGTTTGTTTTGTGCTTAGTATAATGGCATCACTATATAAGGAAGAACACGCATCACTTTCTGGGGAGAAGACAATGAATCTTTCATGATGCCAGCCAGACGAGGAATCTGTCTGAGCTCCCACGTGGGAGCTGGTTGACTGGGTCCCAGAGGCTGGCCAGAGCTGGCTTCCAGACAGCTCTCTTCCTGTTTAAGCACCACGCAGCCACCCCCAACTACTCTTGCAAGACAGCGCTCTTTGTTCTGTCAATTTCTCATTCTTTTTTCCTGTGCTTTTTAAAACTGAAAAATGAACCTGGAAGAAAAAATAACTGATCTCTAATTGGAAATCACAACCACCAATTACAAAACAGGACAAAATGCCTTACACAGCAAAAAAGTAAAAAGAAAAAAATTCATACAGACGCAGCAAAATGCCCTAACCTGAAAACAACACTTACATTATCCTACAACAGCTTGTTGAAGACACTGGGGCAGAACCGCCTGGGGACGGGAGGGTGCCCCGCGGTTGTTGACACGAGCACCGTCCAGATGTCCTCAACTTTAGGACAGTGCTCAAAACAGGGCAGGTCCGGGAGTTGCAGGAATTTGCTTGTAGATTCTCAGGACTTAAAGGATGATCAAGCTTGCTTCTGGGGAGAGAGCCTGGGTCTGGAGTTGGAGAGAAAGACCAGCACTGCATCTTGGGCATCGTTTTGCATGTTGAACAATTTGAATACATCATCTAGTAGCGATAATTAATTTAAGTGAAAATTGTTTTCAAAAGTGTTTGATACCACTTGTAGTGAATCAAACAGCACCTCCTGCTAAAGCTATGTCTTTAAAACCCGAGTATGTGACCCTACCGGAAACAGGTCTTTGCAGACGTGATGGAGTTAGTGATGTTGTGATGAGATGGTCCTGGACTAGGGGGTGAGAATGCATTTCTGTTGCTTGAAGCCACCAAGGCTGAGAGTTTGTTACAGCAGCCCAGGGAAGTGACACTCCCACTTTTGCCCCTAAATCATCTTGGCTTCTAGCCAGGATCACTAAGTTCTTTCCTTCCTTACTTTCCATCTTAAACTTGTGCCCATTTGGAATGAACCAGGGGGGCACTCTGTAAAGCCGATCAGCTCATAAGGCACAAGAATAAAACATGATCCAACAGCTGCTTACCCAGCCTCTCCAAAGCACAGCCAGAGAGCTGCTGTGTCAGGGGAAGGATTTTACTCTCAAAACAGGTCTTTTTCTCATTCTTCCCAAAGAATAAATTCCTTTATCATGATGAAAAAAACGATTCAGTGAGTTCTTAAGACTTCACATTTTAAGTTTAGGGAGAGCCCATTGTTTGAAGATTTAAATTTTGCAGCAACCACAAAAAGCCAAAAACAGCCCAAGTACCTGTGGGAGGAAGGATGGGTCCTCGTTGGGAGGAGACAGAAGATGGAAGGAAACTTCTCAAACAACTGCCTGGTGTGTGATTTGATAAAGAAATACAGGTGGAGAGAACAGTACAAGCTGGGGATGGGCAGAAACCACGGTCTCCCTTATTATGCTTTAATTTTTATTTTTAATTGGAGGATAATTGCTTTGCAATGTTGTGTTGGTTTCTGCCACACAGCAGTGTGAATCAGCCGTAAGTATATGCACAGCACCTCCCTCCTGACTCCCTCCCACCCCTCCCCTATCGCTCCCCTCTAGCTCTTGTGCGCTCTTTAACTTCTTTCTGTTTACTTACTGACTCTGGCTTTTTTGGTCGCACTGGGTCTTCGTTGCTCTGTGTGGGCTCTCTCCAGTCTGGGTAAGCGGGGGCTTCTCATCACTGCGGCACCTTCTCGTCAGGACGCACAGCTCTAGGCTTACTGGCTTCCGAATTTGCAGCATGTGGGCTTCGTTGCTCTCAGGCATGCGGAATCTTCCCGGACCAGGGATTGAACCCATGTCCCCTGCGTTGACAGGCAGATTCTTAACCACTGGACAGCTAAGGAAGTCCCCACTTCATCTTTTAAGATTAAAGAAGTACAGAAGGGGAAAAGAGCATGGAGGGCCCTCAAAAAATTAAAAACAGAAGTACCATATGATCCATTAACTCCACTTCTGGGTGTTTATCCAAAGAAAACAAAAACATTAACTTGAAAAAAAATCTGCATCCCTGTGCAGCACTGTTCACAGAATGAAGATACGGAGTCAAGCTGAGCGTCCAATGTCGTTGTTCTTTAGTCGCTGAGTCCTGTCTGACTCTTTTGTGACCCCACCTGCCAGGCTCCTCTGTCCATGGAATTCTCCAGGCAAGAATACTGGAGTGGGTTGTCATGCCTTCCTCCAGGGGATCTTCCCAAACAAGGGATTGAACCCAGGTCTCCTGCATTGCAGGCAGATGGTTTACAGTCTGAGCTACCAGGGAAGCCCCAAAAGAAAGGGTTCAAAGTTCCAATTGAAAGCTGCTAAGACTAAACCTTAGAAGTGCTCAGGACAAGGAGAAAACTCTGTGACCACACGTGGTGCCTGTTAACTAGGCTATTGTGGTGACTGTTTTGCAATATACACAAATACTGAATCTTGATGTTGTACATCTGAACCTAATATAATGTCATGTGTCTCAACAAAAACCGAAGAAAGAAATGCTCAGAATGAATTGTACTGGGTTCCAGCTTCGGGGGCTCACGCTCCGGGCATCCCTCAGCCCTCCCAGGAGACTGAGGTTGGAAAGTCTTGAATGCAAGCAGGCGCCTGCAGCCTCGGGTCGGCTCCGCGCGGCGGCTCACTGATGTCAGGTGAAGCCGGGAAAGGCAACTGCGTCCTGGCTGGACAGTGGCGGCGGGCGGGGGCGGGGAGCGGCAGGCCCCGCGTGGACAGCTGGCGGTCATCCTGCTTCAGGGAGGCCTGGGAGCTCGGACTCCGGGCCAGTCCATCATGGCGTCAGCCCGCACACACATTGACCCTGACAGACGGGGCCCCCTGGGTGCGTGGCTGGGGACAGGAGGGGCCTGCAGGGGCCGAGGGTCGCTTTTTCTTTCTCCATCTTTCTGGCTCATTCTTTTCAGTAAGCAGATTGTTCACAGAAGTTTACATTTTCCTCCTAGATACCACTTATCAAAGTGAGATATAAACCCAACTCCTCAAGAAACCTACACCAAAAGTAAACCTGCATTCCCATCCCATCCCACCCTTCCCCGAGAACCGCAAACACTGCTGTCTTGGTGTGCATTGCCCCAGAACTTCTTACACCGTTTCCCAACTATTTTTACTTGGAAAACACACATACACATTTCTAAGAGTTTATTTTGTTCACAAAAGAAGACACGCTTTGTACCCCGACGTCCAGTTTTCTTTGTATACTTGATAATCAGAAACTCGGGGCTGGTGTTGGTCACGGCTCGGAGAGCCCTGTCACTTAGCTCAGGGCCGCGTGCCCTACGCTCCTGGGACCACGTCATCATCGGTTTGACCATGGGCCCCCAGCAGAGCCTTTGACTGCTTCTTCTGCCCTGATAAGCGCAGCCCATGGATTCCTGTGTGTGTGCAAGCATCTCACTGAGATGACGCCCAGAGCGCAGTCAGGAAGAACGTGCGTTTTACACACAAGAGTTGCCTGGTGTCTGGAGGCACCGCCACCTGCAGTTTATGGGAAGCTCCGTTCATGGCCAGAGTTCCCCATGGATAATGTGCTTCTTAACGCCTGCAAATCTGATGGGCAGACACGCGCTCCGCGTTTGTCTCATTTCCTGGTTACTGGTGAGACACCCACAACTCTGTGGGGCCGCCTGGACGCGCGCCTGTTCACGCCTTCCACCCATTGTTGTCAGCTTGCATGGCCCTTCCCCGGGGATGCTCTTTCTGGCACCTGAGACCTTTACCCTGTTGTGTGGCCCTCACACACGGGCCCCTGTCCTGTTCCATAGGACGTGGTGACAGTACCCCTTGCCCTGGGGGCTGAGGGCAGCGAGAGGGAAGTGTCCACACCTTCCGGGGGTGTCATGGACTGGGACCTCGGGCCTGGCTCCTGGCTGGTAATGTAAGAAAACCTGGACCCCCGAGGTTGCACTTCTCAGAGAGGAAGCAGGAGGGCAGGACCGTGACCTCAGCATGGAGGGAGCCACCCTGAGAGTGGGACCCTGTACCCTGGACTTGAAACCTCAGGGCCGGGACTGGATCCCCTTGGGGACCAAGAGCCGGGCCTCGGGTGGCCTCTCCGCAGCAGGAGGGAGGCGAGGCCACGCCAGCCTGGGGGATCTAATGCTCTTTCCATCGGAGGGCAGTGCTGATGTGCATACTCACGAAGCCATTGACTCCTGGACTTCATGGAGCAGACGGAGGGGTGTCGGGGCAGCAGAGCAGGAGAGCAACAGCTGTTCCCACCAGGTGTGGAGTGCACCTGCCGGGCAAGCCTGTCTAGTGTCTTCCTTCTTGACCCCTGGCGTCCACACTGTGCTTGAAAGATCGTCACGGGTTGCTGCCTCCTGACCTCGGCTGATCTTCCTGTCGTGCTGTGATCCGGGGCTGTAGTGCTGGCCCATTGGGTACCAAGAAGAAGACAGTCATTCTCTGACCTTTAAATAGGGACGAGCGAGCCCCAGAAAAGAGCGACTCACACATTCACCACTGTAGCCTGTGACGGGTGACCCCGGACACCGGCTCCAGATCACAGTCTGTGGAGTCCACAGAAGCAGTTCTGCAGACTCAGTTCATACCCACTGAGCACACACACTCATGCACCCATGCAGACAGGGCACACAGCAGCTTACAAGGGCATGCATGTACACACGGCACCCACACATACATGGACACACGTATGCACGCACACTTCTAGTCTCAGACCAAGGATGGTAAACGCATTAAATCAATGTCCAAAATACATTTATATAGGTATAAACGAGTTGACTCTTCTGCGACCTACAGATGGCTATCCAGCCCTCCCCGGCTCACCCTGGAGGCAGGAATGCTGAGGACATGAATCTGAATCCACAGGCTGCAGCGTGGGTGTGGCTGAACAGAGACAGGGCAGCCTTGGAAGAACATGCCCTCTGACTGGACAAAGCCAGCTCTCCCTCCACCGGACGCCCATCTGCCCGCCTGAGCACCAACACAGCTGAGTTCACACTGGAGGTAGGAGGGCCCCGGTTCCAGGTGGGGCTCTGGCTTCGTCGGGTCCCGGGCCACAAGGAGGTGAGCCGCAGGCCAGGCCGCAGGGGGTCTGCTCGGTGGAACGCTGCAGGGTGTTCACGTGCCACTGTCCTCTCCGTACGGCAGCACCGTCTCCCGGGCAGGGCTTCTACATCTGTCTCTGCTTGTGCTTTGGGTTGGTCTTGCAGTAGATGAACCAGCGCCCGCGCCTCTTCACCAGGTAGCAGCCCTTGCAGCGCTTTTTGAGGACGCCCTTGGTCTTGAAGCCCAGGGCGGGCTGCAGGCCGAGCGCCGGGCGCGCGGCGAGGAGCGCGGCAACCAGGCCGGGGGGCGTGTGAGTGGCAGGGCCGGCGCGCGGGGGGCCCTGCGCGAGCGCGGAAAGCGGGCGGCCCCCCAGCTGCAGCAGCGGGCCCACGGCGGAGGCCACTCTCCTTAGGAGGGCGGTGGCCATGTCGTGGCTGGACCTGGGGACGGAGAGGAGAAGTTGTCACATTGGCCGGTGGCTCGCGCCGCCGAGAAAACCGCCCTCCCCGCGCCCCTGCGCTCAGGACATGGGGCCCAGGAGGAAGCGTGTCCCTGGGAGGACACGAGCGCGGCCAGGCGCACGGGGTCCCCCTCTGATCCCGGCACCGAGCCCGGGGTCCCCGGCCGCGGGGCCGCACGAGGCCTGCGTCCACGCTCTCCTCGGGCGGCCCGGTCCTGGGGTCACAGGGCACAAAGCGTGAGGTCCCGGACAGTGCCGGGCCCGCACCCGCGGCTCAGCGGGGGAAATCGAGGCCAGGGGTCCCCGACTAGCGCCCTCCTGGAGCTTCGAACTTCTGCCGCCTCCGGAGCCCCTCAGAACCCCCAGGACCCACCTGGAAAGACCGCGCCCGGCTCGACTGTGGCGCGCGTCCCCAGCCCGTGCGCCTGCGCCCTGGGCCGCGCCTGCGCAGTGAGACGGGGACGCCGCCGTTCAGAGTGTCCGCCAGGAAGGAAGATGGCGGCGGGGTCACGTGGCCGGTGCCTGCGGGGCCGGACACAGAGGCGGAGCCAAGTCGGTGCGGAGCGAAGGTCGTTGGGTTCCTCCCCGGTGGGCTGCCTTTCTCCTCCCCTTACAACCCGGCCTTCCCGTTCCCTGCCTGTGTACCCAAGTCCCTCCAGTCTTGCCTGACTCTGTGCGACCCCATGGACTGCAGCCCTCCAGGCTCCTCTGTCCATGGGATTCTCCAGGAAGGAATACTGGAGTGGGTTGTCAGCATCCCTCCAGAGACTGTTCCCCACTCGGGGATCAAACCGTGCACCTGCATCCTTTTCCTGGGGACTCCCTCCGCCTTGTGGGCCACAGGGCATCTAAAGGTTTTGGGCGGCCCTGGCGGGTGGGGATTTTTCACACTGTTCATGAGGTTCTCAAGGCAAGACTGCTGAAGTGGTTTACCATTCCCTTCTCCAGAGGATCACGTTTTGTCAGAACTCTCCACCATGACCCATCTGTCCATATTGGGTGGCCCTACATGGCATGACTCATAGTTTCAGTGAGCTAGACAAGGCTGTGGTCCATGTGATCAGATTGGTTAGTTTTCTGTGATTGTGGTTTTCAGTCTGTCTGCCCTCTGATGGAAAAGGATAAGAGGCTTACGGAAGCTTCCTGATGGGAGAGACTAACTGAGGGGGAAACTGGGTCTTGTTCTGATGGGCGGAGTCGTGCTCAGTAAATCTTTAATCCAATTTTCTTTTGATGGGTAGTGCTGTGTTCCCTCCCTGTTGTTTGACCTGAGGCCAAACTACGGTGGAGGTAATGAAAATAATGGCAACCTCCTTCAAAAGGTCCCATGATGCACTGCTGCACTCAGTGCTCCCGACCCTGCAGCAGGCCACTGCCGACCCACGCCTCTGCTGGAGACTCCCAGACACTCACGGGCAAGTTTGGGTCAGTGTCTTGTGCGGTCACTGCTCCTTTCTCCTGGGTCCTGGTGCGTACAAGGTTCTGTTTGTGTCCTCCAGGAGTGTATTTTCTCAGTCATGTGTAAGTTCTGGCAGCTCTATGGTGGGTTAATGGCCACCTCCTCCAAGAGGGCTTATGCCACACCCAGGTCTGCTGCACCCGGAGCCCTTGCCCCCGCAGCAGCCCCCTGCTGACCCGTACCTCCTCAGGAGACACTCACACAGTTCTGTCTCAGTCTCTGTGGGGGCTCTCGGTCCTGGTGTGCCCTCTGCCTCTGAGCATCTCTGGTGGGTATGGGGTTTGATTCTAAACGTGATTTCACCTCTCCTATTGTCTTGCTGGGGTAGTGCTCAAAGTAATTCTCAAAATTCTCCAAGCCAGGCTTCAACAGTACGTGAACCATGAACTTCCAGATGTTCAAGCTGGATTTAGAAAAGGCAGAGGAACCAGAGATCAAATTGCCAACATCTGCTGGCTCATCGAAAAAGCAAGAGTTCCAGAAAAGCATCTTCTGCTTTATTGACTCTGCCAAAGCCTTTGACTGTGTGGATCACAACAAACGGTGGAAAATTCTGAAAGAGATGGGAATACCAGACCACCTGACCTGCCTCCTGAGAAATCTGTATGCAGGTCAGGAAGCAACAGTTAGAACTGGACGTGGAACAACAGACTGGTTCCAGACAGGCAAAGGAGTGTGTCAAGGCTGTATACTGTCACCCTGCTTATTTAACTTACATGCAGAGTACATCATGAGAAATGCTGGACTGGATGAAGCACAAGCTGGAATCAAGATTACTGGGAGAAATATCAATAACCTCAGATAGGCAGATGACACCAACTTTATGGCAGAAAGTGAACTAAAGAGTCTGTTGATGAAAGTGAAAGAGGAGAGTGAAAAAGTTGGCTTAAACCTCAACATTCAGAAAACTAAGATCATGGCATCTGGTCCCATCACTTCATGGCAAATAGATGGGGAAACAGTGGAAACAGTGACAGACTATTTTTTGGGGCTCCAAAATCACTGCAGATGGTGACTGCAGCCATGAAATTAAAAGACGCTTGCTCCTTGGAATTAAAGTTATGACCAACCTAGACAACTTATTAAAAAGCAGAGACATTACTTTGCCAACAAAGGTCCATCTAGTCAAAGCTATGGTTTTTCCAGTAGTCATATATGGATGTGAGAGTTGGGCTGTAAAGAAAGCTGAGCACAGAAGAATTGATGCTTTTGAACTGTGGTGTTGGAGAAGACTCTCGAGAGTACCCTGGACAGCAAGAAGATCCAACCAGTCCATCCTAAAGGAAATCAGTCCTGAATATTCATTGAAACGACTGAAGCTGAAACTCCAATACTTCGGCCACCTGATGCGAAGAACTGACTCACTGGAAAAGACCCTGATGCTGGGAAAGGCTGAAGGCTGGAGGAGAAGGGGACAACAGAGGATGAAATGGTTGGATGGCATCACCGACTCAGGACATGAGTTTGAGTAAGCTCCAGGAGTTGGTGATGGACAGGGAGGCCTGGCATGCTGCAGTCCATGGGGTCGCAAAGAGTCGGACATGACTGAGCGACTGAACTGAACTGGGGCTCGGGGAGGCGCTGGGAGAAGGGATGCAAAAATGGGAACAAAGTAGGTATCTAGAATGCAAGACAAGTAGACTTTTTTTTTTTTTTTTTAATATACCAACCTCAAAACAAAATCTATAAAAAACACATGCTTATATTAAATAGATATCCTGGGAGAAATGTGACGAGGTTCAGGGAAATGCGTGGAAATAGGTCCTGGTCCTAACTGACTGTAGTTACATTTACTTCCTCCAACATATTATTATGAAAACTTCCAAACAGAGAAAAATTGAAAGACATACTTGGCGAACACTCATATACCCACCGTATAGATTCCACAATAAACTCGCCATGCCTGTCTTTCCGGGCCGTGTCCCCGTGGACACACGTACTGTCCATGCACACTAAGGCACGCAGGACACGGCCGGCGCCACACGCGCACCACTGACCCATCAGCGCGCTCTGCACTCTGCCCAGGTGCGCTGGCTGGCGCCAGCCTCTTGAGCATCGGTCAGTGGATGCTCCGACGGGGAGGTAATCTCAGCACCGTCGCCTCTCGTGGCCACACCTCCCTGAGGTCCAGGCTGTGGGCGCCCTCAGCTCCTGGAGAGTGGGGTGTGCAACCCCACTCCAGCTCTGGGATCGCCCCCGTGCGCCCCCCTTGCCATGTGAGCCGACCCTCCCGACGGGTCTGTGCACAGGCAGCCCTGAGGGGCAGGAAGGAAGCTGGGCCCGGGCCGCGAGCCGGAGCCCTGCCCAGGTATGCTCCAGAGCAGCGGGTCTTTCAGGATGACCGGCATGAGCGATGCCATGGGATGCACTTTAGTGGCAGTTTCAGTGGGCTCTGCTGCAGAAACCCCAGGACCGCAAAGAGATGCGCACCGTCCACCAGGGTGGACGTCCAGTTTCCTCCAAGCAAGGACGCTTGTCCAGCCTTCACCGACAAAAGACGCATACCTCCCCAGGATTACCCGTTACCATGGAAAGGAAGCACTGCATCTCCCGCTTCCACCCTCCCGGCCCTGCCCCTGGTAGGTGGAGCCGCCGCTCCGGGCTACGGGTGCACAGTTTCCCGCCTTACCCGGCGGAGCCCCTCCTCCGCCGCGCCCGCCGGCCGCACCGCGCACGCGCATGCCCCCTGCCCGGCTACATCCGGGCGGAGCCAGCTCTGCGGACGCCGGGCGCGTGCGTCGGCGTGTCGGCGCGCGGGGTCGAAGGTCAGCCCGCAAGATGGCAGCCCGCAAGATGGCGGCGGTGCTGACCTTCCTCAGGTTCCTGGGCCGGGGCGGCGCGGTGACGCGCGGCCTGCCCGGGGGCGCCAGGTGCTTTGGGGTGCGGACCTCGCCGACCGGGGAGAAGGTCACGCACACCGGCCAGGTATAACCACGACGGCGCAGAGAGCGCCCTCCCCTCGGGGCGCCCAGGCGGGCGGAGCCCCGGTCCGGCCCCCAGGTCCCGCGGTCCAGCGTCTGGGTGCTCGTGGGGCCCAAGTCCAGTGCTCGCGGTCCCGTCGCCCAGCAGCCCAGCCCCGGGCTCCCGCGTCCCACGGTCCAGTCCCCCTGGGGGCCGTAGGCCCCTGTACCCTTGGTCCAGCCTTGGCTGTCGCGGTCCCCGGGATCCCCGGGTCCTGGATCCGCAGGGTTGGGTACCGAGGACCGAGGCGCTTGGTGTTTGCAGCCGCTGTGGCCTCACCGTCAGAGCTTCGGCGAGCTCCGAAACTAGACCGACACCCCGGGGGAGCCCCTTGGTTACTGTGGGGAGGCCTCCGTCGGGGTCAGAAACCGCAAACTGGGTGGGTCAAATCTTCTAACGTTTGTGTAAGATTAAATAGCGTATTTAATAACTCGAGGGTCTGCTGTCGACTGAAACACAGTCTTAGGTATAATCCTAATTCCAAAGATGAGCGAGTAAGTTCTTGTGATGTGGAAAGATCACCCAGCAGGTTCAGAGGGGCAGGCTGCGCTGCGGCCTGTCAGATGGAAGGTCAGCGTGTCCGCCTCCGCTGGGACTGCTCTCCTCTCGTTCTTCCAGTTTGAACTGCTGCCTGTGGTCATGTTAGGAACCCCGCTGAGAAATGTCCGTGGGGCGCAGCTCCTCAGTGTGTGATCATATGCACGGCCTAACATGAAGAAAACGCTTTTTCTGTAAGGTCTGTGATTGATACAAAGGTACGGAATTGGGCTGTAAATAGCACCCCTCTTGTTTTCAGGTTTATGACGATGGAGACTACAGGAAAGTTCGATTTGTAGGTCGTCAGAAAGAGGTAAGGAAAAGATGTGGTAAAGGAAGGGCTTGCCAGGCGGCTCCGTGGTAGAGAATCCTGCTGCAAGTGCAGGAGACCTGAGCCCCACCTGGGGACTCGGGGCCTGTTCCTATCCAAGGTCCAGAGTGTCCAGGGGATATGTGTTCATGTAAGATGTGCAGCAAGTCTCTCAGGTTTTCGTTCTTGCAAGAAAAAATTGGTGTTTCAGTTCAGTCGCTCAGTCGTGTCCGACTCTCTGCGACCCCGTGAATCACAGCACGCCAGGCCTCCCTGTCCATCACCAACTCCCGGAGTTCACTCAGACTCACGTCCCTTGAGTTGGTGATGCCACCCAGCCATCTCATCCTCTGTCATCCCCTTCTCCACCTCTTTCTCTGGTTTGCAAGAGACTTGTTTTAAAAGATTTGGGTTTATTGAAAGACTGCACAGAGAGTACTCAGTTCCCATATACTGCGCCCCAACCTCCCCACCAGGCTCCCTGTTGTTCTCCTCTTGGCTGAACCTGCTCCCTTTGTTAGAGCACGTGCAGAGTGTTGAAACCTTGTGATTCACTCAAGTCTGTGGCTTCGGTTTCTTTGGGTTCACTCTTTGTGTTGTACATTCTGTTGGGCTTAGGAAGCTTCCCCGGTGGCTCAGACAGTAGAGCGTCTGCCTACAATGCGGGAGACCCAAGTTCAATCCCTGGGTCAGGAAGATCTCCTGGAGAGGGAAATGGCAACCCACTCGATTATTCTTGCCTGGAAAGTCTCATGGATGGAGGAACCTGGTAGGCTACAGTCCACAGGGTGCAGAGTCGGACACGACTGAGCGACTTCACTTTGTGTTGGGCTTGGGCTTAGTTGCTCAGTTGTGTCCAACTCTGTGACCCTGTGGACTGTAGTCCCCCAGAATCCTCTGTTTGTGAAATTTTTCAGTCAAGAATACTGGAGCAGGTTGCCATTTCCTTCTCCACGGGATCTTCCCAACCCAGGGATTGAACCTGCATCTTCTGTGTCTCCTGCATTGGCAGGTGGATTCTTTACCCGCTGAGCCACCAGGGAAGTACTTTCTGTGGGTCTCGACAAATGCATAATGTCTTATATCCAAACTGCAGTGTCACTCAGACTATTTCACTGTCCCAGCCCCCGCCCCCCACCCTCCTGTGCACCACCTCTTCACTCCCACCCCCTCAACAGTCCCTGACAAACCCCCATCTTACTGTCTCCACGGTTTGGTTGTATTTTGAGAAATAAAGCGGATCTGCACTTAGGCTGAGGGCCACGGAGAGCAGGAACTGGGCCGTAGCGCTGCCTTTGCGGGAAGGCGGGCTGCACCCACTCGCGGCTCTCGGGCAGTCTTGACCAGCGGGCCCGTGTGGCCGCAGCGAGTCTGCACAGCAGTGCCCGGCCCTTGGCCTGGGACGGGCCTCCTGGAGAGGTGAGGACGGAGTGGGGCCTGCTGTGGTCCTGGGTCACCTCAGGGAGGCAGAGGGCCCGAGTGGCCAGCTGTCCCCCTGTGGCGACAGACCTGTTTTCACTGCTCTGTGGTCACGCACGTGGAGTTAGAAGCCAGTGTTCCCTGCCCGTGAGTGACAGGCGTCACGGCCGCCTCAGGCAGTGGGTGTGCTGGGCCCAGGAGGTGGTTAGCATGGCTGTTGCGGGGCGCTGTTTCCAGGGTGCGGGGGCGCTGGGCCTGGGGCGCAGAAGGCAGTGGGACAGCACGTCATGTGTGCTGTGGCCCGGCTGCACTTCCTCCCTCCTTGCCCCCTTGCTGGAAGGAGGAGCCTGGGGGGCTTCAGGCAAGCCCCAGCCCAGGCCGACAGCGCTTTCCCGAGTCAGGACTGTCCCCCTCTGGGGGCTCAGTGTCGTGGCCGCAGGCGGGCGGGCTCTGAGCTTCCCTCTGGCTCCTGGACCGGGAGGCCTGTGCTCTTCCCAGGCTCAGATTTTAATACCGAAACTTCGCGCCCCTCCCCCTTCATTTGTAAAGTTGGATCATCGTTCCCTTCTCCTCACTGCAGTCCTGGGCCCTGGGGTGCGGCTGGGGTTCTGTGTGCAGGGCAGGGAGCCTCGGGGACCCCCAGGCAGGGCGCCTGTCACCATAGTGATAAACAGACACTCGGTTACTCCCAGAGCCAGAATCACAGTTTCCGTGGGCCGCGTTTACAGCTCGAGGGTCTCTTCTGTGCACTTGTGTCCGGGACGTCCAGGAAGGGAGAGGGGACCCCACCGCTGTGTGTGACCCGGTGACCCTTGGACCTGCAGAGATGGGCGGCCTTCAAGAGGTGGTCTGGCAGTGTTTGACCCTGAGTATGTCAGCTGGGGCGGGACGCAGCAGCTCCCTCAGATCCGACCCGAGTCTAGGGGCTGGACAGGGTGCTGCCCGCACCGCGGGGCTTACCCCGGGCCGTGCTTGGCGTGTCTGACTCCGGTTCTGGCTGCCGCGGGTGAGCAGGTCCCTGTCCATCAGCTCAGATGGCGCCCTAATGGCCTCCTGGCTGAGTCCTGCATGAAGAGACGCCGCCCCCACGGGGAGAGGAGAGATGCCTCCTTGCCGTTTCTCCACCAGCTTACACGTCACGAGTTGATTCCCTCCAGTGAGAAAACCAGTGGGCTTGGAGCAGCGCTGGGCCCAGCTGTGCCACTGTACTTTGCAGTTACTGTGCCATCATCCCTCCTGCCCCCGCGCCCCTGGCACCCCTGGGGAGCAGCCCTTGGCTGAGCCAAGGGCTTCAGTGTCCCACTTCCTGCTCGGGGCCAAACCAGCTCTTAGCTCAGAACCAGGTCCCCGTGTTGACGTGGTCATGGGGTCAGCAGCTTTTCCTGGTCGTTCCCTGAAGACAGGAGGAGGAGGGCGTGTCTGTGTGTGCGTGCACGTGTGTGTATGAGAGAAGAGGGTGGGGCAGGACGTTCCCAGCGGTGAGTCCAGGTAAAGACCAGCGGCAAGTCTTTGTGCTGCTGTGCTTCTTGGAGATTTTCTCTAAGTTTGAAATTACACGCAAATGAAGAGTTAAAACGTGTGTGCATGTGTGTAACTATCTGTATTACGAAGATCTGCATTGATGTTTAAACGAGAAGGTGCAGAGCGTCTTTGCTGGCAGCGCAGTGCACGCCTGTGGAGGGTGGTCTACACTGGAATTGCGCGGGAGCGTCAGGGGTTGGTATGTGTCTGTGTGAGCGCTCCTGTCTGTCTTGTTGCAGGTGAACGAGAACTTTGCCATCGATCTGATAGCGGAGCAGCCCGTGAGCCAAGTTGGGAGTCGGGTGATATCGTGCGACGGCGGCGGGGGGGCCCTGGGCCACCCCCGAGTGTACATAAACCTGGTAATGTGCTGTCCAGCCCCCAGCCCCAGCCCCGGTTCCTGTCCTGTTCTGTCCCCGCTGGCCGCACACGCTCGGCTCGGCCCTGCACACGAGCCGTCCACCAGGGCTGAGCAGAGGGCTGGCACGCACAGAGCTTCCAGGACAGGATAGAACTTGGGGTGGGCCGCCCCCTCGGGCAGGGCAGGCCCCGCCACCCCTGCTGATCCGTCCTGACTCGACCCCAGCCCCGAGGGGGGCCTCTGCTCAACACCTCCCTGCTCCAGTCCTCCCGGCCCCTGCCCAGGATGCCGCCTGCCTCATGGGCAGGGAGGGTGGGCTGGGACTGAGCCCACTGTTAACGGCAGGAAGCCCGGGGCCCTGACGCGCCTGGGGGGCGGGCCCCAGGGCCTCTGGCACAGCGCGTCCGGTGTTGGGCCCCGCGGCTCCCCTGGTGGCAGTGTGTTTCCAGGGCCTGGCTTCAGTGTCGGACGTCTACCAAGTGTGGACTGACGATGGAGGTGGAAGATGGAAATAGGGCAGCTCTCCCTTTGAATCTTTCAGGACAAGGAAACGAAGACGGGGACGTGCGGCTACTGCGGCCTGCAGTTCCGGCAGCAGCACCACTAGGGCGGCCGCGTGGCCGGGGCCCAGTGCAGGGCGAGCTGGAGGACCCGGGTGTGCAGAGCGCGTCTCTCAGTCACTGAGGCCCGGCCCTCCAGGGCCCGGCCGCCTGCTCCTTCCTCCCGGGGGAGCGTGGTGGGCGCGGGAGAAGTGGCGGGGCCACTCCGCCGGCTCAGCTCAGCTCCGCCCGGCACTCTGCCCCTCCCGCTCCTCAGCCGCCTGGTCTGAAATCCCACAAAGTTAAGTACTGTTTGAAGGTGTTAACAGTCACATGTGGACTGATTTAAATACTCTATGTGTATTTAAGAGAGTAATGGCTATGATGTGTTGTTCCACAAAAATAAATTCAGGAGGGGAGAGGACAGAGGTGTGGTGGGTGATGGGGGAACCTGGAGGAGAAGTTGGGGGGAGGGATGAGGGGGGGGAGGGGTTTACCTGAGCTGAGGGAGCACCTACCCAGCAAAGCTGCTGAGAAAAGACGCTCCTGGGTGCATGCTGACGATAAAGCAGAAGTTAAGGGAAGCCCTGGAGTCTGCAGGAAACGACTAAGCTTCCGGTTGGAAGGACCGGTGACCACACGGGCTGAGTTCCCAGAAGGGCGCCTGGTGTCCCCTTCAGCCCTGGAAGCTGGAGGCGGTAAGTGCTCCCGAGGCAGGGGCGCTGGGCACCCTGACGGAGGGGAGGCTCCAGCCTGCAGTGCTGGGGCAGGGCTGTCAGCTGCGAGTGGGCTCACGGAGGGGTTCGTGCGCCCGGGACACGTGGGTGCTCATCAGGCTTGCCCAGTCGGAACTGTCTGTGCGAGCACGTCGGGGGTGTGGGGGTGGGGGAAAGGAAAGGTCAGGGCCCTGGAGGTCTCACGGGGGTGGGGTGGGGCCGGAGTTATCTCTGGGTCTCCCTGCATTGGAGTGAGCGCCACGGGGCCCTGAGCAGGGATGGGCGCACCCTGATTTCAGGTGACTGGAGAACATGTCTCACCCAGAAGGGACCCGGAGGGGGGAACCTGGCCGGGGAGTGGAAGTGGAGGGAACCAGGGGTGGCAGGCGGCAGGCGGCCCACGGGAGGGGACAGCTCAGACTCAGGACCTGCACAGTAGACCCAGGGAGGGGCCCAGCCAAGCTGCAGGCTGCAGAGGGCTTCTGTCTTAACTCGTCAACGCTCTAGACTAATGCGGATGTTGAGTTTTACCAATGGAAACAGAGAACACATGGTTACCAAAGGGGAGAGGGAGGGGTAAATCAGGAGGCTGTGACTCACTCACACCCCTGTGTATAAAATAGGCGAGCAGCGGGGTCCTGGTGTGCATTACGGGGAGTTGCGTTCAGGTCCTGCTGTAACCGTGATGGGAATGAGTGTGAAGACATAGGTGTGTGTGTGGCTGAGTCACTTCACAGCAGAGACTAAGTCAACTCCAGTTAAAAAGGCCCTTCCACTTTTGTCCCCTTAAAACACGTCAGTGTTAGGGAAACTACACCAATGTGTCTGCAGTCGACTCTAGTCCTGGAGTAGCTGCGCCCTCCTGTGTCTCAGTTTATGGTCTCTGCTGCTCTGTTAATGTTTTTGCACTGAGTTAGTGAAAAGATCGGGGAAGGCAATGGCACCCCACTCCAGTACTCTTGCCTGGAAAATCCCATGGACGGAGGAGCCTGGTGGGCTGTAGTCCATGGGGTTGCGAAGAGTCGGACACAACTGAACGTCTTCACTTTCACTTTTCACTTTCATGCATTGGGGAAGGAAATGGCACCCCACTCCAGTGTTCTTGCCTGGAGAATCCCAGACTCAGGGGAGCCTGGTGGGCTGCTGTCGGTGGGGTCGCACAGAGTCGGACACGACTGAGCGACTCAGCAGCAGCAGTGAAAAGAGACTGGATGCAGTCAGCGTGGGGGGAGGGCGCACGGCTGGGTCTTTTCAGCTCTGGTCACACTTGCCACACACGTGTGTGCCTGAGGGGGCCTCCCGCTGCCGTCACACAGTCAGGTTTAGCATGATTCCCTTCAGTGACCAAGTTCAGAAAGTGTTTACCACCCCTGAAGTGCTGAAACGTTAAAACTGTAAAAAATAACGATGTGCATCAGGCAACTCTTGGCGCCTGAGAACTCTCGGCCATCTGACCGCTGGTCCCTGCACCTTGCCATCAGATCCCCTGTCGTGGCCAGGGCCTGTGTTCGCGTGCCTCTCGTTGTGTGCACCGGTGTGTGTATGAAACGGTAGATGTGGGGCTTGGCCCGTCCACAGCGTCAGGCGTCCACGGGCGGCTGTGGGAGTCCAGGCAGGAACGCGTCGTCTCCCGGCTGGGAGCGACCAGGAGATGGTGCTCTGCACGCAGGTGTCCCCTCCCGGAGCCGGGAGCCTGGGGCCGGGAGGCCATGCCCCCCAGAGCCCGCCCTCCAGGGCCTCGGCCCGGCTTCTGGTGGTGCCGCAGTCCTGGGTGTGGAGACCAGACGCGCGTCTGCCCATGACCTTCTCATGAGCACAGCACTCACTGGCTGTGGGGTGACCTCCTGTTAACTCGTTTCACTGCAGAGGCCCCAAGGTGAGGTTCCGGGGCGGCCTGGGTGCCAGGGGCTCCCCCAGGGCAGGGGACGCAGAGCACACTCTGCTCCCCCACGCCGGGCCCCGGGAAGGGGGCAGACGCGAGGCCCATGCTGTGGCTGCTGCTCCAGGGGCTGGGGGGAAGGGGGCTTGTGCCGGGAGCGCCCCTGAGGATCTGAGGAGCAGACCCAGTGAGACAGGGCAGGAGCCTGTGAGGCCTTCCCAGGACAGACAGCCCACCCAGTCCTCCACCTGCCTTTTGTCCTTAGAAAAACGTTAGTCACAGAAGAAACTTCGTCAGAGAAGTGAGAAAAATGCAAAGAAAAACTGACACAAAGATAGTAGTTTAGTCGTTGAAATCAAGACCCTTAGTTCCCTCTCAGGGGCCACAGACAATATTCTGAGCTGTGTGTGTCCTGTAAGCTGTCTTCCAGAGACTGAAACCCCTGCCAGGTGGGCAAAGTTAACTACACGGTGACCAGACTGTAGCCATGGCATGCTGTTCAGTAGCTGAGTCACGTCCGACTGCAGACCCCGTGGAGCACACCAGGCTTCCCTACTCTGTTTTCCGGAGTTTGCTCAAATTCATGTCCATTGAACTTGTGATGCTATCCAACCATCTCACCCTCTGTCATCCCCTCCTCCCAGGGGCTTTTCCAATGAGTCAGCTCTTCCCATCAGGTGGCCAGAGTTGGGGCTTCAGCTTCAACATCAGTCTTGACATGAAAGTCAAAGTCACTCAGTCATGTCCGACTCTTTGCAACCCATTAGACTACAGTCCATGGAATTCTCCAGGCCAGATTACTGGAGTGGGTAGCCTTTCCCTTCTCCAGGGGATCTTCCCAACCCAGGTCTCCCACATTGCAGGCCGATTCTTTACCAGCTGAGCCACAAGGGAAAGCCCAAGAATATGGGAGTAGGTAGCCTATCCCTTCTCCAGCGGATATTGCCAACCCAGGAATAGAATTGGGGTCTCCTGCATTGCAGGCGGCTTCTTTACCAACTGAGCTATGAGGGAGGCACAGCACCACAATTCTGAGAACTGGTCTCAAGTTTGGAACAAACTGACGCTGGAACTGAAGACTGCCTACCTAAAACAGGGTGACGCTGGTCAGACCACTGATGACAGCTTTCGAGATGCCTGTGCTTTCTGCACGGAGCCCCCGCCCGAGGTCTACAAAGGCATTTGAGCACTGATTGTCTTCCCTGTGGCTCAGAAGGTGAAGAATCCACCTACGATGCAGGACACCCAGGTTCAATCCCTGGGTCAGAAGATCCCCTGGAGAAGGGCATGGCAGCCCACTCCAGTATTCTTGCCTGAGGAATCCCATGGACGGAGGAACCTGGAGGGCTACAGTCTATGGGGTCGCAAAGAGTGGGACACGCCTGAGCGACACACACACACTCGTCAGTGGGGAAATGGCCTTTGAGCAGGAATCTGGCCTCCTCCCCCGTCCCCGGTCTCTGAAGTGAAGCAGATGTTCCTTTCCCACCAACCTGGCCCCTCGAGCACTGGCTGTGGCGCGTGAGCAGCCAGCCCCAGCTTTTGGTAACACCAGCAGGACGTTTCCCCCAATGGCTCTCTATCCCCGGCTCTCAGGGCCACTGTGCTCCTCAGGGAGGTCGTGCCCTGTGTGACAGCGAGGTGCCGCCCGCCCCGGGCCCGGGTCATCGGGCGGACGGGGCCCCAGGATGGCAGTTCTGACGGCCGGGTGTGCAGAGGACTGGCGGAAGCCGGGGAGCAGCCTGACCCGGACGGCAGGGCCACAGCCAGGACCAGCCTTGCCACCGCGTCCGAGACGGCTCACAGGCCTGGCGCCCCCACACGCGACGGGGAGGCGGGCGGGGCCCCAACAGTCCCGTCCTTCCCCAGGAGGCGGCTGCCGGGTGCTGGCCCTGGGCCTGGGCATTTCCACGGTGCCATCCGAGCTGGTGCCCAAAACTGCACCAGAGACAATTCTGAAGCCCCTGCCTTCCTGATGCTAGACATTTGTTCTGCTTTCAACTTGCCTGATTCACGTGTTTGAGGTGAGGGTTCCTTTTTTTTTTTTTTTTTTTAATATTTCTACTTTATTACGTAATGAGTAATATTTTTGAAGATATACATATTTGATTTAATTTTTTTAACTTTTCATCTTGTTTAAAAATAAAACAGTATAGCTGATTAATGATGCTGTGATGGTTTCAGGTGGGCAGGGAAGGGACTCGGCGTATATGCGCCTATATCCATTCCCCGCACACCCGCTCCCAGCCAGGCTGCCACCCAGCAGTTCAGGTGGGCAGGGAAGGGACTTGGTGTATATGCGCCTGTATCCGTTCCCCCCACACCCCCTCTCAGCCAGGCTGCCTCCAGCAGCGAGCACTTCCCTGTGCTCTGCGGTAGGGCCTTGTCGGTCACCTGTGTTACGTACAGCGGAGTGTGCACGTCCATCCCAGACTCCCTAACTTTCCCTTCCCCAGGTGGGTTTCTGTAGGCAGCAGAGTTAACCCACTCTGCCAACGTCTTGTCTCCTCACGGACATGTTTAATTAAACCTTTGACACGGACTGGTTCCTGATCTGGGGCTCACAACTGCCTTTTTGTGCTGTTTTATTTCCCTGGGTCCTTTGTCCCTGCCTCCCCGTGGGCTGCCCGGACACATGTCAGAACTCTGTTTTCACCACCGGTTTTTGAGCCTGTCTCTGAGCAGCTCTTCCTGCAGTTGCTCCAGGCAGTGGTGTGTGTGGGTTCCGTGGGCTGCTGTCTCCGTGGGCTCAGCACCCAAGGCGGGTGTATGCCCTGCAGCTGGGCCATCCCATGGCTCCCCTCTGTGTCTGGAGCCCAGGAGGGGAAGGGTTGCCCCGGACTTTGCACTGGCCTCCACGCCCAGGGCCAAGGCCTGGCTGGCCTGCCTCCCTTCCCCTGGCAGGGCCTCCCAGCCTCGGTGTGGTGCATCTGAGGTCTCCACCTGCACGGAGCAGGACAGGGAAGCACGTCCACCCACTGTCCCGGACGCAGGGACCACGCTGCTCACACACACAGCACGGGCGACACCTGGGCCCCCGAAGTGACTGCGCTTGGCTGTGAGTCTGGCCTGGAAGCGGGACCGGATGACCCAGAGCAAAGAGGTGGTTGGGGTGGGTGTGACAGGCAGCCCCAGAGTGGCCCCGGGCGGGGGCTGGGTGGGCTGTATGTAGACGCCCCCTGCCCAGGGCTAGCACGTCCTGGACGGGCTGGGAGGAAGGCTGTGGGAGAGCCCAGTGGGGCCCCTCCCACCCGGCCCAGGGAAGGGGCGGCTCGGCAGCTCGGAGCCCAAGGCTGGACACCAGGCACCTGCTGGGTCTGCAGAAGTCTTGCCTGGCAGCGGTGTCACATGACTGCAGGGCCATGTGGCACCCAGTGACTCCTCCAGACAGCCGGGCCGACAGAGCGGCTGGCCGACGGAAGGCTCGGCAGGGCTCTGGCTGCAGACGCGGCCTGCCGGCTTGCCCTGTCCCTGGCGCATCCTTGAGTGGTGGCCACAGCCCGGGCCTAGCGCCTGAGGTCAGATGCCAGGGCCTGCGGGCCCGGCCACGTGGGAGGACCAGTTCTCCCCATCGTGGCTCAGGACACCTTCAGGACAGTGGCTCCTCCTCCCTGCCCCTGGACAGTGGCTCCAGGGGCTCCCCCTGTGGACCTGCCTTCCCCGGAGAGATCTGATGGCCCGGGAGCCGCCCACCTGAGGTCGTGAGCACCCAGGACTGCCGTGCGTCCCTGCTGGTCGAGGCCGCGAAGGGGACCTGAGCCCGTGGCTGGTGGGGGGCGGGGCCCTGGGGCTGGTGTGTGAGCTGCTCCTCGGGCTCTGGCCCCGTCCCTGACACAGGTGCTGGGTGGCGCCTCCCTGAGCAGGGCTGGGCTCCCGGCAGGCACTCTGCGGTCACTGTGCCTCCAGGGTGCTGGCTGCCCCCCAGAGGCCGGGGCACTCAGACCCCTCAGCCTGCCCGCCCTGGGCCTCTGGGGAGCCTGCCTTGACTGGCGAACAGGTCCTGCGGCCGCTAGTCCCATGCAGCTCCTGCGGAGGCTGCAGCAGGGGTTGCCCTGCAAGGGTGAGCTGACGCTTCAGGAGGAGGGCCTTCCGCGCTGCGGGGAACAGGTGGGCCTCCCGTGGGCCTGGCACGGAGCGGGGCCGCCAGCGGGGAGCCACGCCTCCTCGGGTCTCGGTGCACCTACTGCCTGAACACACGGAGTGCGGAACGCGACAGCCCTGCTGATGTGCGGAGGGCGGTTCTTTACACCGAGCTGTCTGGCAAAGTGAGTCTCGGTAGGCACCTAACTTAAGTGTTCTCCGAGGAGTCAGTACTGTCTGCCGGGGACAGAGGAGAGCCATCGCCCAGAGCGCATCGCCTGCCCGCCGTCGGTCACCTTTCTCTGCTTTCTGTCTGGACACGCATGCGCGTGGCTTTCAGATGTGAGGATGGCAAGGCAGGGTGAGGGGACAGTAGAGTGTGTGCAAGGCCACCTCCTTCGTGTGGGGACAGCCTCTTGGAGGGAGCCCGGGGCGGGGGCAATGTGCGGAAACCACACATCAGGGCCCTAGCTGTCCTGGGGCAGCGAGGGTCTCCCCCTGGCATGTCACACGGTGTGCTGATGGCGGCCGAGGTGGCCCGTGGGGTGCAGGGGAGATGGGGGTCTGCGCAGGCCAGGGACCCCAGGGTGCCACGCCTGCCAGTCTCGGGGTGCCTGGGCTGCTGTGTCCTCTGGTCACAAGGGCCAGGACCGCCAGCTCCGGCCAGGAGCCGTCCTTGGGGGACAACCCCCCCCAGCTTCTCGGGGGTCATACTGCCTCTCGTTTCTCCGTAAGGCTCAAAGACTGGTGTCGTTAAGACTGTGAGTGGACGGGGTGCAGAGGTCAAGCTCCCCACGAGAGTGCGGATGGGCCCGAGAGAAGTGGAGGTGTCAGGGCTGGGCCTGGAGCTCAGACCGTCCCCGTCGGGACCCCTCCACCCGCCCGCCTGTGCGGAGCCGGGGGAGCCAGGGTGCCCTAAGTCTGGGAGAGAAGGGAACAGGCCAGCAAAGATGTTTCAGGGACAGAAGCCCAGCTGGGGGTAGGAGGGGAGAGAGAGGACCCCAGGGAGCAAAGATGTCCAGGGTGGGGTGGAGGCGTCTCTTCTGAGGACACGTCACACCGGGGGATGGGCAGCGCTGCAGGGGCCGCCGGGCAGAGGGGGCTGCTGCCCTCCCCAGAGCACCCTGCCTCCCCTCCCGTGCGTCCTCCCATTTCACGGCCCGGGAGTGAGGAAGACAGACACGCCTGTTCCCTTGGACTCAGGAGGTCTCACACGCAGGAGATGCTGCAACTTCAGACTTTCACTTGGGTTGCATTTGCACCCCCCATCCTGGCCCCTCAAAACCTGTCATCCTATGATCCTTGAGAGTTTTATTGGAAACGGATATTAAGTTCACTGTAACAAGCTTAGGAAAGACAGCCATCTGTGGGTTAGTGGTATCTGGAGAGGGTTAGACCCTGGGGCCTCCATCGAGCTGGGCTTCCCCAGAAAGGCTCTCCATCTGCTCTTACAGCCACCGAGATGGGCGGGGGCAGCTGGGGACCAGGAGGCATCTAGCCAGGGCGGGGCCCCTGGAAGACGCCTCCCAGGGGCTGGGCTGGGGGCTCGGGGGCATCAGGCAGAGGCTTCCCCTTACCAGCCTCCGTGTTCTGCTGGCCCCAGAGACGCCCCCTCCCACCACCGCCCAGAACAGCTGGGTGAGCGTCGTCTGTGGTCGGCACCCAGTAATAAGCAGGGGGACGAGTGCACACCGGCCCTTCTCCCGGGAGGCGGGTGCAGGGAACCCTCCCCGACGCCGGGCGTGGACGCCCTCGGCCAGCTAGAGGATGGGCCGCTGGACGCCGTCTGAATGTGGGCAGCGCCAGCCCCAGCCTGTCCACCAGGGGGCAGTGGTGCCTAACCATGGCCGCCCTCCCCCGCGGGGCAGCCCCTGGGCTGGGACCGCTGAGTGGGCAGCCCTCGCAGCGACTGACACCCTGACCCGTCCAGGCAGGGAGGCCCAGGCCTTCCGTCAGTGATGCTGCCTGCTCGGGAAGAGGGAGGGAGGGTCGGGGTCATACCCTGTGGGCTTGGCTCCATTCTGCGGACAGAACCACCGAGGTCCCAGCAGCAGGCCAGCCGTGGCCTTGACCCCAAGGCTGTGCTGTGTCCCCTGGTTCCTGCTCTGCTGGCCTTCAGCTCCGACACCCCTCTGAAGCCGTCCAGCAGGACGTGCTCTCCCTAGGGCAGGAGGGGAGGCTTTCCTCTGGCCTGCAGAGCAACACATCCAGTCCAGTGGGTGGTCAGTGGGAGGTGACCGCAGAGAGACGCCGGTGAGGGACTGGGCATCCGTGTGGGCGTGGCCGGTGAGGGACTGGGCATCCGTGTGGGTGTGGCCGGTGAGGGGCTGGGCCTCCGCGTGGACGTGGCCACCCGCCTGGGGTACCTGCTTACCCCGGGGGTGGTCATAGGCCTGGCCTAGGAACGACTCGATGGACGTGAGTTTGAGTGAACTCAAGTTGGTGAAGGACAGGGAGGCCTGCTGCTGCTGCTGCTGCTGCTGCTAAGTCGTTTCAGTCGTGTCCGACTCTGTGCGACCCCATAGACGGCAGCCCACCAGGCTCCGCCATCCCTGGGATTCTCCAGGCAAGAACACTGTAGTGGGGTGCCATTGCCTTCTCCGCAGGGAGGCCTGGCGTGCTGCAATTCATGGGGTCGCAAAGAGTCGGACACGACTGAGCGACTGAACTGAACTGAGGAACGACCTCGCCTGGCCGGGAGCCCCCGACGTGAGGGGCTCCCTCCTGTTGGACGGGCGAGGAGGCAGGGGGCTGGTCTGCTCCTGCCTTTGCTGACCGGTCAGCACGTCCTCTGTTTCTTGTAAGACGGAGCCGCTGACACTGAGATTCTTAAGGTGTCTGGCTTGGGAGGGCGGGGGCGGAGGGTGGGCAGCTGGCATGGAATCTGGTCCCTGGCAGCCCTGCATGGCTGGTGGCTGGGCCCTCCCACCTGGCAGGCACCCTGTCCTTGTGCTAAACTGCACCAGGCTCCTCAGAGGCTAATATCAGTATTACAGTACTAATTTATTAGACACGGAGAGATTTTTAAATTTCATTTTTGTGCAGTTATTTAAAATTTAAAACGATAAGGTCTGACCCAATTAAATTTCAGCTGATCACTCTCCAAATGCACAGTCTTATAAAATATGAATGAGGAATCTTAAGAACTCTTATAACAACTTAATCTCTGTGTAGATGATCTGCTTTTGGGGAGAAGACAGAAACTAGGCAGATCTGATTCTGAAGATTATCTCAACTATCTATCTGGGACTGTATCATGTACATCAAATTCCTTCTGTTTTATAATAATAATGCTTTTATATTTGGCCTTTCTCCTGGGGGATTTCTGGCATTTTCATAATTTAGAGGCTCCATTGGAGACAGCCTGTTTTTCCAGCCTCTGGGTAGGTCCCCGGGAGGCTGGTAGGGGCGGCCAGCCCTGCCCCATCCCGCCCTGGGCACTGTCTCCTCACTGGTTTGTGTGTAGACCCACCAGCCTGCTGACCTCCCACAGTGAGCCTCCCTTCCCAGAAACACTCATAGCATGCGTGGCCCCGCTCGAGGGCCTGGAAACCCACCTGATCCCACCAGGCTGGACGGTCAGCATGGCCACCACCCAGACCCTTGCCGGGCTGAGCTGGCCTCCTGAGGCTGGTCAGAGCAGGACTGGAGACCGGCCGGGGTGGGGCCTCCACGCGAGTCCCCGGCCCTGTCTGGGTCACGTGTCTCGTAGAGCCTCCTCTGTTGGGCAGCCATGGTGTCATGTGGTCTGGACCTGCAGAGCTGGAGCCTCCAGGGGACATGGGACCCTGGGCCGCAGGAGCTTCTCCCGCACGTTGGCACGGGGCAGGATTGGGGTGGCCCCGGGCGTGAGGAGGGGCAGTGTGAGGGTCCCCCAGGGCAGCAGGGGTCACCTTGTCCAGAAGATCAGAGGTCTCAGAGCTGGAAGGAGTCGATCCTCTGTGTCCCGATGGTGACTTGATCGGAACACCGAGGAGCCCCAGCTACTGACACATGGTCTAGGGGGCAAGTCCTGCTTGGGATGCAGCTGCAGGGGCCGTGGCTGGGCCACCGCTGCCCTGCCTGGCTCTGGGGCATGAGCCCTGACTTTGCACCTATGGCTCCCCTGGAGACTCAGGCAGGAGTCCAGTGACGTTTAGCTGCCATTTCACTTAGGCCGTGTGGTCACGTGTCCCAGATGTGATGGGTAGGTCGGGGGGAAACGGACAGGGCTTGGCCGGGGCCGGGTGCGGGGCTCACCATATGTGGGCTGTGGGCATCGGGCCAGGCTCCCCTTCCAGGGGAGACCCCCGTGTCTGCAGCGTGGGGACCCACAGCGTGCGGTGGTCCTGGGCCTGCTCGTCTCTGCCCCGGGTGTTCTGGTCCCTGTGACCAGCCGCCTGGGCAGCCAGCAGACGTGGGGGTCTGAGCCCCCCACCCCACCTGAGTCAGAGCCCCTTCACTGGGCTCTTGCGCAGACTGAAGCTTTAGGTCAAATCGAGTCTGAGACAGTTTGTCTGCTGAAAGGACGCTGGAAACCTGCCGTTCCATTTCATTTTGCTTTTATGGTTTATAAAAGGTAAGAAGAGAAATCGTTGGTAAGAGCGATAGTCTTGACCTCAATGCTGAGTCAGAGGAGGGAGCCGCTATGTACAGGAACACTCCTGGACTCTCCCTGACCGCGCTCCCGGGACGCACGTGGCCTACGGCCACAGAAGGAACTGACAGCGGATACTGCAGACACGGGAGGCACCTCCTGCCCTGGAGCAGCTGCGGTCAGCGAGGGGGCGGGGCGGCCTGATGGGGACCACCCTGAGTGCTTGGAGACGCGCAGGGTGCCCTGGACCTTTAGACGGGGGCCAGGCGGACACGCAGGATGCCCCTGGTAGCCTCTGCTCCCGGGGCGGAGCCTGGCCCGCATGGGTGGGCGGCCACGCCCAGGAGGTCCACACCCTCTCTTTCTGCCCCTCCCAGACCAGGAGGGACACGGCCCCCTCCTCGTCTCTCCTGACTGAGGGAAGCCCACCCCCGAGGCCCCGTATGCTCCGCTGCCGGCCGCTGCCCGCCCCAAGCCCGGCCCCTCCTCTCCTGCTGGGTCCTCCTGGCCGTGTGGGTGCTGCGTGCTGCCTGCTCGGCCACAGGGGTGAGCCCCCAGGGCAGAGGAGCCCCCAGGGCAGAGGGTTCCCCCCCACCCCCTGGGCAGAGGAGCCCCCCAGGCGGAGGGCTGTGGTGCTGGCCCTGGACGGCAGGACGTGCCTCACGGCCTCTGCCTGCATGCTGGTCTCTGGCGCATGGACTGGCGTCCTGGGGGACGCGGGCTCTCGGGGGCGGGCTGCCTGCTGTCCCTCTGCCCCGGGCCGTCCACAGGGGCCGTGTCTCCCCGGGGGGCTTCTCAGCGGCCCCCCGCCCCCGACCTGTCACGTCCACCCTCCCTCCACAACCCGCGCCAACACCTAAACTCTCCCCACCTCAAATGTATCTGCTCCCTGCCGGCTTCTCTCCTGAAGGGTCACTGTCTTGAGAAGACCGTGGTCACCGTCTCCCACGTTTCTGGCTCAGCGCCACCTGTGCGGAGCCCGGGTCCCGGGGCTGAGAGCCGGCTCTCACAGAGGCTCCCTCCGGCGGCCACCTGCTCGTCTTCGGCCGCCGAGTCCTCCAAGCCCGGCCCTTGAGTTTCCCGCTTTGTCATCAGGAGGCGATCCCAGGGGCCCCAGGGCGGGATCGCCATGAAGACTCTGGAGCCACCCCCTCCGGCTTCCCCCTGCCCCGCAACGGCATGCAGTGTGGGCCTAACGCAGGCGAGATTCTGTGCAGCGTCAGGGGTCTTGGCTGGAAGGGTGTGGAGGGCCTGGGACCGGGGCTCCCGAGGAGGAGGGGGCAGAAGAAGGGGGTGGGGGCGGGCTCTCGGCCCCCAGGCCTGACTCCAGCCGAGGGACTCGTGCTCCGTGGGGGCTGCTGGGCTCCAGCGGGTCTCTGAGGGGCGGCTTGCAGACCCAGCAGGCTCGCCCTCTCAGCCGAGCGACTCCTGGGGCTCACCTGCTGCCCGTCATCCGCCCCGGCGCCCCACCTCCTGCTGCTAGGGCCCCGCGGGCAGGCGCTGTACCCACTCGGGGCTGCCGGGAGCTCTGTGTGGACGTGAATCCTGCTGCGCACTTAGGTGGAAAGAGACCCTCGTCTGTTGCGCGTTGGCCCTCCCGTCCAGCATCTCTGGTCTCTGCTCCCCGCACACGGTGCTTCCTGTCTCGCAGGCTTTCGCTGTCTTCCCATTTGTCTCCTGTTGATCTGCCCTGCGCTCCACTCTTCTGTCTCCTATTAGCAAGAATTTAAGAATTCCCTTTGTTTTCCTCTGTCAGCTGTTCTGGTTCTCTTTTTGGCTGATTTTTTTAATGACTCCCCTGGGAGCTAAAGAATCCGCCTGCAATGCTGGAGACCTGGGTTCGATTCCTGGGTTGGGAAGATCCCCTGGAGAAGGGAAAGGCTACCCACTCCACTGTTCTGGCCTGGAGAATTCCGTGGACTGTATAGTCCAGGGGGTCGCAAAGAGTCGGGCACGACTGAGCGACTTTCACTCCCTCTTCCCTCCTTCCTGGGAGTTACCCAAGGCGCTCGGCTTCTTTGGCTTAGATGAGACCATCGCCTCAGCTCGAAGGCTGCAAAAGCAGAACAGCCTGATGGAGGGTCCCCCGCTCCCCTCGCTCAGTGCCTACGAGTTTTTCTTCTGCACGTTGTGAGCTCACGAGTCGTCACTGGTGTTACTGTGCTTTCAGTGGCTCGTCCCACACTCACTCTTTCAGACGCAGTTCATTTCTTCTGGAAACTTCTGTGCTTCCATCCGGGGTCACGGTCCTTCATTTCAGAGACTGTCCTGGAGTGGTTCTCTTAGGGACAACTTCCCCAGGCTTCATCTCCGGTGATTCAGTCACAGGTGCTCACTGAGCAGAGGTTCAGGGCGGCGGTCCCTCCCCTCGGTGCTTCAGAGGGGCCGTCCTGCTGTCTGCCAGCTTCCGCTTCCTCCTGCTCAAGGGGGCGGTCCTGCCCAGAGGCAGTCCTGCCCGGAGGCTCCAGTCCCCGAGCACCTGCTTCACGCACTTTGTGCCCATTTACACGAGGGGCACAGCCGGGGGCCCGGACGCCAGGGCCTTTGTCCCTCTGGGCTGGAGGACCGCGTGGCTTCTTAGAACAAGACGCTCACGGAAGCCCGTGCGCAGTGAGCTGACTTTAGGGCATCCTCAACGTCTCCCCAAGACCATCTCGCAAATCAGCACTCCTCTCAGCAGGCCTAAGACTCAGCCTCCGCCTCAGCCTGCCTGGCACTGGGTAGTATTGCTCACTTTAGCATTTTTCCGAGCCTTGGTAAGAAGTAAGACCTGCTTTTCTGGATTACAGGGTCTGTTGTTTTACACCAGTGGCCGCCTTTATCCGTGCAGCCCCTGGGTGGGTGCGGCGATCTCCGTTTGTTTCCCGCAGGTGAGAGGCTGGGGTGTGTGGTGTGTGTGTGTGCGTGTGTGCAATGAGTGTGGAGGGTGTGGGCTCACCCTGCGTTTCCCCCGCTCCCTAATGGCTCAGCAACGTCCCCCACCCCCGAAACCCACAATACACTCTTGGCAGCTCCAGGGTCGATTCTTACCCAGACCTGCCCTGAACGTCTCACGTGGGCCTGGACATTCCCAGAGGAAGGTCCTCCATGTGGAGAGCATCCCCAGGCGGTTTGTGGACGTCCCTGCCTGACTTCTGCTGCCCGCCCATCTGGGGTCCACCCTGCAGAGAGCTGAGGAAGCTGCCAGCTCTGAGAGCCTGGAGATCAGAGAGAAAGCCAGGCAGCCCTAAGTCCTTCCACCTTCGCCCTGGACCAGACGATGCTGAAGCTGTTCTGAAGCGTGTCCGTGCCGACACCTCACAGGTTGTTTAAAACGGGGGATCTCCAGCCCCTTGGCTGCACTGACTCCTCTGTGTTCCTTGTTAAATGGACCCCAGTCATGACATCCTTGTCATTCAGCTGACACTGGAAACTTCATGTTGATACGAATGAGCTGGGTATATTTTCATTATTTTCTCCATGCACCTCTGCTCGCAGCCTGGGTGCCCCTCTGAGGTCACGGTGCGTCCCCGCGGGCACCCCAGCATGAATGTGGATGCCCCCTCCCCTCCACGGAAGCTTCTGGACCAGAGCCCTGCTGCCCCCCTTCTCTGATGGGCGGATTCACCGGAAAGTCTTCACGGAGGAGAGAGGGGGCCTGTGGGCTGAAGCCGGGAGGTTCTGACGTGGGGAGGCTGGGGCAGGGGCCCTGACTCCCGCTGGCAGACGTGGGCTGTGCTCTGAACTCGGACGCGAATTGCACGCACTTCCTTGGCGCCTTTCCGTCTTACTTACTAGTTCATAGCTTTTTGTGTTACTGAGTTCCCACAAAACCACAGCAATCAAACACTTCCCACTGTGGCCACTGGCTTTCTAAAAACTGAAACCATGTCCCTTCTCATTTTTTATTATCAATATATTTCTCAAGTTCTCTCCAAGTGTGGCTTTTCTAGGATCTTCCATGAATCTAGACATGACCAACCTAGATAGCTTATTAAAAAGTAGAGACCTTACTTTCCCGACAGAGGTCCGTCTAGTCAAAGCTGTGGTTTCTCCAGTGGTCATGTATGAATGTGAGAATTGGACCATAAAGAAAGCTGAGCACTGAAGAAGTGATGGTTTTGAACTGCAGTGTTGGAGAAGACTCTTGAGAGTCCCTTGGACTGCAAGGAGATCCAACCAGTCCATTCTAAAGGAAATCAGTCCTGAATAGTCATTGGAAGGACTGATGCTGAAGCTCCAATTCTTTGGCCACCTAATTCGAACAGCTGACTCATTGGAAAACATCCTGATGCTGGGAAAGATTGAGGGCAGGAGGAGAAGGGGATGACAGAGGATGAGATGGTTGGATGGTGTCACTGACTCAGTGAACATGAATTTGAGCATTTCCTGGAGACAGTGAAGGACAAGGAAGGCTGGTGTTCTGCCGTCCATGGGGTCACAAAGCGTCAGATACGACTTAGTTACCGAACAACAATAACACGTGCCTCTTAGTTAAATATCTTAATTTTTCAAAGGAGGAAACAGCTCTGAGAGAACCTCTGCTGGGTCTGGAGTCACAGAGCAAGAGTTCAAAGGCCCAGCTGGTGTGGCCCCCAGCCTCAGCAGCGGTCTTCCTGCAGCCGGGCCCCCACCACGCAGCCGGGCCCCCACCACGCAGCCGGGCCCCCACCACACAGCCAGGCCCCCACCACGCAGCCGGGCCCGCACCCTGGGGCTCCTCTGGGCCCCCAGCCTCAGCAGCGGTCTTCCTGCAGCCAGGCCCCCACCACGCAGCTGGACCCTGACCCTGGGGCTCCTCCGGGCCCCCAGCCTCAGCAGCGGTCTTCCTGCAGGCAGGCCCCCACCACGCAGCCGGCTGTGAGGCCCGGGCTGCCCTGTTTGCCCAAGTGGGCCTGGGGCTCACGCACGAGCAGCCAGAGTGTAAATACGGTAAATATTTTATTTAGAACAGTCTTTGCCAGCTTGAAGGGCTCATTTCAATTTTCTCTCTCCCTGTCACTCTGTCTTGCACAGCAAGGCGTGCCCGTGTGCACACACACGCACACACACGCACGTGCTCACACGCCAGTGTCCCTGAGCCGCTGCTGTGCGCTCGGCGTCCCTCCCCCAGCTGACACTGTGACCACCTTTGCCGCTGGAGCCGACACCCTCGCTCCTGAAATCCTCGGGGAAGATTCCCTGGGAATCTCTTCCTCTGCTGGCCTGGCCTCTTCCAGAGCTTTTGTTTTGTTCACTTAAGAATAATGGCCTTTCTCAGTTTCCTGAATAAGTTAACGTCCGTAAAGCCTTAGAGGAGGAGCCGGTGACGATGAGGATGACACTGGAAAGCAGACGCGTTCTGTCTTCTTCTCCTGATCAGGCCCTTTTCTCACTTTATTTAATCACACTCGTTTTATCATTATACTCTCCTTCATCCCCACCCTAGTGCCATTTCCCTATCTTCCTTCCTTCAGGGAGAACCCATTCTAAAGAAACCACCTGCAGTGAGGGAGACCCAGGCTCCATCCCTGGGTCGGGAAGATCCCCTGGAGAAGGGCGTGGTAACCCTCTCCAGTATTCTTGTCTGGAGAATCCCATGGACAGAGGAGCCTGGCGGGCTACAGTCCATGGGGTCGGAAAGAGTGGGCCACGACCGAGTGACCAACACGCACTCATTCTGAAGCGTTCAACGTGGCCTTGACTATGTGCGTATCCTTGAATGAAACAGAGCGTTACTGTACGTGCATTTATGTTTCAATTTATGTAAAGCTGTTAGCCTCTGGCTCGTTTTTGGCGCGCTGGTCCTCGTTGCTGAGTGCGGGCCTTCTCTAGCTGTGGCGAGCGGGGGCCACTTTAGCTGCGGTGTGTGGGCGTCTCCTCGCGGGGCCTTCTCTTGCTGCAGGGCACAGGCTCCAGTCTTCAGGGCCTTCCACAGTCATGGTGCTTGGGGTTTAGCTGCTCTGCGGCACATGGGATCTTCCCCGACCAGGGGTGGAAGCTGTGTCCCCCGCAAATGCACCCACTGTATCCTACGTGACTGTCCGTGCAGTCACAGACATCCAGGTGATGCGGTAGAAAATCAGGAGAAGCAGACGCTTTCCACAACTGAGCGTGACAGCTGACATGGCCTGCTTTCCTCACACAGGAGTGCAAGGCCCTCCCTCTGAATGCAGGGTGATTGTGGGGTTTCCCCGTGTTCCGTAGGAAGTGCCTTTTTGCTCCATGACGTTCGTTCTTAACGACCGACGCAGGAAGCACGTGGATAAGGGTTCCTCATGGGGACAAAAGGCCCCTCGTGGCATGCTCACAGACCCCGGGGCCTGGCATGTCTTACGAGTCTCACGGTGGCTCACGTCTTCGGTCAAACACAGTCTGCTTAATTGGTGAATTGTTAGCAATGCACTGGCTTATTTGATGTAAATGTTACTGTGATAGAGATTATGTTGTGTTCCCTGAAACACTCTGCTGTGATTTCATGGATCCAGTGTATGTTCTGAGTTACTCTGCTTCATGCCGGACACTCCACCTGCAGTGGCTGGTATCTGCATCCACATGGGGACACCTGGGCGGAAGTTCACGTCGGGAGGCCAGTTCAAATGCAGGTGAGGACCAGCGAGCCTGAGTTTCCATGCCCGGCTGGGACCCCAGTGAGCACCCTTGGCTTTCTGGCTTTCTGCGCTGTTGCACATTCCTTCCTCTGTCCCTGCTGGGGTGTGAGCCGAGCCCGTGTCCTCTGTGGCAAAGGGACCGGCGTGTCAGCTATCAATTTCCACTGTGATGCTGCATAACAAACACTCCAAACGCAGCAACGGGGAGCAGTGGACATCTGTTTGTTGATTAGTGTTTGGGCTTATGGCGGGCAGGGCTTGGGGGGCTGTCTTCCTGCCCCAGCTATGTCTGGGCTGCCCAGCTGTAGGTTAACCTAGGGTGTTCTCTCGGGGGCAGGGAATGGACACCCCAGCTCTGAGCTCGTGCTCTGGACGGTACCCTCCCTGCGGCCGTCTGGGCCCCTTTCCTGTTAAAGTTCTCTCCTGCAGCAGCAGGCGGGCCAGCCCGTGGTCAGGAGGGGTGGGGGGAAGGCTTTAAATACTCTATTCCAAGGTGGTGTCCCAGGGAGACCCCAGCCCACCCGAGGAATCCATGGGGAGGAATTGATGCAGGTGCGGGTGGGTGACTGAGAAGCCCATGGGAGGCGGCAGGAGGCGAGGGCGCGGCCCAGCCTCACCCCGACCTGGCCCGTTGGAGGAGCTGGAGCCGGGAGGAACGAGGCACCGGGGGAAATGTTTGCTTCTTCCTCTGCACCGTCCAGGAGGAAAGGCCAGCTGGGCGCCCCCTACAGCTAATGCAGGCCAGCCCGGGGAGCCGACCTCGGGCCTGGCCTCCAGGGCCCTCAGACAAGGGTGCGGCAGGATCTGAGCGGCCCCTGCAGCCCAGGACACTGGCCTGGAGACGGGTGTGGGCTGGGCCTCTCCCAGGACAGGGTGGGGGCCCCTGGGGCGGCTGGGCCCCTCTCTGTCTCCCGTTCTCCTCCCAGGGGATCCAGAACCCCAGCCCCCTGCTCAGGCCTGTGGCCCCGAGCTGGGTTGACAGAGGGGTTGGCCTCATATGTGCGCTGTCTCCCTGCAGACCAGGGAGTCACCCCCCACCCCCAGGAGGCTGGCCCAGGGGGTCCTCATCACTCGCTCCAAAACCCCCAGGACCGTCTGCTCCCCATCTTCCTTCTCCCATGAACCTTGGAAATGGTGGACTTTCTGTGAGAGTCGTCATGTGGGCTCAGGGCTGGGGGTCACCGGGTCTTCCCGTGTCCCTGGGAAGTTCTGGACACTCATGTGGGCGCTAATGGCCTGTTTGCAGAGATGAGGCTTGTTTCAATCACGCTGGGCCTCTCCCCCGACGGGCGGGAGGCGCCTTATTAGCATCGCGGGTCTTGCCGACGCTCCTGCTGATTTAGTTTTATTTCTCTGTGCCTGCACGTCTGTGTCCTCAGAGTGACCGATGGCCCCTCCGTTAATAAGCAGAGCTTGTTCTGGGGCCGGAATGGCCGTCATGTGCCCCGGAGGCGGCCGCCCTGCGAGTGGTTGATTCGGAAAGTTTGTTTGCCTGAGTCAGTGGTTTGCCGCTCGTGTGTGTTTGCTGAGAGGAGTGGGAGGCAGCCGTGGGGTCAGCGAGGCTGTCTCAGTGACTTCACGTGGAACCCACTCAGAAGCGGTTTCCTGGGCTGAAACCCACTGTGGGTCCAGCTGAAAACTCCAGAAACGATCTCCTCTAGTGCGGCTCAGGCAGGGCCTCGCTGCTCCCTGGGGTGGCGGGAAGGGGTGCTGGGTGGGTCTGGGGTGGGCAGGTATGGACCAGGGGCCTTCTGTGGGCTTGGCCACGCTGCCACAGCAGGAGCGAGTGGTTCTGGAAAGGGTCAGAGGTGAGGGCGTCTCCAAAGCCCACCCCACGCCCCGCCTCCCCCCGCCCTCCCGTCTGTGCCTGCCCGTCTCTTCCCCACGTCCTGGAGGAGCCCCCGCCCCCAGCACGCCCTCCCGAGGGGTGGCCCGCAGTCCTGGGGGCATGCCTGGTGGGGGAGGCAGCCCCACGGGCATCTGTGCCTCCTGGCCTGGCCCCAGCTCTGATGGCGGAGGTGTGTCTGTCTCGGTGCCATCCCGGCCATGGGGACTGGCTGCTGGCCCTGTTCCTG